>NC_138771.1:665820887-666220887 GCF_965119305.1 Pelophylax lessonae
CATTATTTTCCAGCACTGCCTGAACCCTCTTGGGCATGGAGTTCACCAGAGCTTCACAGGTTGCCACTGAAGTCCTCTTCCACTCCTCCATGACGACATCACAGAGCTGGTGGATGTTAGAGACCTTGCGCTCCTCCACCTTCTGTTTGAGGATCCCCACAGATGCTCAGTAGGGTTTAGGTCTGGAGACATACTTGGCCAGTCCATCACCTTTACCCTCAGCTTCTTTAGCAAGGCAGTGGTCATCTCGGAGGTGTTTGGGGTTATGTTGGAATTCTGCCCTGCGGCCCAGTCTCTGAAGGGAGGGGATCATGCTCTGCTTCAGTATGTCACAGTACATGTTGGCATTCATGGTTCCCTCAATGAACTGTAGCTTCCCAGTGCCGGCAGCACTCATGCAGCCCCAGACCATGACACTCCCACCACCATGCTTGACTGTAGGGAAGACACACTTGTCTTTGTACTCCTCACCTGGTTGCCGGCACACACGCTTGGCACCATCTGAACCAAATAAGTTTATCTTGGTCTCATCAGACCACAGGACATGGTTCCAGTAATCCATGTCCTTAGTCTGCTTGTCTTCAGCAAACTGTTTGGGGGCTTTCTTGTACATCATCTTTAGAAGAGGCTTCCTTCTGGGACGACAGCCATGCAACGTGTGCAGCGTATGGTCTGAGCACTGACAGGCTGACCCCCCACCCCTTCAACCTCTGCAGCAATGCTGGCAGCACTCATACGTCTATTTCCCAAAGACAACCTCTGGATATGACGCTGAGCATGTGCTCTCAACTTCTTTGGTCAGCCATGGCGAGGCCTGTTCTGAGTGTAACCTGTCCTGTTAAACTGCTGTATGGTCTTGGCCACCGTGCTGCAGCTCAGTTACAGGGTCTTGGCAATCTTCTTATAGCCTAGGCCATCTTTATGTAGAGTAACAATTCTTTTTTTCAGATCCTCAGAGAGTTCTTTGCCATGAAGTGCCATGTTGAACTTCCAGTGACCAGTATGAGAGAGTGAGAGCGATAACACCAAATTTAACACACCTGCTCCCCATTCACACCTGAGACCTTGTAACACTAACGAGTCACGAGTAACGAGTCACATGACACCGGGGAGGGAAAATGGCTAATTGGGCCCAATTTGGACACAATAACTTAGGGGTGTACTCACTTTTGTTGCCAGCGGTTTAGACATTAATGGCTGTGTGTTGAGTTATTTTGAGGGGACAGCAAATTTACACTGTTATACAAGCTGTACACTCACTACTTTACATTGTAGCAAAGTGTCATTTCTTCAGTGTTGTCACATGAAAAGATAGAATAAAATATTTACAGAAATGTAACGGGGTGTACTTACTTATGTGAGATACTGTATGCATTAAGGTAAAAACCTTCTGGGTGCATCTCCCCCAGCAAAGTCCCCCTCCTACCACAAACCATCCTCTTCCCCCATCCCCCCTCCCAACACATCCCTCTAAATCCTCACACCTAGCACAAACCCTCTTCCTGAATTCAACCTCCCAACACAAATCCCACTAAAACCCCACTCCTAGCACAAATCCTTTTCCCCCATCCCCCCTCCCAACACAAATCCCCCTAAATCACCGCTCCTAGCACAAATCCTTTTCCCCCATCCTCCCTCCCAACACAAATCCCCCTAAATCCCCACTCCTAGCACAAATCCTCTTCCCCCATCCCCCATCCCAACACATATCCCCCTAAATCCCCACTCCTAGCACAAATCCTCTTCCCCATTTCCCCCTCCCAACACAAATCCCCCTAAATTCCCGCTCCTAGCACAAATCCTCTTCCCCCATCCATACATCCCCCCAACACAAATCCCCCTAAATTCCCGCTCCTAGCACAAATCCTCTTCCGCCATCCATACATCCCCCCAACACATATCCCCTAAATCCCCGCTCCTAGCACAAATCCTCTTCCCCCACCCTCCCTCTCAACACATATCCCCCTAAATCACCGCTCCTAGCACAAATCCTTTTCCCCCATCCTCCCTCCCAACACAAATCCCACTAAATCCCCACTCCTAGCACAAATCCTTTTCCCCCATCCCCCATCCCAACACATATCCCCCTAAATCCCCGCTCCTAGCACAAATCCTCCTTTCCTATCCTCCCTCCCAACACAAATCCCCCTAAATCCCCGCTCCTAGCACAAATCCTCTTCCCCCATCCCCCATCCCAACACATATCCCCCTAAATTCCCGCTCCTAGCACAAATCCTCTTCCGCCATCCATACATCCCCCTAACACAAATCCCCCTAAATTCCCGCTCCTAGCACAAATCCTCTTCCGCCATCCATACATCCCCCCAACACATATCCCCTAAATCCCCGCTCCTAGCACAAATCCTCTTCCCCCATCCATACATCCCCCCAACACATATCCCCTAAATCCCCGCTCCTAGCACAAATCCTCTTCCCCCACCCTCCCTCTCAACACATGTCCCCTAAATCCCCGCTCCTAGCACAAATCCTTTTCCCCCATCCTCCCTCCCAACACAAATCCCCCTAAATCCCCACTCCTAGCACAAATCCTCTTCCCCCATCCCCCATCCCAACACATATCCCCCTAAATCCCCGCTCCTAGCACAAATCCTCCTTCCCCATCCTCCCTCCCAACACAAATCCCCCTAAATCCCCGCTCCTAGCACAAATCCTCTTCCCCCACCCTCCCTCTCAACACAAATCCCCCTAAATCACCGCTCCTAGCACAAATCCTTTTCCCCCATCCTCCCTCCCAACACAAATCCCCCTAAATCCCCACTCCTAGCACAAATCCTCTTCCCCCATCCCCCATCCCAACACATATCCCCCTAAATCCCCGCTCCTAGCACAAATCCTCCTTCCCCATCCCCCCTCCCAACACAAATCCACCTAAATTCCCGCTCCTAGAACAATTCTTACCCCTTGACATCCTCCAAACTTCCGCTCCTAACACAAATCTCCTCGCCCCCAATCTCCTTGCAGCTCCCCGCCCCCATATCAAATGATATCATAGTGCCCAGGGCAGCTTCCCCTCCTGCCCACCCCTTGTCCCGGCCCTGCACATCTGGATCCAACACTGTGCTTGAGAGAAGCGGCTCTCCTGAGTCTCTCTTTCCTCATTGGCTGACACAGCAGCGGGAGCCATTGGCAATCACAGCCAGTGAGCCAATGGGGTGAGAGCAGGGGGCGGGCTAAGCTGCGCTCTGTGTATGAATGAACAATGTCCATTCACAGGAGTGCAGTTTGGGAGCGAGCCTGCAAGAGGACAGTTGGCAGTGGGAGGAGCCAGGACCGCCAGGGGGGGACCCAAAAAGAAGAGGATTGGGGCTGCTCTATGCAAGTAAAACCAGTTTTGCTTCCTTGGAAGGAATTTCACCACTTTTTTTTTTTGCCTTGGCCGGCTCCGGCGAGTTGTTTTCCGTCTTTGGGGTGACCTTGGATCTGTCACTTGGTTCATGCAATGATTTTTTTTTTACGGTAGCAATAATGAAATAACGTCCCCTATTTATCTGCAGACGTTCTCCGGCATTGTGATAGATCTGTACACTTTGTTACATCCTCCCTGCAGAAAAGGAAGAGATTGTTACATTGTGACTGATGGCAGCAGGACCATCTTACTGAATGGGCATGCTGGGCAGTTGCCCTACCCAGCCCCAGCCAAGCATTAGTTCTGATTCCTGTGTGCATCCCGCCGCCAAACTTAGCAGGTGGCAAGCGCCTGTCGGCCCTGCGCTGCTGTCGGGCCAATTGGGCCGTGGAGGGGGAGCCCAAAACTGCAGGAATGCCTGTCCGCCTCCAGGGGAACAGGCGCACACAGAACAGTCGAGTCTGACTCCCGTCCGTGTGTGTGTTCACCGCACCCAGCCGCCCAACTTGGAAGCTGTCATTAGCGTGGCACTGCTGTACCAATAAATATCGCCTTATCCATAATTTGCATAATTTGCATTTTTATTCTCATGGGTGGGGGCATGCACTGCTTTGCCCGGGGCCCTTTAATGCTCTTACAATGGCACTGGACAGCAGAGCCGACACACAAACAGCCAAACACCATACATGCCAATTGTCCCGGATTTGTCAGGGTTTATCCCTAATCTTGGCCCTCTGCCTCCCCAATGTTGTGTCCGGGGCCATGTCCTGGGATCGCAGCACCATCCAGATTCAAGTTACTGCACATTCGAAAGCATAATTGTGGGATCAGAGCCACCAGTGTGACAATCCGTTCGGATTTACAGGCAGGACCAACCCTATAACGTGGCCTGATGGGCAATCCCAGCATAATGAGAGTCTGGGTGGGAGCAACCCACAATGTTGGCGTGGTTTAGGTGCGCCTAGGACCCAATGTGCTTGTTTAGGGTCAAGCGTCCCCAGGAGACACTGGCACAAAAAGGTTTTGGTTTGTCAAAGCGGTAGAGGCCGGTCACTTGGCAAGTGAATGTTAAGGCCGGGTTCACACTTCTGAAAATTGAATGCGTCATCTATGACATGAGGGGGGCGTGGCCTCCCGATGACATCATCAGGGGGCCACGCCCCTAATGGCTATATAATAAGCTGCAGAGACCGGAGACCGGCATAATCACCGGAGACGTTGGAGGAGGAGGTCCGGAGGAAGAATAAGAGCCGACAGCAAAAGAGCAGAAGACCAGAGAGGACAGCAGAAGGGCGGACAGCAAAAGAGCAGAAGACCCCGGAGAGGAGCGGACAGCAAAAGAGCAGAAGACCCCCGGAGAGGAGAAGACAAGAAGACCCGGATGAAGATTTTTAATAAACTTTCCAAAACGTCTCCTGTCATTATTTACACACACTGCCTTTAATGGGGTGAATGGGTAGGGGTACAGTGTACCCCATACCCATTCACATAGTGAGGGGTCCGGGATCTGGGGGGCCCCCTTGTTAAAGGGGGCTTCCAGATTCTGATGAGCCCCCTGCCCGCAGACCCCCACAACCACCGGCCAGGGTTGTGGGGATGAGGCCCTTGTCCTCATCAACATGGGGGCAAGGTGCTTTGAGGTGGGGGGTGCAGAGCTCCCCCTGCCCCAAAGCACCAACACCCCCCCATGTTGAGGGCATGTGGCCTGGTGTGGTCCAGGGGGGTGGGGCCGCTCGCTCGTCCCCTCCCCTTTCCTGGCCTGCTGGGCTGCATGCTCGGATAAGGTTCTGGTATGGACTTTGGGGGGGACCCCTCGCCGTTTTTTCCCATTTTTGGCGTGGAGTTCCCACTCAAGATTCTCACAGTGCAGGTCGCGCCGCAAGTCGGATCCGACTTGCGGTGCGACTTCCATTCAAATCAATAGGCTCCCATAGGGAACCATTGATTTTGAATGGAAGAAAAAAAACGTATAACATGGCTGAACGTAGGTTCATCACGTCCAGTCACGTTTAGTCACGTTCGGCCGCGTTTCTGCGTTTGAAACGCCGGGAAACACACGTTCGAACGCAAATAATTGCGTTCTAAAAAAAGTCCCTGAACGCAACAGCCTGCAAATGACTGTAAACAACCCTGTGTACATGGACAGATAAGATAACATGGAGCTGCGTTCAGGGGCTTCTAAAAAAAAAAACGCCCAACTGCTCCTAAACGGCCATTTCCAGCGTCCCGTGTACATGGAGCCTTATACTTACCTGCTCTGTGCAAGGGTCATGCACAGAGCAGCCCCGACAGGGTTGGCGCTACCTGTAAGGGCGCAACTTAGCAGGGGGCACCAGCATCCTGCACTCGGAATCAGTAATGGACCGCCGGCCCCCGGCCGCCTGATCGCTACAGTAAGCCACGCTATGTGAGGGCTCCAGCGTCGCCGAAATCCCCATAGGAAAGCATTGAATAATGCTTTCCTATGGGAGGTCTAATGCGCCTGCGCGTCCATTGCCGCGCATGCGCATTAGGTCTGCCCCACCGACGTCAGCCAGCAGGGGAGACCTAATGAGCATACGCGGCAAAGGATAGTAGGTGGAGCCTGACCATGCGCCGGGGTAAGTCACTAAAGGGGTTTTAACCCCTTCAGCAACTTGGGATGGGGGGTGGGTGGGAGGGAGAGGGGCACCACAGGGTCCCGCAGTGCCAGGAAAACAAATATGTTTTCCAGGGGGCGGCAATTTTTATTTTGCCTAGGGCGGCAAAAATCCTTGCACCGGCCCTGAGCCTCGATTCTCCTCTTCTGGGGTGCCCTGGCGGTGCTCCTGGCTCCTCCTCTTCATAGGGTGCCCCCACAGAGAGCCGCTTTCCATGGGGGCACCTATGCTGGTGCGCTCACGAGTCCCGCTGCTGCGTCCATTGACACAGACAGGGGGACTCGGCCCCGCCCCCCGTGTCACTGGATTTGATTGACAGCAGCAGGAGCCAATGGCTCCGGCTGCTATCAATCTATCCAATGAGGACCAGAGACAGCGGCAGAGGCTGCTGGGCTCGTGCTCACCACTGGAACGATCTGGTTCAGGTAAGAATAAGGGGGTGGGGGGGTCGGGTCTGAGGGACAGCTGCAGCACCAAAGGTTTTTCACCCTAATGCTTAGAATGCATTAGGGGAAAAACCCTGAGACTTGACAACTCCTTTAGGCTGCGCTTCATGATTAGTAAATACCATCTAATTCCATTGGTCATGTGTCTTCTTCTAGAATCTCGGTGTGCTCTGGATATTTCTTTCAGATCTGTGAATCCTGTAATAAAGGCCGCTCATTGCTGCTATCTCTCCTTGTTCAGAGTGCCTGGTCTTGTCTCCACCCCCTCCTGCAGGCAGACAGCCTGTAGTGGGTGGAGCCTGCTGGGCCCCTCCCACAGCTTTGCTCCATCTCCTTTTGCAGGGTGACTGTTTTTTTTCCTCCACCCCCCCCCCACATAGTTTTCTTTAGGCAGCATGTAGTAGGAGGAGCCTTCTGGGCCCCTCCCACTTCTCTGCTTTCTCTTCTTGTGCAGGGTGACTGGTCTTGTCTCCGCCACTCCTGTAATTTTCTGCAAGCAGTCTGCAGTGGGTGGAGCCTGCTGACCCCCTCCCTCTCACTCCTTGCGCAGGGGGACTGGTCTTGTCTCTGCCCCCTCTTGTAGGCAGGCAGCCTGTGATGGGTGGAGCATGTTGGGTCACTCCCATAGCTCTGCTCCCTTCTTGTGCAGGGGAACTGGTCTTGTCTCTGCCCACCCCTGTAGGCAGGCAGCCTGTGATGGGTGGAGCATGTTGGGCCACTCCCATAGCTCTGCTCCCTTCTTGTGCAGGGTGACTGGTCTTGTCTCCGCTCCTCCTGTAGTTTTCTGCAGGCAGTTTGTAGTGGGTGGAGCCTGCTGACCCCCTCCCACAACTCTGCTCTCTTTCCTTGTACAGGGGGACTGGTCTTGTCTCTGCCCCCTCCTGTAGGCAGGCAGCCTGTAATGGGTGGAGCATGTTGGGTCACTCCCATAGCTCTGCTCCCTTCTTGTGCAGGGGAACTGGTCTTGTCTCTGCCCACTCCTGTAGGCAGGCAGCATGTAGTGGGTGAGCATGCTGGGCCCCTCCCATAGCACTGCTCTTTTCTTGCGCAGGGGGACTGGTCTTGTCTCCACCCCCTCCTGTAGGCAGGCAGCTTGTAATGGGTGGAGCATGCTATGCCACTCCCATAGCTCTTCTCCCTTCTTGTGCAGGGTGACTGATCTTGTCTCCGCTCCTCCTGTAGTTTTCTGCAGGCAGTCTATAGTGGGTGGAGCCTACTGACCCCCTCCCACAACTCTGCTCTGTCTCCTTGTGCAGGGTGACTGGTCTTGTCTCCGCCCCCTCCTGTAGGCAGGAAGCCTGTAGTGGGTGGAGCCTGATGGGCTGCTCCCATAGCTCTGTTTTCTTTCCTTGTGCAGGGTGACTGGTCTTGTCTACGCCCCCCTCCTGTAGGCATGCAGCCTGTGGTGGGTGGAGCATGCTGGGCCCCTCCCACAGCTCTCTGCACAGACCATGTACCACACTGCTATCAGTGCCAGGACAAGGTTATCTGGAGCCCAGGGCAAACATGCAAAACTACCCCCCCCCCCCAGATGTATGAGCATTATGTGTTAAATCTCCCCACAAAAATACTGAGCACTAACCTGCATGCTTACCCCCCCCCCCCTCTGCTGATGTCCCCCCTTTCAGCACAAAAAAAAATCATCCCTCCTAGCACAAATCCTCTACCCCTATAATTTCCACTCCTAGTTCAAATTCCCCTCAAATCTCCCCCTCCTAACATAAATCTTCCCCCCCCCCATGCCCCCTCCCAACACAAATTCCTCTAAATGACCATTTATAGCACCCCCTCCAAATTTCCCCTCCTAGAACAATACTTCCTGGAACAAAACAATCGCAGCAAAATCGCACCGCATTTGGGGTGCCATTAAAAAAACGATCTTGGATTTTCTTTGCAGTTCTGGAAACGCAGGCAGAATTTGTGTGACTCTGCCCGCGATTCCAATACATGGCATCTTAGTGAGCGGTGTTTGTACGTGTTGGCGCATCTGCCTGTGTGTTTGTTTTGGACATGTTACGCCGCCTCACCATCTCGTGTGCCAGAACACGGAGCAAAGTCTGAGCACGCTACATAATGGAGGAAACAGGAGGGGGGAGGGGGAACTGGTGGAAGAGCTAGAGAAACGAAACTAAGTTTTAAAGATAACTCACCAAACAGCGAGACATCCTCCAGCAGCAAACAGGCGAAACGGACGCAGCATCAGGTATGAAGGGCGATACTTTACTTAGAATTGTGCCGGAAATTTGGGTGGGTGAAATGGCTGCATCTGGGCAGATTGGTCATCTCTTCACAGAACTGCAATCGGGACGGGTTCAGTCGGTTGGTTGGTTGCTTAAGTTGGACCTCATGGTTGACCTTAATGCCTTGGAGCCTAAGCCTTTTTCTGACATTTGTAGCTTTCAAGTTAAAATCAGTATTTTTTGCTAGAAAATTACTTAGAGCCCCCAAACTATATATATATATATATATATATATGGGGAGTACCCCCATGCAGGCACAGGGAGAACATGCAAACTCCAGGCAGGTAGTGTCGTGGTTGGGATTGGAACCAGCGACCCTTTTATTGCTTGGCAAAAGTGCTAACCACTACACCACCGTGCTGCACATAAAATGTTGCAACGATAGCCATTTTATTTCCCAGAGTCTTTGCTAAATATATACAGTATATATATCACCATTTTATTCCCCAGAGTGTTTGCTATCTATCTATATATATATATATCACCATTTTATTCCCCAGAGTCTTTGCAAAATATATATATATATCACCATTTTATTCCCCAGAGTCTTTGCTAAATATATATATATATATATCACCATTTTATTCCCCAGAGTCTTTGCTAAATATATATATATATATATCACCATTTTATTCCCCAGAGTCTTTGCTAAATATATATATTGGGAGTACCCCCAGGCAGACACAGGGAGAACATGCAAACTCCAGGCAGGTAGTGTCGTGGTTGGGATTGGAACCAGCGACCCTTTTACTGCTTGGCAAAAGTGCTAACCACTACACCACTGTGCTGCACATAAAATGTTGCAATGATAGCCATTTTATTCCCCAGAGTCTTTGCTAAATATATATTTATATCACCATTTTATTCCCCAGAGTCTTTGATATATATATATATATATAACCATTTTGTTCCCCAGAGCCTTTGCTATATATATTTATTTTTTTTATTTTTTTATTTATTTCTTTTTTGTGCTTTATGTGCTTTATGTGCTTTATGTGCTTTATGTGCTTTATGTGCTTTATGTGCTTTATGTGCTTTATGTGCTTTATGTGCTTTATGTGCTTTATGTGCTTTATGTGCTTTATGTGCTTTATGTGCTTTATGTGCTTTATGTGCAGCACGGTGGTGTAGTGGTTAGCACTTTTGCCAAGCAGTAAAAGGGTCGCTGGTTCCAATCCCAACCACGACACCTGCCATGGGGGTACTCCAGGTACTCTGGTTTCCTCTCACACTCAGTGGCGGCTGGTGCTCCATTGGCCCGGGGGGCATCAGCAGACCACACCACTTCCATCTCGCACACCATGGCCCCCAGACCACACCAGCTCCAGCCTGCACACCATACCCCCCTTCCCCCCGGTCGACCGACTCACTCACCCTGGACTGACATGTGGAGGGCAGGCGGCGGCTTTCCCCCTCAGTCTCCTGTGTGGGTCGGGCTTCCCTTGCGTCTCCTCCCTACTCCTCCACCAATAAGATGGCCAATCGGGAAACAGTTCTCAGGACCCGCTTGCTGATTGGCCAGAAGGAGAATTCATGTGACAATAGCGAATATTAATTCGCTATTGTCACACAACTAGGTGGACTCGGGACGCAGTGCCCACCCTTTTTTTGAAGCCTATTAGAGCCTCTGGCTATAATCACGTGCTTCAAAAAAAAAAAAAACCCAATTGGAATCCATGCGTCCGGCGCCCTGCATGTAGATTAGGGGGCCGGATGCATGGATAGGGGGGGCAGCGCCCCTGCGCCCCCAATGGATGGGCCGCCTCTGCTCACACTCCAAAGACATGCTGGTAGGTTAATTGGATTCTGTCTAAAATTGGCCTTACTATGTGTATGTAAGAATGTGAGTTGGGGACCTTAGATTGTAAGCTCTTTGAGGGTAGGGACTGATGTGAATGTATAATGTATATGTAAAAGTGCTGCGTAAATTGACAGCGCTATATAAGTACCTGAAATAAATAACAAATATCACGCGGTATTTGCGCAGTGATCTTTCAAATGCAATTGGTAGGCTGTCAGGTAGGCTGTACGGGGCTCTGTGATTTCTAACAGCAGCCCCGGTGAAGGGGTAAAACCTGAAGCTCATTATGGGAGACCTTTGAAAGGGGTCTGTACAGTGGTGTATTTTGGTTTTGTGCTCCCCTAGGCAAGACTAAAATTGGGCGCCCCCCTCCTAAGTAAATTTGCCCCACTCCTTCCTTTTTAACGGTTGTGACTCCCTCCAAAATTGAAGGCAAAACAAGTCCCAGCATGTACCCCTGAGATCTCACGAGGGGGGGGGGGTGAAAGGGGGTGGGTGAGGGAGGGAGAGAGAGAGGGGGGATGAGAGTGAGAGAGAGAGAGAGAGGGGGGATGAGAGTGAGAGAGAGAGGGGGGATGAGAGAGAGAGAGGGGGGTGAGTGAGAGAGAGAGGAGGGGGGTGAGGGGGGGTGACAGAAGCGGCTCTAGCAACCAGTGGCCAATAGAGTCTCAGGTGGAGGTGGTGGCTTTTTTGCTGCCCCCCCTGCAAAGTGCCGCCCTAGGCCTGGGCCTTGTCGGCCTAGGCCTTGTCGGCCTAGGACAAAATACAGCACTGGGTCTGTATGTGTGTTTTGTTTTTTTCAAAGAAGCCGGCCGTGAAATGTCATTTGCTGCTAATTTGAAACACTGTTTATCTTTGTCACATTTCCTCTAGCTCCTCCTACTGCATGGATGAAAGTAGAAAAGTTGTGTAGAGCCCCCCCCACCCCCCAAATGCATACTAGAACCTCTAAGTTAGGTATAGATTTTAACGGGGTATCCCCAAAATCCCCCAGACTCTACACAAAAAAAATGCATGCACCCCCCACTAAAAACAGATACTTAAATTCTGAGAATGCAGTCTGGCTGGCCAGGAAGGGGGAACGAGCATGTGATCACCCCTTCTGAACCATACCAGACCACATGCCCTCAACATGGGCGAGTGCTCTCCCCCCCCCCAAAGCACCTTGTTTCCATTTTAATGGGGACAAGGGCCTCTTCCCCAAAACCCTGGGCGGTGATTGTGGGGATCTTCAGGTGGGGGGCTTATTGGAATTTGGAAGCCACCTTTAACAAGGGGCCCCCACATCCTGTCCATCCAAATAAGAATGGGGTTCATGGGGTAGTTTGCCCTGGTAGATCACCTTGTCTCTATGTTAATGAGGACATGGGCCTCTTCCCCACAACCCTGTCCAGTGGTTGGGGGGGTCTTCAAGTGGGGGGGCTTATTGGAATCTCAAAATCCCCTTTAACAATAAGGGACGCCCAGAAGTCCTTTATTGAAAAATATAAAACCTCAAAATGTCCCACGATGTACGTCCATCATCAACCACATCATCCAGTAATGTAGATGTATGTCAATTACGATGCCCATTGATGCAGCTGAGACAGATCTTGTCCCTTTGATTGCCTTCCATTGAATGGGAATGGGCTTCCTGGCCAGCTAGATTGCATTCTCAGATTAAGGTTCTCGTATGACTTTTTGGGGGCTCTCACCCTTAAAATCTGTACAAGACCCAAAGGTCTGGTATAGAATAGGGGAATGGGGGGGGCCCATGCCATATTTTGCGTTATTTTTGCATGGGGTCCCCCTTAACATTCATACCAGGTTCAAAGGGCCTTAATTGGATATGAATTGGGGGAGAACCCCATGCCATTTTTTTTGTTTGTTTACTATCCAACTATGTAAGTAAATGGGGCCAATGATGTCACTGGTTGTTAAAAGCTCAGCAAAAAGGTCTAATTTGTAATGGAAATAATACTGGTTTTTATGCATGATAATCGACTCCCGCCAAATGGGTACATTGTTTCAGACATGATGGCCTATCCTTGAAAAAGGCATTAATACTTTATGTAGCCGAAACGCGTTGGTTAACTTTCTGGATATTACCTCTGAAAAAGTTCCAAGCCAGATATACACACATGGAACAACAAGAGTTAAATGTTCATTAAAAGTCACCATTTTCACCTTGTTACTTACCTTTTAACTTCTTCACTTTTCCACTGATGGGTCTTTAACCCATACACGACAAACCTGTCTATTACCTTGTAAAACCTTGAAAATAAATTGTTGAAATTTTACTTATATGCCACACTACTTTGTTTTCTCTTGCCCTTAAAGTCCCACTTTACTTGGTTTGAGGCACCAAACCCGAACAAAACCCTTGGTGCTTGTGTGCTCCCTTTCTTTAGTGGGAGTGGTGGTAAGTGGGGGTGGGGAGAAGCAATCCACAGAAGAAGGGGAGGGCTGTGTTTACACTTTGTTTACATTTGTTGGCACCCTGGCCCATAAACAGTGGCGTAGCGTGGGTTGTCAGCACCCGGGGCAAGGCAAGTAATTTGCGCCCCCTAACCCACGGGATTTTAGCACTCGAGTCTCTTCCACTAGATTAGTTAATCTTAGTTGTCTCGGACCCGCTTCCTGATTGGCCAGGAGGAGGATCCTTGTGACAATAGCGAATTTTCATTCGCTATTGTCACACAATGGGTGGGCTCGGGGGCGCACTGCTTTGCGCCCCGGGTCCACCCTTTTTTGAAGCCTATTAGAGCCTCTGGCTCTAATCAGGTGATAAAAAAAACCCACTCTGTGACAGCGCCAGGCTGCTGACTCACTCGCTGCTAAACTGATTGAGCAGTGAGGAGAGGCGGCATAGGTGGGGCTTGACTTGCAATGCCACCCCAACCTACACCAATGGACAGGTGAGGCACAGTCCAGCCCCGCCCTGACCCACCATTTTCAGCCATAGGGCGGCCGCGCTGGACATCTCCAAGCCTAAAGATGGAGGCAGCCGCAGACAGTGTGTGAACTGTGTATGTCAGAGTCAGACAGACAGAGTGACACTGCAGATGCGCCCCCCAAGATGTTGCGCCCGGTGCGGCCAGCTCCCCCTGCACCCCCCACGCTACGCCACTGCCCATAAAGACTGTAGGACCCTTCATTTCTCGGTCTCCCGCTGCTGGATAGGACAGGGGGCTGGGAGATACAGAGGGGCAGAGTTAGGGGGACTTAGACTGGCTGAAGAGCAGACTGTGGAAGGAAGCCTTTTGCCCCAGAGACTGGGCAGAGTGTAAGGACTGCTAGGGAGTATAATCCTCAGGAAGGACTATACCACGGCAGTGCAAGAGAGAAGAGGACTACAAATCCCAGACTGCCAATGGGAATGAAGCTGGGGGAGAGAAAAGGAGAAGAAGAGAGGCAATGGAGAGAGGAGGTTGTGTTGCATCAGAGCCCTGAACTGCAGTGCTGGGGAAGATAGAGACCAGTCCTGGCAAGGGCCTGCCTAATGAATTGCCATGCCTAGGCACTGCCCAGGGACCCCAGGTACATTGCAAAGGTGGTGGCTGTTGCTGTGTTTGGGGGGGGGGGGGGTGCACTGGTGGTTTGGCTGAACTTGCTGCTCTTCTTCTTGAAAGGAGTAACTGCAATGTCTCTCCTGTCAGAAGGAGCAGCAGCTGGCTTCTGCTAGAGAGAGGATTCAGCTTTCTCCTCCCTCCTGCAGGGGACAGAAGAGAGCCAGCACTGAGAATGAGAACTCACCTCAGTCTCAGCGTGGGAGAGGAAGGGGAAGCTGCCTTTATTACAGGTGGGAAAAGCATTTGTGATCTGTAAATACAAGGGAGAAGGTGGGGGGGCACAACTCTGATGTATGAGGACACTGAGATGGGGAACACCTGATGTATGAGGACACTGAGATGGGGGACACCTGATGAAAGGGGCACTGTGATGGGGACATCTCATGTATGAGGACACTGAGATGGGGAACACCTGATGTATGAGGACACTGAGATGGGGGACACCTGATGTATGGGGACACTGAGATGGGGAACACCTGATGTATGGGGACACTGAGATGGGGAACACCTGATGTATGGGGATACTGTGATGGGGAACACCTGATGTATGGGGACACTGATGGGGAACACCTGATGTATGGGGACACTGATGGGGAATACCTGATGTATGGGGACACTGAGATGGGGAACACCTGATGTATGGGGATACTGTGATGGGGAACACCTGATGTATGGGGACACTGAGATAAGGACACTTGATGTAAGGGGACACTGTGATAGGGACACCTAATGTATGGGGACACTGTGATGGGGACACCTAATGTATGGGGACACTGTGATGGGAACACCTGATGTATGGGGATACTGTGATAAGGACACTTGATGTAAGGGGACACTGTGATAGGGACACCTAATGTATGGGGACACTGTGATGGGGACACCTAATGTATGGGGACACTGAGATGGGGAACACCTGATGTATGGGGACACTGAGATGGGGAACACCTGATGTATGGGGATACTGTGATAGGGAACACCTGATGTATGGGGACACTGATGGGGAACACCTGATGTATGGGGATACTGTGATAAGGACACTTGATGTAAGGGGACACTGTGATAGGGACACCTAATGTATGGGGACACTGTGATGGGGACACCTAATGTATGGGGACACTGTGATGGGAACACCTGATGTATGGGGATACTGTGATGGGGGACAACTGATGTATGGAGACACTGTGATAGGGACACCTGATGTAAGGGGACACTGTGATGAGGACACCTGATGTAAGGGTCACTGTGATGGGGACACCTGATGTATGGGGACACTGTGAGGGGGACACCTGGTGTAAGGGAACACTGTGATAAGGACACCTGGTGTAAGGGAACACTGTGATAGGGACACCTAATGTATGGGGACACCTGATGTATAGGGGCACTGTGATGGGGACACCTGATGTATAGGGGCTCTGTGATGGGGACACCTGATGTAAGGGGACACTGTGATGAGGACACCTGATGTAAGGGGCATTGTGATGGGGGACACCTCATGTAAGGGGCACTGTGATGGGGACACCTCATGCATGGGGACACCTGATGTATGGGGACACTGTGATAGGGACACCTGATGTAAGTGGACACTGTGATGGGGACACCTGATGTATGGGGACACCTGATGTATGGGGACACTGTGATGGGGGACACCTGATGTATGGGGACACTGTGATGGGGACACCTGATGTATGGGGACACTGTGATGGGGGACATCTGATGTATGGGGACACTGTGATGGGAACACCTGATTTATGGGGACATTGTGATGGAAGTACCTGATGTAAGGGGACACTGTGATGCAGACACTGTATGTTGACTGGTGAATTACTTTGCCCAGGGGCCCATGATGCTATTAGGATGGTACTGGTCCTGGCTGCAGTGAGAGAGCAGACCGGGTAAGAGACACAGGCTGCTGCAAGAGTGTGTGCGAAGAGCCGGGGGAACAACAGGGACACGTGCTGGCTGCTGATCTGAGAACTTGCTACGATCATTAAAGCAGAACTTCCCCCAAAAGAGGAAGTTCCACTCTTCCTGCTCCTCGCCCCACCTGCTTCCACCCCCTCCACAGCTCCGCTGACTGAAAGTCACCATATCTCTGCTCACTGAGCTCTGAGAACCGAGTGATCGGCGGTGTTTGATCGCTCAGTTCTCACTCTTAGAGCCACCGGGGGACAAATGCAGCATGCACCTAGGTAAGTATGATTCTGAAAAGAATAAAATCCAGTACTTCTCTTTTGAAGCACTTCGCTATCTTCAGAGAGAACTGGCTACTTGTGGCAGTCTCCCCCTTGTAAGTCCCCAGTAGTGCTGACCTGCTCCTGCTGTCCTCTCTGTGCCTCCAGGAAGGGCTTCCTCCTGTGTGTTGTGGCAGGATTCTTCCAGCACCTGAGCCACAGCCCAAAGTCACCAACCCCCCCAGACTAGGTGGCACCCCTCAGGGCCAATAACAGCCTCCACAAATTGTAATCTCCATCTTTCACCAGACTGCCCCTGTTGGCATGGCCTATGTCTATTTATGAGGTGGCCTGTCCCCTGCCAGCCCTTTACTACGTATTGGCTAAGGTCCCCATATATATTCCAAGCAGCCCCTCCTAGCCTCCACCCACCAGCTCTAGAAGTTTCTACAACCTTCTAGACCAGGGGAGGCACCAGATGAGCTGTCAGGATGAGTCATCCAGCCCCTACTCACTGAACCCTGACCCAGATTCACAGCCCTGAGCTAACATTTTCCTACTCTAATAAACCAACACTACCAACTAGCACAGACTAGAGGGTGCTACACATACATTGTCATTTTTTTTTCTGTAGCACTGTCCCCATAGGGCTTGCTGTGGTATGACTTCTTGGTCCTGCCTTTGATTACCTGCAGACATCCACTAGGGGATTTTTCACACATGCCACCTTACTATCAGTTGGTCCTTACTCAATAAACAGTCCAGGGAAGGGGCGGACTGACCATTCGGGGATTAGGGCACTGCCTGAGGGCCCAGGGTCAGTAGGGGGCCCCATGAGAGGCTACACACTACAGAAAGAAGCCAGGAACTTCCATGCAGGCTATGCTGTGGTAGATATTTAAATGCCCACTCTATGTGGCTGAGCTGCAATTTGTAGGTGGGGCTTTGTGTGGCTTGAGTGTGGACACAGGGGGCCCCGTGATCTCTGATTGCCCGGGGGCCCCATGAGTTGTCAGTCCACCCCTGGCAGGGTATTCGTTTTTATATATATATTGTGTAACTTGGATGGGAGAAGGGAATAGTGGGATACAGCAACTGAACTATTCACAGTAGATAAGGACAATTCTCACTTGGCCTCGCCAGGTTCCTTGTGGAAGCAGACACAATGCTTTCACCATGCTGCCACTTGTATGGAATAATTAGGTCCTCTTGCTCTCTCTAGCAGCAGATTTGATGCGACTACATTATCTTCAGAAAACTCTCTAGAATCCCCTTGACTGACAACCGTCCACTGATTCTTCTAGCAGAAGAGGTGGCCATCTCAGGACAGGCCCCAAAACTCCGATCTGTACTCATGTGGTCAGAATCAGATCCTTTCCAGTGTCTCCTTCCAGTCAGCTCTGCAGGACATCTGGGTTCAGCTCCTCTCTGACTCTTAAGTCCTCAGGTCAACCACCTGAGGCCACATGGCAGCTTCTATAGAGAAGGGCAAGCCACCCCCTCCCTCCAGGACCACGCTCTCCACCTGAAAGACCCAGAGCACATGTGCTCTTGGCATTTATACATTCACCCTGCATGCACAGATGCACTTTCCTCTGCCAATCACAAGGGTTGTAACAAATGTTTATGCCCTCATTAGTCAGGTTTCCTCCCACTGTCCAATATGCCTCTCTATTGGACCAGTGTGAAACATTTCTGACCAACGGAGCTGTCCTTGAGCGCAATGAGTAGACCTCACTAGCAGATCCTGCTCTCTGGTAGGCAGAGAACAATAAAGATTTACCTGGCAATCTCTCTGGTTAGCAGAAAGACCCACAAACTATACTCTCATCTAGCACCTACCTGAGAGGGTGCTACATTTCTTTTGTTAACTTTGTCTAAGTATAGATCTATGCAGGGCTTTTTTTCATCAGGAACGCGGGGGAACACAGTTCCGGCACCTCCAGAACTGATTGTATTTAATTGCAAGGCATACTGAGGTGTTCTAGAGAGTCTATTGGTGCTGGGGAATCTTTTGTTGCTGAAGTGGATCTATTTTTGTGGAGGAAGGGGGTCTATTGTTGCTAGGGAGGTCTTCTGTTGCTCGTGGGAGATCTTTTGTGGCTGAGGGTGGGTCTTATGTTGCTGGGGGGGTCAATCATTCTTGGGAGGGATCTACTGTTGAGGGATGGATCTTTGTTGCTAACTGCTGGAGGGTCTACTGGTGCTGGGGAATCTATTGTTGCTAGAGGGGATCTATGTTTGCAGGGGGATCTATGGAGGTCGATTGTTGCTGGTGCAGGATGTATTGTTGCTGGGGGTGAGTCTTATGTTGCGGGGGGGGGGGTGCTGGGAGGGATCTACTGTTGAGCACAGTAGAGTGTATGCACCCTTAGAGTAGGGATTGATCCCTACACAGGGATGCGATTTCACACTGCAGTCAATAGGGGGCGTTTTTGCATTGAAGTCAATGGGATGCGATTTCGTATTGCAGTCAATAGGGACGTCTTTGCATTGAAGTCAAAGGAACGCGATTTTGGCATTGCAGTCAATAAGGGGTGTTTTTTAATTAAAGTCAACGGGATGTGATTTTGCATTGAAGTCAATGGGATGCGTTTTTGCATTGCAGTCACTGGGGGGGCATTTTTGCATTGACGTCAATGGGATGCGATTTTGCATTGAAGTCAATGGGATGCAATTTTGCATTGAGGACAATAAGGGGTGTTTTTGCATTAAAGTCAATAGAATGCGATTTTGCATTGAAGTCAATGGGATGCAATTTTGCATTGAGGACAATAAGGGGTGTTTTTGCATTAAAGTCAATAGAATGCGATTTTGCATTGAAGTCAATGGGACGCGATATTGCATTGAAATCAATAAGACGCGATTTTGCATTGCAGTCAATAGGGACGTCTTTGCATTGAAGTTAATGGGACATGATTTTGCATTGAAGTCAATGGAACGCGATTTTGCATTGCAGTCACTAGGGGGTGTTTTTGCATTGAAGTCAATGGGATGTGTTTTTGCATTGAAGTCGATAGGACGGGATTTTGCACTGCAGTCAATAGGGACAACTTTGCATTGAAGTCAATGGGACGTGATTTTGCATTGAAGTCAATAAAACGCGATTTTACATTGCAGTCACTAGGAGGTGTTTTTGCATTGAAGTCAAGGGGACGCAATTTTGCATTGCGATCAATAAGGGGTGTTTTTGCATTAAAGCCAATGGGATGCGATTTTGTAATTGAAGTGAATAGGATGCAATTTTGCATTGCAGTCAATAGGGGGAGTTTTATATTGAAGCCAATAGGATGCAATTTTGCCTTGAACTCAATGGGACACGATTTTGCATTGCGATCAATAAGGGGTGTTTTTGCATTAAAGTCAATGGGATGTGATTTTGTAATTGAAGTCAATGGGACACGGTTTTGCATTGCAGTCAGTGGGATGCGATTTTGCACTGCAGTCAATAGGGGGCTTTTTGCATTAAAGTCAATAGAACCCGATTTTGCATTGATGCCAATAAGATGTGAGTTTGCATTGCAGTCAATAGGGGGTGTTTTTCCATTAAAGTCAATGGAATGCAATTTTGCATTAAAGTCAATGGGACACGATTTTGCATTGCAGTCAATAGGGACGTCTTTGCATTAAAGTTAATGGGACACAATTTTGCATTGAAGTCAATGGGATGCAATTTTGCATTGCAGTTCAGGGGATGCAATTTTGCATTGCAGTCAATGGGACGTGTTTTTTTGCATTGAAGTCAATGAGATGCGATTTTGCATTGAACTCAACGGGACGCGATTTTGCATTGCGATCAATAAGGGGTGTTTTTGCATTAATGTCAATGGGATGCGATTTTGTAATTGAAGTCAATGGGACACACGGTTTTGCATTGCAGTCAGTGGGATGCGATTTTGCACTGCAGTCAATAGGGGGCTTTTTGCATTAAAGTCAATAGGATCTGATTTTGCATTGAAGCCAATAGGATGCAAATTTGCATTGAAGTCAAAGGGACGCAGCATGCCATTATCGTCACTTTTTTTTTTTTCCTATCAACAAAATGCTTATTTTCGGGTGATCATTTTTCGTGCACCCCTAACAGAAAGTCTTTGATTCTCATCACTGTAGCCATTGAATGCTGGTGGGTGTGACTGAGCTACTAAAAATCTCCTGTGTGTCCCGTGATTTTTTTGTTCGGTAATGAACGTAATGCCGGACAGGTAAAGGAAAATGTGGGTGAGCCATAATAATAATAATAATAATAATATTAATAGTAATAATAATAATAATAATAGACACGGTGCCGCAAGTATGATTAAAGTCTGAGTCATCGGATCCTTCCATACATAAATGTTTATCCTGTACAGAATCCAGGGAGCGCTGCCAGCTCATAGACACACACAGCACTGCACGGCATGCTGAGCGCAGAGAGCGGGGAGGGGGGGGGGGGGGATTGTGCCGGGGATCAGAGACATCCGCAAGAAATGATACCGAGACTGAAAACTGAAACACATCGCTGATTTCCATATCACACAGCGAGACCAGAGGAACAGAATATAGCTCTGACATATACCGCAGCGCTGTACAGGGATCACAGTCACATCAGTCTCTGTACCAGAGGAGCTTACACTCTAATGTCCTCTCCCCCCACAGTCACATCAGTCTCTGTACCAGAGGAGCTTACACTCTAATGTCTCCTCCCCCACAGTCACATCAGTCTCTGTGCCAGAGGAGCTTACACTCTAATGTCCCCTCCCCCCACAGTCACATCAGTCTCTGTACCAGAGGAGCTTACACTCTAATGTCCCCTCCCCCACAGTCACATCAGTCTCTGTACCAGAGGAGCTTACACTCTAATGTCCCCTCCCCCCCCCCCACAGTCACATCAGTCTCTGCACCAGAGGAGCTTACACTCTAATGTCTCCTCCCCCCACAGTCACATCAGTCTCTGTACCAGAGGAGCTTACACTCTAATGTCCCCTCCCCCACAGTCACATCAGTCTCTGCACCAGAGGAGCTTACACTCTAATGACCCCTCCCCCACAGTCACATCAGTCTCTGTACCAGAGGAGCTTACACTCTAATGTCCCCTCCCCCACAGTCACACACTATTATTATTATACATTTATATAGCTCTGACATATACTGCAGTGCTGTACAGAGATCACTGAGCTAATCACATCAGTCTCTGTACCAGAGGAGCTTACACTCTAATGTCCCCCCACAGTCACATCAGTCTCTGTACCAGAGGAGCTTACACTCTAATGTCCCCTCCCCCACAGTCACATCAGTCTCTGTACCAGAGGAGCTTACACTCTAATGTCCCCTCCCCCACAGTCACATCAGTCTCTGTACCAGAGGAGCTTACACTCTAATGTCTCCTCCCCCCACAGTCACATGAGTCTCTGTACCAGAGGAGCTTACACTCTAATGTCCCCTCCCCCCAAGTCACATCAGTCTCTGTACCAGAGGAGCTTACACTCTAATGTCCCCTCCCCCACAGTCACATCAGTCTCTGTACCAGAGGAGCTTACACTCTAATGTCCCCTCCCCCACAGTCACATCAGTCTCTGTACCAGAGGAGCTTACGCTCTAATGTCCCCTCCCCCACAGTCACATCAGTCTCTGCACTAGAGGAGCTTACACTCTAATCTCCCCCTTAGTCACACACTATTATTATTTATTATATATAAATGCTGCAGATTATTTGCACCCGGTGAGGCACAGCTGAGCAGATTGCAGGCAGATGGGTGATGTAATGATCTGTATGCACCAGCATTGAACTTGCAGGGTGCGGAAGGTTCATATCTCTTCCTCTTGCATTACAGGAAGACTCTGCTGCAAGTTCTCACATCTGACCTCATTATTAGTCCCCTTTATCTGGAAATCAGAACCCCCCCCCACCCCCTGTTCTGTTATCTGCCTGGCTGCACTGCCTTCTGGAATTTGACCTCATACTATTTATTGAATGTCCATCTGCTGTCCTCCACCTTCAGCCAATACAAGGTCCACCTATCACCATTGTATAAATATTTGTAAGGTCATTGAAGACCAGTTAGAGATGTGCTACTGTATGGGGGGTCATGTAATAAAGGGGTACCCCACATTTGCTGTCTCAGCAGTCGGCAGCAGAGATGAAGACAGAACTCTTCCGCCAGATCCTGTGCTTCTTCAGGCAACTGCAGAGACTCTCGTACCCCCCCATTTCAGCATTCAGCAGTAATGCAACTGCAGAGACTCTCGTACCCCCCCCCCCCCCATTTCAGCATTCAGCAGTAATGCAACTGCAGAGACTCTCGTATCCACCCTCCTCGCATTTCAGCAGTTGGTAGTAGAGAGGAGGACAGAACTCCTCCACCAGACCCTGCACTTCTCTGTGCAGCTGTGGAGAGGTTCATCGCTCCCCATCTCAGCAGTCAGCAGCAAAGAGGAGGACAGAACTCCTCCACCAGATCCTGCACTTCTTTGTGCAAACACAGGGAAGATTGTCTCTGCCCTCCCTCCCCATGCCCCATGTTAGCAGTTGGCAGCAGAGAGGAGGACAGAACTCCTCTGACAGATTCTGTGCTTCTCCATTCAGCTGCAGAAAGACATATCTCTTCCTCCCCCATCTCAGCAGTCAGCAGCAGAGAGGAGGACATAATTCCTCCATCAGTACCTGCACTTCTCCATGTAGCTACGGAGAGGCTCATCTCTTCTTTTCCCCTGTCTCAGCAGTTGGCAGCAGAGGAGAGGACAGAACTCCTCCTACAGATCCTGTGCCTCTCTGTGCAGCTGGGGAGAGGCTCATCTCTTCCTTCCCCCATCTCAGCAGTTGGCAGAAGAGAGGAGGACAGAACTCCTCCACCCGATCCTGTGCTTGTCCATGTAGCCACAGAGAGGCTTAATCCCCCCTATCCCAGCAGTCGTCAGCAGAGGGGAGGAAAGAACTCCTTCGGCAGATCCTGTGCTTCTCCATGCACTGTGGAGAGGCTCTTCTCTTCCTCCCCCACCATCTCAGCAGTCAGCATCAGCAAGGAGGACAGAACTACTCCTCCAGATACTGCATTTCTCCATGCAGCTGTGGAGAGGCTCATCTCTTCCTTCCCCCATCTCAGCAGTTGGCAGAAGAGAGGAGGACAGAACTCCTCCACCCGATCCTGTGCTTCTCCTTTTAGCCACGGAGAGGATTATCTCTTCCTCCCCCAATCTCAGCAGTTGTCAGCAGAGGGGAGGACAGAACTCCTTTGGCAGATCCTGCATTTCTCCATGCAGCTGTGGAGAGGCTCATCTCTTCCTACCCCCAATCTCAGCAGTCGGCAGCAGAGAGGAGGACAGAACTCCTCCTACAGATCCTGTGCCTCTCTGTGCAGCTGCAGCACACTCTTGTCGCCGCCTCCTCTTGTCTCAGCATTTATCAGACCCCGGCAGCTGACTCAAGCGATCCCCTGGTCCTCCTCCAGAAGCTGCACTCTCTGCTTCCCAACTCCGCCCCCAGCCCCTTCTCGGCAGCAGCACAAAGTAAGTGGGGTGCACTGTGATGTAGGGAAGGGCGGGGGACTCTTGACTTCTGATGGCTGGAGGGCTTTGGACATCTGATGTGGGGGTGGGGGTTGGGGGGGGGTACGTTGTTCTAGACATCTAGTCTTACAGATACAACCGGCCCTTTGAGGGCAACCATAATGCTGATGTGGCCCGTGATGAAATTGAACTCTCTTCTCTAAATCCTTCTAAAACATACAGATCAAAGGATATTTCTCAGCTTTAGCAGGCAGGGGCAGGGATCTCACTTCAAACACTGCACAGAATAGAGAGGAGAGCTCAGTGTAATCTGAGACCTGAGTGGAGGAAATAGACACCTCCCCCCTAAACAGACATATAATAAAACCTGAACAGCTGAGGCTGTTAATCACCTTTCATGTGTTCGAGGGAGGGTGGGGCCATCTCTGGCAATTCTGTCATGGGATGCAAGCAGCATCTCTGGTGCCTCCCCTGCTTTCTGGAACCTTGGAGAAGCTTCCAGATGTAGTGGGTGGAGGCTAGGTGGAGCTGCTTGGCATATTCATGAGGGCCCCAACCGATCCCCAGCAAAGGGTCTTGAAGGCGGTAGGCCCCTCATAAATAAGGTCATGCCAGCAGGGACAGTCGGGTGGAAGATTGGAGATGTAGTGGGGGGGGGTTGACCTCAGGCCTGGGGCTCGGGGGCTGCAGGGAACCTTTGAACCTTTACAACACACTGAGGATATCCTTCCATGAGGCATGGGGGCAAGGAGAGGACAGCGGGAGAAGGTCAGCAGGTCCGGGAGATCTCCTGAGTGTCAGTCTGGAGGACTGGGGTGGAGACAGGGCCGTTGCAAGGATTTTTAACACCCTATGCGAAACCTAATTTTGCCGCCCCCCCTGGCTCCACCCTTGACTTCACCTCCTTTGCCCTGCCCATGTATACCCCATGTTTTGAATGACTGCTACCATTTTGGGGGTGGAGTCAGTCACCGGCCCAGAGCATTATACGCATGCAGCGTATGTAGGAGCCTGGAGGTTGTGGGGGTGAAGATTTTTGCGAAGCCTTTCCACCTTTTTCTTCAGCTGTGGTCCGCAGGCCCACATCTGTGTCTCTGGACCCATCCGGAAGACCGGGAAGCAGTGGCATCACTAGCGTTGGTGTCACCAGGTGTGTAAAACATGGTGTTATCCCCCTCCTCTGTTTTTGGGGCTGGCAGCCCAGCGTTGGAGCTTGTTGATGCGCATTGCGGGGGTCAATAAGCCCTGCAGGCAGTATTGGGGCTAAAGGACAGTTCCTAATGACTCCGTCTCTAGGAGCAGTTATAGCCTCCTACCAGACCCAGCAAAACTGCAGTTACCCGGGGTGACTCTGGTCAGTGTAGTATATCTGTACCCTGGCAGCGGCTCAGTCTCTCTCTTTCTGGTGATGCTGGGCAGCGTGGCTCTCTCTCTGGTGGTGCTGGGCAGCGTGGCTCTCTTTCTGGTGGTGCTGGGCAGTGTGGCTCTCTCTATCTGCTGGTTTCGGGCAGTGTGGCTCTCTTTTTGGTGGCGCTGGGCAATGTGGCTCTCTCTTTCTGGTGGTGCTGGGCAGCAGGTCTCTCTCTCTCTCTGGTGGTGCTGGGCAGTGTGGCTCTCTCTCTGGGGGTGCCAGGCAGCGTGGCTCTCTCTATCTGGTGGTGCTTGGCATCGTGGCTCTCTCTTTCTGGTGGTGCGGGTCAGTGTGGCTCTCTCTCTGGTGGTGTTGAGCAGCGTGGCTCTCTCTCTGATGGTGCTGGACAGTGTGTCTCTCGCTCTCTCTGGTGGTGCTGGGCAGTGTGGCTCTCTCTCTCTGGTGGTGCTTGGCAGCATGTCTCTCTCTCTCTCTGGTGGTGCTGGGCAGTGTTTTTCTCCTCTCTCTGGTGGTGCTGGGCAGTGTGGCTCTCTCTCTCTCTGGTGGTGTTGGGCAGGGTGGCTCTCTCTTTCTGGTGGTGCTGGGAAGCTTTGCTTTCTCTCTGGTGGTGTTGGGCAGTGTGTCTCTCTCTCTGGTGGTGCTGGGCAGTGTGACTCTCTCTGGTGGTCCTGGGCAGCGTGGCTCTATCTCTGGTGGTGATGGGCAGCATGGCTCTCTATTTTTGGTTTGGCTGGGCAGTGTGGCTCTCTCTCTGGGGGTACTGGGCAGCGTGGCTCTCTCTCTGGTGGTGCTGGGCAGCGTGGCTCTCTCTCTGGTGGTGCTGGGCAGCGTGGCTCTCTCTCTGGTGGTGCTGGGCAGCGTGGCTCTCTCTCTGGTGGTGCTGGGCAGCGTGGCTCTCTCTCTGGTGGTGTTGGGCAGCGTGGCTCTCTCTCTGGTGGTGTTGGGCAGTGTGGCTCTCTCTCTCTCTCTCTCTCTCTGGTGGTCCTGGGCAGCGTGGCTCTCTCTCTGGTGGCACTGGGAAGTCGGCCCTCTTTTCCCAGCACAATCTTCTATTTTGTATCCTTTAGCTGTTACAATGTAGCGTTTACTCCCTGAGCTTTTCCTGGGTTCCAGGCACTCTCTCCCCAGCAGAGCGCATGCTGGGCACTGTAACCTGCTTCCCGTGGACAATACAAAGTAACATTGTTTATAAACATCGGTCAGATGGGAGATAGAGAGATACAAAGTAACATTGTTTATAAACATCGGTCAGATGGGAGATAGAGAGATACAAAGTAACATTGTTTATAAACATTGATCAGACAGGAGATAGAGATACAAAGTAACATTGTTTATAAACATTGATCAGACAGGAGATAGAGAGATACAAAGTAACATTGTTTATAAACATTGATCAGACAGGAGATAGAGAGATACAAAGTAACATTGTTTATAAACATTGATCAGACAGGAGATAGAGAGATACAAAGTAACATTGTTTATAAACATTGCTCAGACAGGAGATAGAGAGATACAAAGTAACATTGTTTATAAACATTGTTCAGACAGGAGATAGAGAGATACAAAGTAACATTGTTTATAAACCTTGATCAGACAGGAGATAGAGAGATACAAAGTAACATTGTTTATAAACATTGATCAGACAGGAGATAGAGAGATACAAAGTAACATTGTTTATGCACATTGATCAGACAGGAGATAGACAGATACAAAGTAACATTGTTTATAAACATTGATCAGACGGGAGATAGAGAGATACAAAGTAACATTGTTTATAAACATTGATCAGACAGGAGATAGAGATACAAAGTAACATTGTTTATAAACATTGATCAGACGGGAGATAGAGAGATACAAAGTAACATTGTTTATAAACATTGATCAGAGGGGAGATAGAGAGATACAAAGTAACATTGTTTATAAACATTGATCAGACAGGAGATAGAGAGATACAAAGTAACATTGTTTATAAACATTGATCAGACAGGAGATAGACAGATACAAAGTAACATTGTTTATAAACATTGATCAGACGGGAGATAGAGAGATACAAAGTAACATTGTTTATAAACATTGCTCAGACAGGAGATAGAGAGATACAAAGTAACATTGTTTATAAACATTGATCAGACAGGAGATAATACCGGGTACTATCCTCACTTTTGCGTCTATTTTGCTTCATTTATCTGCAAATTATAGAGTTAAGCTTTCATCTGTGTATGATTTTAGTTAAAGCCGCCTGACAAGTACAAGAGCTTCTTTGGAGCGTATTGCGTCCCGCGATTTTTTTTGCGCGATGTTACCGCGATTCGGCAGGCGAAAATCGCGGCAACATCGCTCAGCGTTTGGGGGGCTATTGCAAATCAAGGGGCAACGCACAGGCGTCCCGCGATTTGCAATAATCTCCGGATCGCGGGCGGAATCGCGGCGGTTCTGCCCGCGATCCATACGCTAACATGTGAACGGAGCCTTACTCACATTCACACCAGGACCAGTTTAGACCGGAACCAATTAGCCTGTCAGCATGTTTTTGTAGTGTGGGAGGAAACCCAGGCAGGGTGAGAACAAGCAGACTCTGTGCAGACAGTGCTGTGGTGGGGATTTGAACCGACAACCCCCAGGCAGATGTGCTAACCACTGAGCCACTGTACTGCACGTGCTCCTCACTTCAAACCCTTATTAACACTTCCTTACCCTAATAACCCTTAACTATCTCCTCTTTTCTCTCTCTTTTTTTTTTTTTTTTTTAATTCACTGCAAATATTTAAATCATATTTTCTCTCTTTTTTTTTTTAATATGTTTTGTTATTTTTATTTTTTATTTTTTTATTTTTATTTTTATTTTTTTAATTAAAACAAAAATCTTTATTTCATTTTTAATATCTTAGGTACCAGAATCATAATTTAAGTGACGTTTTAAATGATAGAATAAAATTGATACTTTTTATCTACAGTACCTTTTTGTTTTTACTAACAATTTTCAGAAAAGAAAAAGAAAATAATATTTATTTATTTATTTTTATATTGGTTTATGGATTGCATTAACCACTTTAAGACCGGAAAGGATTTGCCCCCTTAATGACCAGGCCACTTTTTTCAACTTGGCACTGCGTGACTTTAACTGACAATTGCGCGGTCGTGCGACGCTGTACCCAAATAAAATTGATGTCCTTTTTTTTTCCCCCACAAACAGAGATTTCTTTTGGTGGCATTTGATCACCTGTGCGAATTTCATTTTTTGCGCTATAAACAAAAAAAGAGCGACAATTCTGAAAAAAAAAAAAAAAAAACAATATTTTTCACTTTCTGCTATATAACATCCCCCCCCCCCCCAAAAAAAAAAAAAAAAAAATTCTAACATTTTGGGCCAATTTGTTTTCTGCTACATATTTTTGGTAAAAAAAAATTGCAATAAGCGTATTTTGATTGGTTTGCGCAAAAGTTTTCGCATCTACAAACTAGGGGAAAGATTTATGTCATTTTTATTGTTTTTTTTTTTTTTTACTAGTAATGACGGTGATCTATGATTTTTTTTTGCAGGACTGCGACATTGCAGCGGACAGATCGGACCCCTAACTGACATTTTTGACACTTTTGGGGGGGACCAGTGACATTACTACAGTAATCAGTGCTAAAAATATGCACTGTCACTGTACTAATGACACTGGCAGGGAAGGGGTTAACACTGTGGGTGATCAAGGGGTTAAATGTGTACCTAGGGGAGTGATTATAACTGTGGGGGGCGTGGCTTCTGAAATGACCATAGAGACCTGTGATCTTATATAGAAGGATCACAGGCGCTCTGTGATCATTTCAGGGAGAAGACGGCTGGGTTTACAACATCCGACCTTTCTTCTCTCTCAGCGGGGAGCGATCGCGGGTGGCCGGCGGCAATTGGAGCCGCCTGATACTTGCATTGGATTTTTGTTTTTTTTTTTGTTTTTTTTTTTCCAAAAAGCTTTATTGAACAAAGTACACATTAGAGAAGGGTACAACAGTTGGATCAACATTCTCGGTGATCCAATAAGATTTTTGTTTTAATAAAAAAAATAAATAAAATAAATAAAAATAACAAAGTATAGTAAAAAAGAGAGCAAATATGATTTAACCGGTTGTCGACCACACGCCGTATATTTACTGTGGCAGGGTGGCTCTCCAAGGCAAACCAGTAGCGCGCACTCGCCCCCTAGCTGCAGGCGCGCGATCGACGTAGCCCTACGTCGATTGGCCTGGGAGAGCCACACTGCCGCAGTAAATACACGGCGTGTGGTCGGCAACCGGTTAAATCATATTTTCTCTCTTTTTTAATATATTTTATTTAATATTATATTTTTATTTATTTTATTTTTTATTTTTAAAATTAAAACAAAAATCTTCATTTGATTTTTAAATAACTTTGTACCAGAATCATAATTTAAGTGATATTTTAAATTGACAAATGATAGAATAAAATTGATACTTTTTATCTACTGTATCTTTTTGTATTTACTAACACTTTTTAGAAAAGAAAAATAAAATAATATTTATGTATTTATATATATATTGGTTTATGGATTGCATTAATGTTGCCAAATGTAATGCGAATTGATACTGACTTGGACATTCAACTTTTCTGGCTTTATAACCTTCACTAGAATTGAACCAATCTAATCATTGTGTCTTTATTTAATTGTTTTATATCTTTCTTTCTTTGATTCTCTGTACAGGATTAGAAGATGCAGACGATTGTCACTCAGCCTGGCGTTGTCACCACGCAGACGGTGACCATCAGCGAGGGGCCGCGATGGAGCAGCGATATGTGCGATTGCTGTGAGGACTGCGGCATCTGTACGTAACTTCTCA
Organism: Pelophylax lessonae; assembly: GCF_965119305.1. Taxonomy (NCBI): domain Eukaryota; kingdom Metazoa; phylum Chordata; class Amphibia; order Anura; family Ranidae; genus Pelophylax; species Pelophylax lessonae. Next base: position 665,850,799 of record NC_138771.1, read on the forward strand.
CCCACCAACCCTTCAGAGGGGCTTCACTCACTTTACAAAATATCTAAAGATTCCACTAGAGGGCGCCTGACACCGAAATCCTGGATATTGGGTGCCCTCTAGTGGACTCTGCATAGAAATATACCAAAGTCTCACTTAAAGAGATCATGTCATCAAATTACAAAAAAAAAAAATTGCAGGTAAAAACATTTAAAAATAAAATATTTTAATTTTTTTTTCTGCGGCATTTTCTGTTTCATATACAGTTTTGTATTCCCCTGCAATGTGCCTTTAAGCTTGATAGAGAATTCAACCACTCCAGAAAATGTCAATTGCATAGCAGTTCCCCCCTCCCTCCTTGCATATAGTTCATTCATAGCCCCTTCTTCTTTTCAGGGATTGGCCAATTACTGTCTGTGCTGGGCCAGCTCCTCCAACCCTCACATCCCTACATAACCTTTTATGTCAATGATCTCTTTCTCTATCTTCGATCTCTCTCTCTCCCTCCCTCTCCCTCTGTACCTCTGATCTCTCTCTCTCTCCCTCCCTCTCCCTCTGTACCTCTGATCTCTCTCTCTCCCTCCCTCTCCCTCTGTACCTCTGATCTCTCTCTCTCCCTGCCTCTCCCTCTGTACCTCTGATCTCTCTCTCTCCCTGCCTCTCCCTCTGTACCTCTGATCTCTCTCTCTCTTCCTCCCTCTCCCTCCGTACCTCTCATCTCTCTCTCTCTCTCTCCCTCTGTTCCTCTGATCTCTCTCTCTCTCCCTCCCTCTCCCTCTGTACCTCTGATCTCTCTCTCTCCCTGCCTCTCCCTCTGTACCTCTGATCTCTCTCTCTCCCTGCCTCTCCCTCTGTACCTCTGATCTCTCTCTCTCTTCTTCCCTCTCCCTCCATACCTCTCCCTCCCTCTCCCTCTGATCTCTCTCTCTCTCTCTCTCTCTCTCTCTCTCTCCCTCCCTCTCTGTCAGTACCTCTGATCTCTCTCTCCCTCTGTATCTCTGATCTCTCCCTCCCTCCCTCTCCCTCTGTACCTCTGATCTCGCTCTCTCTCCCTCTCCCTCTGTATCTCTGATCTCTCCCTCCCTCCCTCTCCCTCTGTACCTCTGATCTCTCTCTCTCCCTCCCGCTCCCTCTGTACCTCTGATCTCTCTCTCTCCCTCCCGCTCCCTCTGTACCTCTGATCTCTCTCTCTACCTTCCGCTCCCTCTGTACCTCTGATCTCGCTCTCTCTCCCTCTCCCTCTGTATCTCTGATCTCTCCCTCCCTCCCTCTCCCTCTGTACCTCTGATCTCTCTCTCTCCCTCCCGCTCCCTCTGTACCTCTGATCTCTCTCTCTCCCTCCCGCTCCCTCTGTACCTCTGATCTCTCTCTCTACCTTCCGCTCCCTCTGTACCTCTGATCTCGCTCTCTCTCCCTCTCCCTCTGTATCTCTGATCTCTCCCTCCCTCCCTCTCCCTCTGTACCTCTGATCTCTCTCTCTCCCTCCCGCTCCCTCTGTACCTCTGATCTCTCTCTCTCCCTCCCGCTCCCTCTGTACCTCTGATCTCTCTCTCTCCCTCCCTCTCCCTCTGTACCTCTGATCTCTCTCTCCCTCCCTCTCCCTCTGTACCTCTGATCTCTCTCTCCCTCCCGCTCCCTCTGTACCTCTGATCTCTCTCTCTACCTTCCGCTCCCTCTGTATATCTGATCTCTCTCTCTCTCCCTCTGTACCTCTGATCTCTCTCTCTCTCCCTCCCTCTCCCTCTGTACCTCTGATCTCTCTCTCTCCCTCCTGCTCCCTCTGTACCTCTGATCTCCCTCTCTCTTCCTCCCTCTCCCTCTGTACCTCTGATCTCTCTCTCTCCCTCTGTACCTCTGATCTCTCTCTCTCCCTCCCGCTCCCTCTTTACCTCTGATCTCTCTCTCTACCTTCCGCTCCCTCTGTACCTCTGATCTCTCTCTCTCTCTCTCTCCCTCTGTACCTCTGATCTCGCTCTCTCTCCCTCTCCCTCTGTACCTCTGATCTCGCTCTCTCTCCCTCTCCCTCTGTACCTCTGATCTCTCTCTCTACCTTCCGCTCCCTCTGTACCTCTGATCTCTCTCCCTCTCCCTCTGTACCTCTGATCTCTCTCTCCCTCTGTACCTCTGATCTCGCTCTCTCTCCCTCTCCCTCTGTGTCTCTGATCTCGCTCTCTCTCCCTCTCCCTCTGTGTCTCTGATCTCGCTCTCTCTCCCTCTCCCTCTGTGTCTCTGATCTCGCTCTCTCTCCCTCTCCCTCTGTACCTCTGATCTCTCTCTCTACCTTCCACTCCCTCTGTACCTCTGATCTCTCTCCCTCTCCCTCTGTACCTCTGATCGCTCTCTCTCCCTCCATACCTCTGATCTCGCTCTCTCGCTCTCTCTCCCTCCGTACCTCTGATCTCTCTCAATTAAACTGTATGTGCATTTATTGGAGTATATGCATGTCATTTACCCATAAAGGCCTCTGACATCAAGAAGTCCTGGGACAGCTGTTGGGTGAGCGCCATCTTGGTCAGCAGCTGCAGCAGACTCAGAGCTGTCAATCAAGTGACACTCTATAGTATTCATCTCCCCCTTAAGTTATGTAGGGAGGTTAAAAGAGCAGTAGAGGAGCTGGGCCAGCACAGAGAGTAATAAGACACTCCCAAAAAGTACCCAGAGGTACCCCCGTACCTCTGATCTCTCTCTCTCTCTCTCCCTCCATACCTCTGATCTCTCTCCCTCCATACCTCTGATCTCTCTCTCTCTCCCTCCATACCTCTGATCTCTCTCCCTCCATACCTCTGATCTCTCTCTCTCTCTCTGTACCTCTGATCTCTCTCTCTCTACCTCACCCACCTTTTTCTCTGTGATTCTTATTTCTACCTTTCTGATCTCTCTCTACCCCCGTACCCCTTATCTCTCTCTCTCTATCTCCGTGATCTCTTTTGCAGAGATTCTTCTTTCTACCTCCATAATCTCTCTCTCACTGATCTCCCTCTCTACCTTCCTGATTTCTCTCTCACTATTCTCTCTCTCAGTGATCTCTCTCTACTTAACCTTTCTTTCTACCTCCTGATCTCCCTCCCTTCCCAGTCTCTCTCTCTCTCTATTTTCCCGATCTCTCTCCATCCCTCTGTCCTCTCTCTACCACCCCAATCTCTCTTTTCTTGGTCTCTCTCTCTGTCTCCCTGATCTTTCTCAATAAAATACTACAAAGTAACTCAAATAGGCTTTATTGGCAGGACCAAGAAGGGGCAGAAAGAAGAACTCCTAGGGCATTATTAGGGGTAAAGGATAAAATGAAGAGAAAAAGAGGTCTCTGTCTTCCAGATATCTCACTTTCTCTCTCCCACGGTATCTCCTCTCCTCCCTTATTCTCTCTCTTCCCCTCTCTCCTCTCTCGTTCTCTCTCTTCCCTCTCTCCGCTCTCTTTCTCTCCTCCCCTCTCCTCCCTCATTCTCTCTCTTCCCCTCTCCTCTCTCTGGTTCTCTCTCTTCCCCTCTCCTCTCTCTGGTTCTCTCTCTTACCCTCCTCTCTCTGGTTCTCTCTCTTACCCTCCTCTCTCTGGTTCTCTCTCTTCTCCCCTCCTCTCTCTGGTTCTCTCTCTTCCCCTCTCCTCTCTCTGGTTCTCTCTCTTCCCCTCTCCTCTCTCTGGTTCTCTCTCTTACCCTCTCCTCTCTCTGGTTCTCTCTCTTCCCCTCTCCTCTCTCTTGTTCTCTCTCTTCCCCCCTCCTCTCTCTGGTTCTCTCTCTTCCCCTCTCCTCTCTCTGGTTCTCTCTCTTCCCCTCTCCTCTCTCTGGTTCTCTCTCTTCCCCTCTCCTCTCTCTGGTTCTCTCTCTTCCCCTCTCCTCTCTCATTCTCTCTCTTACCCTCTCCTCCCTACACTTTCTATCTGCCCCTCTTTTCTATATCTCTCCATTCAGATTGTGATCCCTCATTATCAGGGCCCTCTGAACCCTCCTGTATTGAATTATCTTGTAACTGTACCATCTCACTTCATTTTGTAAAGTGCTGCTCCAACTGTGGGCACTATATAAGCCCTGTATAATGATAATAATCACTCTCTTCTCTCTCTCTCACCCCTCTCTTGGCAGGCTGCTGTGCCCTCTGGTGCTTCCCCTGCATGCAGTGTAACACAGTCAGTGAATTTGGAGAGTGTTACTGTCTGCCATTGATGGATCCAATGTTCATGGGATACGTCGGTTGTAGCGGGACCTGTCCTCCTATGACTATTGCTATGAGAGCCGCTGTCCGGGAGAGACACAAGATTCATGTAAGTCTATTTCAGGCCGAAAAGTATCTCTGCATCTAGACCTGCTGATACAAGTCTAGTGGCCCATTCCATGCCATGGTTTACTGCCGCCATATTGGAGGGTGATCCATAAACATAATAATAAAAGTGCAGCAAAAGGTAAATAAAAAGTTGTGAAAAACTTAATCCACAAATTATCCACAAAATACTAATGAGGGTAGTGTCCCAAGTAAATAATGGTGAATATAATCCCAAAAAAATGGTGCAAGTACAAATAAGTCCAAGTGCAAAATAATGTGAAGACTCCTTCCAGTGACACCCAGGGAAAGTGCAAGATGGGGACACCTCAGTGCACAAGTATTCAGAGCAGCTTACCAGAGCTCCATGGCTACTCAAATGAATGAGAAAGCACTCCCAGCAAAAAGGTATATACAAATCTATTCGATGGATGCCAAGGAAGTAGATGACACTTCTTAATCTCTCTTGATTACTCCGTTAATGTAATAAGTATATGGAGGGAAAATAAAGAGGACAATAGTGTAATCCCGTAAAACCCATGTAATAAATTTATTTAAAAGTACTACTCACAATAAAAGAGGCATATGTAGGCACATATAATAGACCGCTGTAGATCCGATCGCGGCGTCCCGCGTGTATCCAAACAGCATGAACAGCAAAAACAGCCGGCTCCGTAAGGGGGCGTGTGGACGTTACGTCTGGAGTCGCTGTAGCGGGACCTGTCCTCCTATGACTATTGCTATGAGAGCCGCTGTCCGGGAGAGACACAAGATTTGTGTAAGTCTATTGCAAGCCGAAAAGTATCTCTGCATCTAGACCTGCTGAAATAGTCTAGTGGCCCATGCCTTGATCATCAGGTTTCTGTAACCGACAGATGTGGTGCCATAGTTGCTCAGGGTCAGGGATGTGTGTTTTAGGAGTTATCTTGGTGTTACTAAGGTGTAGGGAGTCACCATTAGTGATAAGCTGAATGTACCTGGGTTCAGTTTGAGGATAGTTTAGCAAACTTTATAGAAGTTCGAATGCTGTTTCCAAACACTGCTGAAGTCAATAGGAGTGGAATCGTACAGATTAGTAATGGACATTAGGACATAGGAAAGGGATTGTGAAACAAAGGGCAAGGGGAGCTGCTTAAAGGCGAACATTAACCACTTAAGCCCCGGAGGATTTGGCTGCTAAACGACCAGGGGGTATTTTGCGATTCGGCACTGCGTGACTTTAACGGACAATTGCGCGGTCGTGCGACGCTGTACTTAAACGAATTTGACGTCCTTTTTTTCCCACAAACAGAGCTTTCTTTTGGTGGTATTTGATCACCTGTGCGATTTTTTGATCATGCGCTATAAACAAAAAAAGAGCGTAAATTTTGCAAAAATAACAATATTTTTCACATTTTTTTATATGACATTCCCCAAAAAAAAAATGTAAAAATCAAAATTTTTTAACATTTTCGGCCAATTTGTTTTATGCTACATATGTTTGGTAAAAAAAATGCAAAAAGCGTATTTTTATTGGTTTGCGCAAACGTTATCGCGTTTACTAACAAAGGGAAAGATTTTTGTCATTTTTGTTGTTTTTTTTTTTTAACATGTAATGGCGGCGATCTGCAATTTTCTTTGCGGTACTGCGACATTGTGGCGGACAGATCGGACCCTTGACTGACATTTTTGACACTTTTGGGGTTACCAGTGACATTTCTACAGTAATCAGTGCTATACATATGCACTGTTACTGTAAAAATACACTGGCAGTGAAGGGGTTAACTTTATTTGGGAGGGAGGGGCTGTGTGTGTCCCTAGGGGCGTGATTCTTACTGTCATTGGCTGTGGCTTGAGCTGTAGGGACACTGATCGACGGTTCTACATTGTAGAACCGTGTAATCAGTGTTTTTACACCGAGGAGAATGACAGGTGGCTTGTTTACACAAGCCGCCTGACTTTCTCCCTCTCCCCCGACGTTCGCCGAGTGACCGGCGGACATCGGGTCCGCCGGTCACACGTGCGGGGGGGTCCGTGACCGCGCGGGAGCGCGCCTCCGCAGGCGCGTGCTTGCTCCCCAGAGCCTCACAGGCTAGTGATGTAGACCTACGTCGCTCTACCTGTGAGGGGCTGACTACCGCAGTAAATATACTGTGAGCAGTCGGCAAGCGGTTAAATTAGCAAAAATCCTTTAAATAATATGTTTGGGGGACTCCCTAAACCGGCTGTGACATGGCACATCTCTATGATGTATACCAGACTTTCTCAACCTTTTCAACACAGAGGAACCCTTGAAATTATTTTCAGCTCTCAGGGAACCCCTGCTAAAAATATCTATATCTACAACTCATGATACATTAGTGTGATGGTCAGTGGGATGAATGCTCCTTACACTTTGTGGACATTGGAAAGAATTATCTTCTTCCAGATGGATAAAAAGATCAATGGTGTCAGGGGAACTTATCTGAGAGGCAGAAATTGCTCATTACTCAAGGAACCCCTAGCAACCTCTGGAGGAACCCTGGTTGAGAACCACTGCTATAGGTTGTGAAGTTCAGTAAGGAGACACTCTTCTCTGTGCTATGCTCCTCAGAGATAGTTCTGCTAAATATCAGGATACAGTTTCCCTGAAGAGACTAAGTGGCCAGAGGTAGGGACCTCATAGAAGAAGAACTACTTGGCTCAGATGTCCCTATAGTACATGGTCACCAGGATCTTTCAGAGCAGTCAATACTCAGGAGGCCAGGGAGCAGCTGTGCCCATTCTCCAGATGCCTTCTAGTGAGATCTTACCCGCTTCTTGACTGTGTTAGAGCCAAAAAATGGCTACAGTGTGGTCGTACAGTTTTTGGAGAGCGTCCATGGACAGCCTCCGAAAACCACACCCCCCACATACTCCCTAGATCGCACATCTGGCACGCTCTGTGATTGCTGTGTCCTTTGGACACAGCTGGTCACAAATCGAGGTAAAAGGCCAATCACAATGGCCCTCTACCATGTGATCAGCTGTGTCCAATCACATTTGATCACAGTAAACAAACTTGCTGGTTATCTGCAGTGCTTTCCTCACAGCGTGAGGAGAGGAGATTCGGTAACCAGCAAGTGTGACAGGGAACATATGCATTGATAATCAGTGTCCTGATCATCAGTGCAGCCTCAATAGTGTCAATCAGTGCCCGATAGTACTGCCTATCAATGGCCATCAGTGCCACCTATCGTTGTCTCCTCATCAGTGCCCATCAGTGCTGCCTCATCAGTGCAGCCTATCAGTGCCCATCAGTGTAGTCTATCAGTGCCACCTATCAGTGCCTCCTTATGGGTGCCCATAAGTGCTGCCTCATCAGTGCAGCCTATCAGTGCCCATCAGTGTAGTCTATCAGTGCCGCCTATCAGTGCCTCCTCATCAATGCAGCCTATCAGTGCCCATCAGTGTAGTCTATCAGTGCTTCCTCATCAGTGCCCATCAGTGCTGCCTCATCAGTGCAGCCTATCAATGCCCATCAGTGTAGTCTATCAGTGCCTCCTCATCAGTGCCACCTATCAGTGCCTCCTTATCAGTGCCCATTAGTGCTGCCTCATCAGTGCAGCCTATCAGTGCCCATCAGTGTAGTCTATCAGTGCCACGTATCAGTGCCTCTTTATCAGTGCCTCCTCATCAGTGCTGCCTATCAGTGCCTCCTCATCAGTGCAGCCTATCAGTGCCCATCAGTGTTGTCTATTAGTGCCTCCTCATAAGTGCCATCTATCAGTGCAGCCTATCAGTGCCCATCAGTGTAGTATATCAGTGCCTCCTCATTAGTGCCCATAAGTGCAGCCTCAATAGTGCCCATCAGTGAAGGGGTAAAATTACATAACAGAAATGAAGAAAAACACATTTTGTTTTTAAACATTTTTTCATTTGTTTAGCAAAAAATTAAAAACCTGAATGGTGATTAAATTCCACCAAAAGAAAGCTTGATTTGTGTGAGAAAAAAAAAAAGAGATGTCATATGGGTACAGCACTGCATGACAGCGCAATTGTAATTCAGCGCAATTGTAATTCAAAGTGTGACAGCGCTGAAAGCTGAAAATTGGCCTGGGCTGGAAGGGGGTGAAAGTGCCTGGTATTGAAGTGGTAAATACATCTAAAAACTGGAAGCAGGAAGCACAAATATTGAACACACATGACATCTTGTGGAGAAAAAGTATATTGCACATAATAATCCCCTGCAAGGATCACTTACAATAGCAGAAAAACAGTACAGTGCCTTAAAAAAGTATTCACACCCCTTGAAATTTTTCACATTTTGTCATGTTACAACCAAAAACATAAATGTATTTTATTAGAATTTTATGTGATAGACCGACACAAAGTGACACATAATTGTGAAGTGGAAGGAAAATGATAAATGGCTTTCAACATTTTTTACAAATAAATATGTGAAAAGTGTGGCGTGCATTTGTATTCAGCCCCCCCCTGAGTCAACTCTGACCAGCTTCCCTGTCCCTGCATAAGAAAAGCATCCCCACAACATGATGCTGCCACCACCATGTTTCACGGTGGGGATGGTGTGTTCAGGGTGATGTGCAGTGTTAGTTTTCCACCACACATAGCGTTTTGCTTTTAGGCCAAAAAGTTTAATTTCAATCTCATCTGACCAGATTACCTTCTTCCACATGTTTGCTGTGTAACCCACATGGCTTCACCCAAACCCGCCAGCAATACCCACCAGCAGTGCCAGCCAGCAGTACTGGTCAGCAGTACTCACCAGCAGTACCAGCCAGCAGTACCAGTCAGCATTACTCACCAACAGTACCCACTAGCAGTACCAGCCAGCAGTACCATCCAGTAGTACCCACCAGCAGTACCAGCCAGCAGTACCCACCAACAGTACCCACTAGCAGTACCAGTCAGCAGTATTATTCAGCAGTACCAGCCTGCAGTACCCACCACCAATATCCACCACCAGTACCAGCCTGCAGTACCAGGCAGCAGTACCAGGCAGCAGTACCCACCAGCAGTACCAGCCAGCAGTACCCACAAGCAACACCTGCCAGCAGTACCCACCACCAGTATCCACCACCAGTATCAGGCAGCAGTACCAGCCAGTAGTACCCGCCAGCAGTACCAGCCAGCAGTACCCACCAGCAACACCTGCCAGCAGTACCCACCACCATTACCTGCCAGCAGTACCAGCCAGCAGAACCCACCAACAGTAACAGCCAGCAGTACCCACCACCAGTACCCCCCAGCAGTACCCACCAGCAGTACCAGTCCTGGAGGACACCCAGAAGCAGCCATCAGCCATACCCAGCTGGAGAACAGCAGCAGCCAGCGATACCTGCAGGAATCCTGAGTATTTATGGGCCGAACAGCCCCCTGTTAAACTCCATTAAAGTCTATGGGGCACAAACATGAAAAATCAAAAGTCCTCATTTTAAAAGCTTATATGCAAGTTATTGCCATAAAAAGTGTATGGGGACCCGGGTACGGCTCTGGATGACATGTATCAATGCAAACATTTTTTTTCTTAAAAAATCGTTTTTACAGGAGTAGTGATTTTAATAATGCTTATATTACAATAAAAATGAAAAATTCCTTTAAATATCGTGCCAGGGAGGTCCCCTTAATGTGCCTGTAAAGTGATGCATCTGTACAATGTATGGAGCCTGCTGCAGCAATATTGACATTTCTAACCACTTGCCGACCGCCGCACGACTATCTACGTCGGCGATCAGCCCCTCACAGGCAAACTAACGTAGGGCTACGTTGCTTGCTTGTGAGGGTCTAGGGAGCGAGCGCGCGCCGCCGGAGGCGCGCTCCCGCTCCCGCGTGGTCACGGACCCCCCCGCGCGTGTGACCAGCGAACCCGATGTCCGCCGGCCACTCGGCAATCGGCAGGGGAGAGGGAGAATGTCAGGCAGCTTGTGTAAACAAGCCACCTGTCATTCTCCTCGGTGTAAAGACACTGATCACATGGATCTAGTATGTAGATCCGTTGATCAGTGTCCTTACAGCTCAAGCCACAGTCAATCACAGTAGAAAGCACGCCCCTAGGGACACACACAGCCCCTCCCTCCCAAATAAAGTTAATCCCTTCACTACCAGTGTATTTTTACAGTAACAGTGCATATATATAGCACTGATTACTGTAGAAATGTCACTGGTAACCCCAAAAGTGTCAAAAATGTCAGTCCAGGGTCCGATCTGTCCGCCGCAATGTCGCAGTACTGCAAACAAAACCACAGATCGCCGCCATTACGCGTTAAAAAAAAAACAACAAAAATGACAAAAATCTTTCCCTTTGTTAGTAAACGCGATAACTTTTGCGCAAACCAATCAAAATACGCTTTTTGCGATTTTTTTTACCAAACATAGGTAGCATAAAACAAATTGGCCGAAAATGTTAAAAAATTTTGATTTTTACATTTTTTTGGGGGGGAATTTCATATAAAAAAATGTGAAAAATATTGTTATTTTTGCAAAATTTACGCTCTTTTTTTGTTTATAGCGCGTGATCAAAAAATCGCACAGGTGATCAAATACCACCAAAAGAAAGCTCTGTTTGTGGGAAAAAAAGGACGCCAAATTCGTTTAGGTACAGCGTCGCACGACCGCGCAATTGTCCGTTAAAGTCACGCAGTGCCGAATCGCAAAATACCCCCCTGGTCGGAATGGGGGTAAAATCTTCCGGGGCTTAAGTGGTTAAAGGAATAAATGTCATGTAAACTTTAAATACCGGTGTCTTACTAATACTGGTGATGTTAGTGTCAGTTTATCAGTTCCCATTAACGTTAGTTAGTGTCAGATTTTCTGCCACAATATCGCAGTCCCAATTTAAGTATATATAAAAAAAAAAAATTCCAGTATATACAGTATCCCACAAAAGTGAGTACACCCCTCACATTTTTGTAAATATTTTATTATATCTTTTCATGTCCCCTCAAAATAACTCAACACACAGCCATTAATGTCTAAACTGCTGGCAACAAAAGTGAGTACACCCCTAAGTCAAAATGTCCAAATTGGGCCCAAAGTGTGTTGACAAGGATGCATATGAAGCCACAGTGACCACAGTAAAGTTCCCATCGAGGCTGCCATTCTATGTTTCAAATTGTACTTTTTAAGTTGTTTTCACAATAAAAACTAGCTTTTCATATTACTTATTGTGGAGTTCCTGCCTGTCCTTGTACAGCCTTTTATGGACAATCACCATCGGGCTCCATTCCACCCACAAGCCTGTATTTTAGTGCTCTTGTGCTTTATGAAGTGGTAATGAAATATCGAGTTGAAGAATATAGGTTTGTAACAGGAAAAATGATTTCTTCTGATATCCCATAATATCTTTATCGATACATATTGGTGGGAAAACCTTTAATCAGCTCAGATCCCTCTCTGGTTGGTGAAGGAGAGAGATTTCATCAAGCCTTTCCAGCAGAGGGATGAAGATCTCTGGGGGAGTAGAAGCAGCTTCTCCAATAAAATGATACAAAGTGCTCTAGGTATAGATGAATTATTACTTGAAACCATCTCCTAACTGAAGGAATCTCTATTCTCCATTTTGTTCTTTCAACTCCATCTTATTACTAAAACCCTAGACTCAGCTAAATTAACCATTTGCCTACTGGGCACTTATACCCCCTTCCTGCCCAGGCCAATTTTCAGCTTTCAGCGCTCTCACACTTTGAATGACAATTGCGCGGTCATGCTACACTGTACCCATATGACATCTCTATCTTTTTTTTTCCACACAAATAGAGCTTTCTTTTGGTGGTATTTAATCACCTCTGGGTTTTTTATTTCTTACTAAAAAAAAAAAAAAGAAAAAGACAGAAAATTTTGAAAAAAAAAAGTTTTTCTTATTTTCTGTGAGTAAATTTTGAAAATAAATACATTTTTCTCCTTCACTGATGTGCACTGATGAGGCGGCACTGATGGGCACTGATAGGCTGCACTGATGGGCACTGATGAGGTGGCACATATGGGCACTGATGAGGTGGCACTGATGAGGAGGTACTAATATGCCGCACTGATGAGCACTGATTGGTGGCACTGATGAGCACTGATAGGTGGCACTGCTGGGCACTGAGAGGTGGCACTGCTGGGCACTGAGAGGCGGCACTGATGGGCGCTGAGAGGCGGCACTGATGGACACTGATGGGTGGCACTGATGGGTGGCACTGATGGATACTGAAGGGTGGCACTGATGAGCACTGATGGGCAGCACCATCAGTGCCCACACTCAGTGCCCATAGTGCTGCTAATCAGTGCCCATCAGTGCCTAGATGAGCAGGCACTGATGGGCACTGACTGGCAGCACTATGGGCACTGAGTGTGGGCACTGATGGGGGGCACTGTGGGCAGTAATGACATTTTTTTTTTTCTCTTGTGTAATCAGGGCACTGGTGATCAGTGCCCTGATTACATTCCTCTGTGTTCCCCTTACCGCTGACGGCTCTCCTCTTCCTCACACTGCAGTCTCTGTGTGAGGAAGGAGCTCTGGCGATGAGAGATGATCTCATATGTTTACATATGAGATCATCTCTCATTGCACGGTCCGATCACGTGGTAAATGGCCGCTGTGATTGGCCATTTACCACGATCTGTGATTGGCTGTGTCCAAGGGACACGGCCGACACAGATTTTCCCCGATGCGCGCTCGCGGGAGCCTGTCACTGGGAGGCCATTTAAAGACGGCCTCCCGGAAATTCGAGTCCGCGCTGTAGCCATCTATCGGCAATAGCGCGGGCGGCAGGTAGTTAAAAAGCCTATCTAAGTAAATGTCCTTGAAAGTTTCCAGGACGTTACGCTTTGTGGTCAAACTGACCCTTAGAGTAAGTCTGTTTGAAGTAACTAATTATGCCTTATCTTAACCCTTAGAACAAGTCTGATGTAATGCCAATGATAACTATGCCTTATTTTAATTAGCTCATATGTAAGTACGTGACTTGAAGCACGTAATGGTAAACTGCTATTCTTGTATCAATTCTATGTATAATCTACTGGAAAGGGACCTCCCCTTTTACTCTCTCTATAAAACGTTCTTTACTGTTCGAATGAAGCGAGCATTCTGTGACATCGTACCTCTGTGTCTCATTGAGTGCTCCCAGATATCTGAAGGAACTTTGATGCCTAGGGCCATGCGAGTCTGAATTATTGCCAACACTAGCGATCACCCATGGACAGTAATGGTCAACCTCCATGATATAGGCAGCTGCAAGTGTTGCCCCCGAGATAACACAATAACTCAATTGACTTCTCTTTCCCCCCCGGTCTCATTTCAGGGTTCGATCTGTGATGACTGCATCCGCTCCTGCTGCTGCTACTCCTGTACCTGGTGTCAGATGGCCCGGGAAATCCGGCGGAGGGGGAACTGGTCCACGGTCACCACCGCACAGACCACCATCCTCAGCAATGCACCCCTGATGCCCCAGGCTCAAGGCTACACTCCTCTCACTGAATACTAAACAATATTCTGAGTTGTAGTGACCCAAGTCAACCAATGAGCTCTCATCTTCATTCATCTGAAATCTGATTGGTTGCTGTGCTGTTACGCTTTTTATTTTGGATTTTACACTGCCTTATAGACTATTCCAACTTACTACAGCTACTGCTCTGCCGTTCTGACACTGCCATATTTGCAGCTATGTTGAGAGAATATTTAAAGCGGAACTCCATGGGAATAAAAATAAAAAATAGTTACACCTGCTATGGGGCTCCCCCATAACTGCCAGACTTAAATCCTCATATTTGCATAGGGTGCCCATAGAACGCACTTTTAATTACCTTATCTCTATCTTCCCTGGCAGCCAACTCCCCCCTCTTCTCTCTGATGCTCTGGCTTCATGGATGGGCCCTTGGTGTCCTCACATACAATGGAGGACATAGTTCTGCATAGTCTGTAATGATGTCATAGCTGCCAGCCGGTGTGCTTAAGGGAAAAGGCTGTGAGGGATTGGTTGCTATGGAAGGAGGAGCCCATATGTTCTTTTTCTTGGCACCCTAGGCAAGATTGAGCATTTACTGGGAGAACTGGAAGAACCCCCACTGCCAGGGTCGTTTTCTCAGTTCTCCGGAGTTCAGCTTTTAAGTGTTTGTCAAGTTAAATGCTTTTTTGTTTTTTAGATAAAGTGGGGAAAATTATGTTTTTTTTTTACTGTTATCAGGGTCTCTGCCAGAGAAACCCCCCTTCACGTCCTGTCCTGTTGACAACAGTAGGGGAAATCTTCAACAGCAACACAACTAAAACAAATACATCTGACAGGGGTTCCCCTACTTTCCTAAGGAGTTGTTGTTTGATAGTTCTCCTAACTTCCTGTCTGGTAAAATGTGGTCAGTGAGACAGGAAGTGAGGGGAAATCTCTCTAACAGAGACCCAGGCAGGAGTAAAACCCAACAAACCAACAGAAAATCAAATCCTTCCCCACTTCATCCAAAACTAAGAAAGGTTTTGTCTGGACATACACTACAAGCCTAGCTCCCAACTATCTATAGGACCAAGCCCCCTTGTCCCCATCTCCTCCTCAGTTTTCCCTCTTAAGGAACAAAGTCCCTCTGTCCCCAACTCCTTCTCATGTTTCCTATTATGGAACCAATTCCTCGTCTCCCCCTCAGTTTTGCCTCTTATGGAACAAAGTCCTTCTGTCCCCAACTCCTTCTCATTTTTCCCTGTTATGGAACCAAGTCTTTCTGTCCATGTCTCCTCCTCAGATGTCCCTCTTATGGAACCAAGTCTTTCTGTCCCTGTCTCCTCCTGAGTTTTCCCTCTTATGGAACCAAGTCCCTCTGCCCCTGTCTCTTCCTCAGTTGTCCCTCTTATGGAACCAAGATCCTCTTTCCTTTTCTCCTACTCAGTTGTCCCTCTTTGGGAACCAAGTCCATCGGTCCCCATCTCTTCCTCAGTTGTCCCTCTTATGGAACCTAATCCCTCTGTCCCCATTTCCTCCTCAGTTGTCCCTCTTATGGAACCAAGTCCCTATGTACCTGTCTCCTTCTTAGTTGTCCCTCTTATGGAACCAAGTCCCTCTGCCCCGTCTCCTCTTCAGTTGTCCCTCTTATGGAACCAAATCTCTCTGTCCCCATCTCCTCCTCAGTTGTTCCTCTCTTGGAGCCAAGTCCATCTGTCCTCATCTGATTCTCAGTTTTCCCCCTTGTGGAGCCAAGTCCCTCTGTCCCCATCTCCTCCTCAGTTGTCCCTCTTGTGGAGCCTAGTCCCTTTGTCTCAGTATTCTCCTCAGTTTTCCCTCTTATAGAGCCAAGTCCCTCTGTCGCTTCCCCATCTCAGTTTTCCCTCTTATGGAGTCAAGTCCCTCTGTCCCCGTCTCCTCCTCAGTTTTCGTTCTTATGGAGCCAAGTCCCTCTGTCCCTGTCCCCTCCTCAGTTGTCCCTCCTATGGAACAAAGTCCCTCTGTCCCCATCTCCTTTTCAGTTTTCCCACCTTTGAAGCCAAGTATATCTGTCTCTATCGCCTCCTCAGTTTTCCCTCTTATGGAATCAAGTCCCTTTGTCTATGTCACCTCCTTAGTTGTCCCTCTTATGGAACCAAGTCCCCTTGTCCATGTCTCCTCCACAGCTGACCCTGTTTTTGGCCTGATGTACAGCTCTTGCAATAAACCTTTTATACAACATCTATACTGTTGTTGTTTTGTGTTCTGAAAAGCCTGTATAAAAGAAAAGTTGCAGTAAAAAAAAGAATGTGTGCATGTAACCAATAATTTTTTGCGTATTAATTCTTTGTAGTCCATGTAACGTTGGGAGTGTCTTTTGCCTACCCTACATACTTTGTACATAAATATGTCCCTCTTCCTCATCTTTGAAAAACGGAGGTGTGACTTTAAGGTTCTTTATCAATGAAGTGTCTTAAAAAGGGTCTTTTTAAGTTTTTTGAGCTGACGCGTTGCGATTTTGCATCCCAGAATTCAAGGACAAAAAAGCCAAGAAACTTGGGTCACTTGGATCTTAACCACTTGCTGACCGCCGCACGACTATTTACTGCGGCGGTCAGCCTCGTACAGGCAAAGTGACGTAGGACTACGTCGCTAGCCTGAGAGCCTCTAGGGGGCGAGCGCGCGCCGCCGGAGGCGCGCTCCCGCCTGGCTTGTTCCCTAACATGTCCGCGCGTATGACCGGCGGACCCGATGCCACCCGCGATCGTCCGCTGGAGAGGCAGAAAGGCAGGCGGCTGATGTAAACAAAGCCGTCTGTCATTCTCCCCAATCTAACTGCAGAGATCATACGATCCTGCTATGTAGGATCGTATGTCTCTGTGGTTACATCACTAACCACACCCCTTTACAGTTAGAAGCACACCCCTAGGGACACATTTAACCCCTGCAGCTCTAATAAAGTTAACCCCTTCCCTGCCAGTGTCATTTTTATAGTAACAGTGCATATGTATAGCACTGATTACTGCAGTAATGTCACTGGTACCCCCAAAAGTGTCAAAAATGTCAGTCAAGGGTCCGATCTGTCTGCCGCAATGTCGCAGTCCCGCAAAAAAAAAAAAAAATCACTGATCACCGCCATTAACAATAAAAATGACAAAAATCTTTCCCTTATTTAGTAAACGCAATAACTTTTGCGCAAACCAATCAAAATTCGCTTATTGCGATTTTTTTTTTACCAAACATATGTAGCAGAAAACAAATTGGCCTCAGATGTTAAAAAATTTAGATTTTTACATTTTTGGGGGGGGGGGGGGGGGATTTCATCTAAAAAAAATGTGAAAAATATTGTTATTTTTGCAAAATTGACGCTCTTTTTTTGTTTATAGCGCAAAAAGTTCAAATCGCACAGCTGATCAAATACCACCAAATGAAAGCTCTGTTTGTGGGAAAAAAAGCACGTCAAATTCGTTTAGGTACAACGTTGCACGACCGCGCAATTGTCCGTTAAAGTCATGCAGTGCCGAATCGCAAAATAGGCCCTGGTCAGGAAGGGGGTAAAATCTTCCGGGGCTTAAGTGGTTAAAGTAGAAGTTTAGGCAATAAATAATTCCTGGCTCAAATAGTCTTTTTATTTTTTGTTCACACAAATTCCTTAATGAAAAGCCTACAGACAGTAGTATTATAACAACCTCTCTGGGAGTATGAATTCATACCTTAGTACGCAGAAGGCCACTTATTAATTTTGTATATTTAATATCTCTAGAATAATCTCTATAGAATATCTATAGAAAAACATACAGAGGTAAACATTACAAAAGACAAGAAAGACAAATACATTGATTATTTGCTATAAAATAAAAATGGGGAAAAACAGATATAACCTTTACCATTGGGGCCATATGGTTGTATGTCATTGGTGACACCTTGTCAGTAGGGATGATCAAACTTTTGAAAAGTTTGGTTCGACCAGAACACCTGAATTTCCCAAAAGTTTGGTTCGGATTCCAGAACCCCATTGAAATCAATGGGACCCGAACTTCTGGAATTAAAAAACACCATTTTGAAGCCCTAAAACCCAATAAATGCCCCTAAAAAGTGCCTAGGGTTCTGGGTCATGCCCCAAGGACTACGAATCAGGCAAAAAAAAGTTCTTAAAAATTGTCGTTTTTGATATATATATATGTATACCCCTAACCCAGAATCTGCATAGTGGGGTCACCCTGACATGGCAGAGTTCGGTCACCCTGACATGGCAGAGTTAGTTCACCCTGAACTACACTACGGTCACCCTGACATGGCAGAGTCAGGTCACCCTTAACTACACTACAGTCACCCTGACATGGCAGAGTCAGGTCACCCTTAACTACACTACAGTCACCCTGACATGGCAGAGTCAGGTCACCCTAAACTACACTACGGTCACCCTGACACTTAAAGCTATCCCTACAAAAACTAGATTTATGAATCTAACTATAGTGGTATATAGTACCCTAACTACACTGCATATCCCTTTCCTCACACTAATAATTGCAAAATGACACTGGAGCAACACAAATGCTTCCACTCTCTTCCACAGCCCCTGTATTACAGTGCTAGAGTTTTGGCAGGGCTATGTTATATACTGGGGGGCGTATGGGGGGCGTATTCACTCCTCATTGGGCTCTGGACCCCGTAGTCACTCCAATCACATTTTACTGATGTTTCTGGGCCAATCATGGGCTTTTAAAGCCCAGTTCCTGTCCCATTGCATTTTGGGCGGTTCTGGTGGCCGAATTTCGAACAGCCAATGTTCGGGTCGAACCGATGGTGGACCCGAACCGTTCGATCATCCATACTTGTCAGGTGAAAAGAAAACTATTTGCCCCTGAAGTGGTCATAGAATGTAAGGACAAGCCGGTTCTAATGGCTGGGTTGGGGTTAGGATTTCTAGAAACAACACATTATCCCGATCGCACCCCAAATACCACATGGAAGTAATTAACAGGATCCATAAAACCATTTTGATGGTTCCTAGGTGGTTCTATAGGACCAGGGAATAGCATTTTGCATCCACATAATTTGTACTATGAGAAGAAATAATTCTCATCTCTCCACAACAAATATGGATATTGGACCTTAAGATGAAACATATTCCCTCTGATATAAGAAAATTAGTGGTGGTTTCAGATAGTGTGGGGCCTCAGTCTGTAAAGACTGTTCCTTCCCCGATGAGTTTTCATTCTCCAGGTCTGAAGGGTTCTTTTGATGGCTTGTGAGGTGACAGTTGCCTAGCCATATCTGCACACAATCCTACAGGATCCTGCCAGAGATTGGTTATCAGTGAGGTGTAAACTCAGGAAAGAAGGCCAATTCAAGTTCTAAACTTTCCACATTTGTCCACCTGAATAAATAAGGAACAAATCTTGTAATATTAGCTTACTGCTTTACCTTTACACAAAAGTAGGCTCTTTACCTCCGTTACCCACAAGCCTCTGGGCTACCATCATACCTGGACTTCTAGACATGCCCAACGGATATAAATTGCAGTTCCTCATACCTATCTGTGCTCAGTGGGACCATGCCTGATCTAGGCTAGCTAGCTGTGACCAGGTATAGTGCCTTTCCTAAACCCATGGCTCGGCTCCAGACTTGCTCCTTTCAATCCACAAGGACAACTCAGGAGCTGGCCTCCACAGCCTGTTTCCCCTCTCAGTCAAAAGAGATTAAAAGCCACACTCCAAAATGTTGCTATTTAATTAATCAAAAGATGAAAACTAGATTCAAACCACATTGTCTGATGCGTTTCACCACTGCTGGCTTGCTCACAAGGATAGGGGAAGGTACATTGCCCCGTATGCCAGAATGGGTTTGCAAGCCACCAAAGGGCATAAGAGCAACCAGCAATGACCTTAGTCTCAGTCACATAGGTGGATCGTGTTCAGATAGATTCCCCAGTACAGCCATTAAAATTGGGTGGCATTGCTTCCTGGACTGCTCCAGCAGAGACTTCTGCAGCTGTACCTGTGCAGAGCCTGTTGTGAGGTTCTTGGCCTCAACCACCTGGTCTATCCTCTGAAGATGGTCCAACAAAAAGTAAGAGACTGTAATCTTTTTTCAGCTTACCTGCGTGGATCCTGCTGTGAGATTATGGGCCTCAACCACTTGGTTCATCTTCTCCAGGGCAAGTACAGTGCCTTGCGAAAGTATTCAGCCCCCTTGAACTTTGCGACCTTTTGCCACATTTCAGGCTTCAAACATAAAGATATAAAACTGTAATTTTTTTGTGAAGAATCAACAACAAGTGGGACACAATCATGAAGTGGAACGAAATTTATTGGATATTTCAAACTTTGTTAACAAACAAAAAACTGAAAAATTGGGTGTGCAAAATTATTCAGCCCCTTTACTTATGTACAGCAAACTCTCTCCAGAAGTTCAGTGAGGATCTCTGAATGATCCAACGTTGACCTAAATGACTAATGATGATAAATAGAATCCACCTGTGTGTAATCAAGTCTCCGTATAAATGCACCTGCACTGTGATAGTCTCAGAGGTCCGTTTAAAGCGCAGAGAGCATCATGAAGAACAAGGAACACACCAGGCAGGTCCGAGATACTGTTGTGGAGAAGTTTAAAGCTGGATTTGGATACAAAAATATTTCTGAAGCTTTAAACATCCCAAGGAGCACTGTGCAAGCGATAATATTGAAATGGAAGGAGTATCAGACCACTGCAAATCTACGAAGACCTGGCCGTCCCTCTAAACTTTCAGCTCATACAAGGAGAAGACTGATCAGAGATGCAGCCAAGAGGCCCATGATCACTCTGGATGAACTGCAGAGATCTACAGCTGAGGTGGGAGACTCTGTCCATAGGACAACAATCAGTCGAATACTGCACAAATCTGGCCTTTATGGAAGAGTGGCAAGAAGAAAGCCATTTCTTAAAGACAGTGGCGGCCCGTGCATAGGGGACGCCAGGGCGCCGCCCCCCTGCCCCTAAAAAAAAGAAAAAAAAAAGAAAAAAAAAATTACAAAAAGAACAAATAAAGTTGTGAAAAAAAAAAATTGGGTTCGCAGGTCTATGCGGTGGCACTGTTGGCTATGGGGGGGGGGGGTGGGGTTTACGTCCCAGAAGAGGCGCCGATTGGCTGCCTTCTGGGGGCGTAATCTGGGGGCAAGTCATTGCGATTGGACACCCCCACTTTCCTGATATCCTGGCTGTGATTGGTCCAGGCTCCAGCTGGAGGCGTGCACGCATAGCTCTGCATTGGGGTACATGTATACTGGTGGTCACTGGAGGCACGCACGCATAGCTCTGCATTGGGGGACATGTATACTGGCTGCACTGGAGGCACGCACCCATAGCTCTGCATTGGGGTACATGTATACTGGCTGCACTGGAGGCACGCACGCATAGATCTGCATTGGGGACATGTATACTGGAGGCACGCACGCATAGCTCTGCCTTGGGGGCATGTATACTGGCTGCACTGGAGGCACGCACGCATAGCTCTGCATTGGGGGACATGTATACTGGTGGTCACCCGCCGCAGAAGAGGCCGAGAGGGAGAAGCATGCACGCATAGCTCTGCATTGGGGTACATGTATACTGACTGCACTGAAGGCAAGCACGCATAGCTCTGCATTGGGATACATGTATACTGGTGGTCACTGGAGGCACGCACGCATAGCTCTGCATTGGGGTACATGTATACTGGTGGTCACTGGAGGCACGCACGCATAGCTCTGCATTGGGGTACATGTATACTGGTGGTCACTGGAGGCACGCACGCATAGCTCTGCATTGGGGTACATGTATACTGGTGGTCCCTGGAGGCACGCACACATAGCTCTGCATTGGGGTACATGTATACTGGTGGTCACTGGAGGCACGCACGCATAGCTCTGCATTGGGGTACATGTATACTGGCTGCACTGGAGGCACGCACGCATAGCTCTGCATTGGGGTACATGTATACTGGTGGTCACTGGAGGCACGCACGCATAGCTCTGCATTGGGGGCATGTATACTGGCTGCACTGGAGGCACGCACGCATAGCTCTGCATTGGGGGCATGTATACTGGCTGCACTGGAGGCACGCACGCATAGCTCTGCATTGGGGTACATGTATACTGGCTGCACTGGAGGCACGCACGCATAGCTCTGCATTGGGGTACATGTATACTGGTGGTCATTGGAGGCACGCACACATAGCTCTGCATTGGGGGACATGTATACTGGTGGTCACTGGAGGAACGCACGCATAGCTCTGCATTGGGGTACATGTATACTGGTGGTCACTGGAGGCACGCACGCATAGCTCTGCATTGGGGTACATGTATACTGGTGGTCACTGGAGGCACGCACGCATAGCTCTGCATTGGGGTACATGTATACTGGCTGCACTGGAGGCACGCACGCATAGCTCTGCATTGGGGTACATGTATACTGGTGGTCACTGGAGGCACGCACGCATAGCTCTGCATTGGGGGCATGTATACTGGCTGCACTGGAGGCACGCACGCATAGCTCTGCATTGGGGGCATGTATACTGGCTGCACTGGAGGCACGCACGCATAGCTCTGCATTGGGGTACATGTATACTGGCTGCACTGGAGGCACGCACGCATAGCTCTGCATTGGGGTACATGTATACTGGTGGTCACTGGAGGCACGCACGCATAGCTCTGCATTGGGGTACATGTATACTGGTGGTCCCTGGAGGCACGCACACATAGCTCTGCATTGGGGTACATGTATACTGGTGGTCACTGGAGGCACGCATGCATAGCTCTGCATTGGGGGCATGTATACTGGCTGCACTGGAGGCACGCACGCATAGCTCTGCATTGGGGTACATGTATACTGGTGGTCACTGGAGGCAAGCACGCATATCTCTGCATTGGGGTACATGTATACTGGTGGTCACTGGAGGCACGCACGCATAGCTCTGCATTGGGGTACATGTATACTGGCTGCACTGGAGGCACGCACGCATAGCTCTGCATTGGGGTACATGTATACTGGTGGTCATTGGAGGCACGCACACATAGCTCTGCATTGGGGGACATGTATACTGGTGGTCACTGGAGGAACGCACGCATAGCTCTGCATTGGGGTACATGTATACTGGTGGTCACTGGAGGCACGCACGCATATCTCTGCATTGGGGGCATGTATACTGGCTGCACTGGAGGCACGCACACATAGCTCTGCATTGGGGGACATGTATACTGGTGGTCACTGGAGGCACGCACGCATAGCTCTGCATTGGGGGACATGTATACTGGTGGTCACTGGAGGCACGCACGCATAGCTCTGCATTGGGGGACATGTATACTGGTGGTCACTGGAGGCACGCACGCATAGCTCTGCATTGGGGTACATGTATACTGGTGGTCACTGGAGGCATGCACGCATAGCTCTGCATTGGGGTACATGTATACTGGTGGTCACTGGAGGCACGCACGCATAGCTCTGCATTGGGGGACATGTATACTGGCTGCACTGGAGGCACGCACCCATAGCTCTGCATTGGGGTACATGTATACTGGCTGCACTGGAGGCACGCACTCATAGATCTGCATTGGGGACATGTATACTGGAGGCACGCACGCATAGCTCTGCCTTGGGGGCATGTATACTGGCTGCACTGGAGGCACGCACGCATAGCTCTGCATTGGGGGACATGTATACTGGCTGCACTGGAGGCACACACGCATAGCTCTGTATTGGGGGACATGTATACTGGTGGTCACTGGAGGCATGCACACATAGCTCTGCATTGGGGGACATGTATACTGGTGGTCACTGGCTGCACTGGAGGCACGCATGCATAGCTCTGCATTGGGGACATGTACGCTGGTGGTCACTGCATTGGAGGCACGCACGCATAGCTCTGCATTGGGGACATGTATACTGGTCACTGCATTGGGGACATGTATGCTGGTCACTACATTGAAAGGGGGCATTTATACTGGTCACTATATTGAAGGGGGCATGTACTGTGGGGTTTGTGCTAGGAGCCTGTACTGTGGGGTTTATGCTAGAGGGCCTGTACTGTGGGGTTTGTGCTAGGGGCCTGTACTGTGGGGTTTATGCTAGAGGGCCTGTACTGTGGGGTTTATGCTAGAGGGCCTGTACTGTGGGGTTTATGCTAGAGGGCCTGTACTGTGGGGTTTGTGCTAGAGGGCCTGTACTGTGGGGTTTATGCTAGAGGGCCTGTACTGTGGGGTTTATGCTAGAGGGCCTGTACTGTGGGGTTTATGCTAGAGGGCCTGTTCTGTGGGGTTTATGCTAGAGGGCCTGTTCTGTGGGGTTTATGCTAGAGGGCCTGTACTGTGGGGTTTGTGCTAGAGGGCCTGTACTGTGGGGTTTGTGCTAGAGGGCCTGTACTGTGGGGTTTGTGCTAGAGGGCCTGTACTGTGGGGTTTATGCTAGAGGGCCTGTACTGTGGGGTTTATGCTAGAGGGCCTGTACTGTGGGGTTTGTGCTTGAGTTGTTTGTGCTTGAGGGGTTTGTACTGTGGGGTTTGTGCCACTCTCAGTCCATGTATCCCATAATAGGATGTCTTTCACAGTATATCCCATAATAGGGCCCCTGTTCCCTATTATGGGATATACTAGCACTGATGGACCCCTTAATATGTGATATTTTGGGAGAATTGGTTCACGCAAGCAAAATACAGGGGGGAAAATGGGTGGAGTCTATAAGGGGTGGGGCTTCTGAGAAACGGGAGGGGTCAAAATGGAAGGGCGGGGTCTTGCGCCCCCCATCTTAAAACTTCACCAGCCACCACTGCTTAAAGATATCCAAAAAAAAGTGTAGTTTAAAGTTTGCCACAAGCCACCTGGGAGACACCAAACATGTGGAAGAAGGGGCTCTGGTCAGATGAAACCAAAATTGAACTTTTGACAACAATGCAAAACGTTATGTTTGGCGTAAAAGCAACACAGCTCATCACCCTGAACACACCATCCCCACTGTCAAACATGGTGGTGGCAGCATCATGGTTTGGGCCTGCTTTTCTTCAGTAGGGACAGGGAAGATGGTTACAATTGATGGGAAGATGGATGGAGCCAAATACAGGACCATTCTGGAAGAAAACCTGATGGAGTCTGCAAAAGACCTGAGACTGGGATGGAGATTTGTCTTCCAACAAGACAATGATCCAAAACATAAAGCAAAATCTACAATGGAATGGTTCACAAATAAACATATCCAGGTGTTAGAATGGCCAAGTCAAAGTCCAGACCTGAATCCAATCGAGAATCTGTGGAAAGAAAACTGCTGTTCACAAATGCTCTCCCTCCAATCTCACTGAGCTCGAGCTGTTTTGCAAGGAGGAATGGGCAAAAATTTCAGTCTCGATGTTCAAAACTGATAGAGACATACCCCAAGCGGCTTACAGCTGTAATCGCAACAAAAGGTGGCGCTACAAAGTATTAACTTAACCGCTTGCCGACCGCCGCAAGTAGATATACTGCGGCGGTCAGCCCCTCACAGGCAAAGTGACGTATATATACGTCACTAGCCTGTGAAGCTCTGGGGAGCGAGCGCGCGGTCAACCCCCCGCGCGTGTGACCGGCAGACCCGATGTCCGCCGGTCACTCTGCGATCGTCGGGGGAGAGGGAGAAAGTCAGGCGGCTTGTGTAAACAAGCTGCCTTTCATTCTCCCCTGTGTAGAAACACTGATCATACGGTTCTACTATGTAGGACCGTTGATCAGTGTTCCTACAGCTCAAGCCATAGCCAATCACAGTTAGAATCACGCCCCTAGGGACACACACAGCCCCTCCCTCTCAAATAAAGTTAACCCCTTCACTGCCAGTGTAATTTTACATTAACAGTGCATATGTATAGCACTGATTACTGTAGAAATGTCACTGGTAGCCCCAAAAGTGTCAAAAATGTCAGTCAAGGGTCCGATCTGTCCGTCGCAATGTCGCAGTACCGCAAAAAAAATCGCAGATCGCCGCCATTACGCGTTAAAAAAAAAACAACAAAAATGACAAAAATCTTTCCCTTTGTTAGTAAACGCGATAAATTTTGCGCAAACCAATCAAAATACGCTTTTTGCGATTTTTTTTACCAAACATATGTAGCATAAAACAAATTGGCTGAAAATGTTAAAAAAGTTTGATTTTTACTTTTTTTTTTGTGGAATTTCATATAAAAAAATTTGAAAAATATTGTTATTTTTGCAAAATTGACGCTCTTTTTTTGTTTATAGCGCGTGATCAAAAAATTGCACAGGTGATCAAATACCACCAAAAGAAAGCTCTGTTTGTGGGAAAAAAAGGACGTCAAATTCGTTTAGGTACAGCGTCGCATGACCGCGCAATTGTCCGTTAAAGTCACGCAGTGCCGAATCGCAAAATACCCCCTGGTCTTTTAGCAGCCAAATCCTCCGGGTCTTAAGTGGTTAAGGGGGCTGAATAATTTTGCACGCCCAATTTTTCAGTTTTTTATTTGTTAAAAAAGTTTGAAATATCCAATAAATTTCGTTCCACTTCATGACTGTGTCCCACTTATTGTTGATTCTTCACAAAAAATTACAGTTTTATATCTTTATGTTTGAAGCCTGAAATGTGGCAAAAAGTCGAAAAGTTCAAGGGGGCCGAATACTTTCGCAAGGCACTGTATTTGTCCTTGCTACCAGTATGTGTTCCACAAAGTTTTGTTTGCCAGCGACTCTTTCCACTGTGCCATATCGGTAGTTACACTGCATCGCCACCTAATGGTCAAATGTAAGAATTGTTGCCGGTATTCCTGTTCCTGTTTCTCTCTTTGGATACCTTCTTTTTATAACCCCCAGTTTAATACTGGCTGTATCTCTTTATTTCTTTCTGTCCTGCATATGGTCATTAAAAGTCCAATGAATATTAATGTGTGTCAAGTCCTTGGCTGTTATTGCTGCACAACACTATTATCTCATCTCTATCTTTAATGTCACAGTGCCTTATATTTGTTTTGGATATTTCCTGATATTCATTTCCCCATTTGTTATAATAATCAGCACCAACACGGGAGAAAACTCACATTCCTGCATAAAGCTCATAGAGCTGCCAGGTGCCTCAGATTGCCAGGAGTCTTTTGGAGCTTATTCTTTGAAAATGTCCCAGATTTCAGCCTTGGACAATAAAGTTTTTGCGTTTTTGCATTTTTGTATTTTTGGCATGGAGCATCCTGGTACTGCTGTGTATAATATTGGCTTTTAAATGTGCATTTGGACAGAGGATGACATAAGATGTCAAAATTTTTATTGACCAACTAAAATAATATTCTATGAGGGTGTTTTTATGCAGGAAGGACCTGAGTATCTGTAAACTCCCAGCTCATCTAGGAAACATTCAATCCCAATTCTGCCCTCTCCCCCATTCTTTTTTTATATTTATCTGTTTCATATGTGTTCAGACCAGTCACATGATTTGCTGACTCCCCATTCAGATCTTCTTCAGCACTTGGAAGCCCTCAGTGATGACATCAGAGACCCCTTCTGCATCAATAAACTGTGCATGCAGGACATTGTGGTGATGCCTCCTTGAGTCTTCCAGGTTGAAGGGTGCTGCAACGGGGGAGATTTACTAAAAATTGATCAGTCAGAATCTGGAGTAGTTGTGCATAGTAGCCAATCAGATTCGAACTTCAGCTTGTTTAACCACTTCTGGACCGAGCCCATTTTTGACATTTGTTGTTTACAAGTTAAAATCAGTATTTTTAGCTAGAAAATGACTTAGAACCCCCAAACATTATATATATTATATATATATATATTTTTTTTTTAGCAAAGACTCTGGAGAATAAAATGGCAGTCGTTGCAATATTTTTTGTCATGCGGTATTTACGCAGCTGTCTTTCAAACGCCATTTTTTTTGGGAAAAAATAAATTTCACTGCATTTAAAAAAAACGAAGCAGTAAAGTTAGCCCAATTTTTTTAATATATTGTAAAAGATAATGTCATGCAGAGTAAGTAGATGCCTAACATGTTACGGTTTAAAATTGCGCACGCCCATGGAATGGCGAAAAACTAAGGTCAATAAAAATCTCCATAGGCGACGCTTTACATTTTTTTAACGGTTATCAGTTTAGAGTTACAGAGTAGCTCTTTTTTTAGAATTATTGCTCTCGTTGCTCTCGCTCTGGCGATACCTCACATGTGTGGTTTGAACAGCGCTTTCACTTTCGGACGCGCAATGTAAACATCCCTTGTGACAGTAATAGGCAGTGACAGGTACTCTTTATGGAGGGATCGGGGGTCTAAAAGACTCCAGACCCCTCCACTGCACTTCAATGTATTCAAAATGCCGAAATCGGCATTTTTGAATACTGACACGTTTTTAAATTTTCGCCTTTAGTCGCCGAGTAACCTGGACATGACATTATCACGTCATTGGGTTACTACATCGGAGACCCGATTAAAGCTGAATATGGCTTTGATCGGGACTCCAACCAGCCGGCGGACGTGGCCGGCTGGTTGCTCGGGTCTCCCGGTGGGACGGGAGAGTCGGGCAGAGCCGCGGTAGGCGGCGGGAGGGGGGGCGTCCCCTCCTGCTCGCTGGGGTAACGGCCGAGTGGCTCCTGAGCTGCATCGGCCATTACTACCTGAAAGCCAACCACTGGCTCTAAAAAAAGATACTGGGGTGATGCCTCTAGCTGCAGGCATCACCCCGGAAAACAACCACTTCTCTGAGCCGACGTGGAGCTACGCCGGTTTGCGGGAAGTGGTTAATTAAACTTTTACAATAAAACCTGGAAGCGAATTGTTTTCTATGCACAGATGCATCAGCTCTTGCATGCTCCAGTTTTAGTAAATCTCCCCCTGTGTCATTTACCTGGAAGCCTGAGGACATCTAATGGTGAAAAGGGATTACTGGGATGTACAGTGTTGGAAATGGAGTCAATATTGCTTTTATTTACTTGCTCTCTAAGCTTTGTCTGGTTCATCAGGCTCATCATTGCTTGTTCATTGAAGTCAATAGTCACATGACTCCCTCTGCAGAGTTTGGCTGCGAAGATGCCTATGTACTGTCACTGAATTGTTTTTTTCACATCTGTATCTCAGTTGTTAAACTCTAATTCTCCTTGCAGAAAAAGAAGACTGGATTATATACAGTCCTACCGCTGAATTTTTTTTTTGGCAATTGTGTCTCAAATGCTACACTTATTTTTCTTACAGGAACACTCCTGCCTTGCATCTCTGAATTTGTAATCTTTACTCAACAAAATTATAAACGCAACACTTGTTTTTTGCCCCCATTTTTCATGAACTGAACTCAAAGATCTAAGAAAACCGGGATTCATCCGTGAAGAGAACACCTCTCCAAAGTGCTAGACGCCATCGAATGTGAGCATTTGCCCACTCAAGTTGGTTACGAACTGCAGTCAGGTTGAGACCCCAATGAGGACGACGAGCATGCAGATGAGCTTCCCTGAGACGGTTTCTGACAATTTATGCAGAAATTCTTTGGTTATGCAAACCGATTGTTGCAGCAGCTGTCCGGGTGGCTGGTCTCAGATGAAGATGCTGAATGTGGAGGTCCTGGGCTAGTGTGGTTAAAACATGTGACATCTGTGGCATTGTACTGTGTGATAAAACTGCACATTTTAGAGTGGCCTTTTATTGTGGCCAGCCTAAGGCACACCTGTGCAATAATTATGCTGTCTAATCAGCATCTTGATATGCCACACCTGTGAGGTGGATGGATTATCTCGGCAAAGGAGAAGTGCTCATTAACACAGATTTACACAGATTTGTGAACAATATTTGAGAGAAATAGGCCTTTTGTGTACATAGAATAAGTCTTAGATCTTTGAGTTCAGCTCATGAAAAATGGGGGCAAAAACAAGAGTGTTGTGTTTAGAGTTGAGCGAACACCTGGATGTCCGGGTTCGGCGGGTTTGACCAAACTTGAAAAAAAAGTCCGGGTTCGTGACCCGGACTTAACCCGAACTTTACCCGATCCCGAACTCCATTGAAGTCAATGGTGACCCAAACTTTTGAGCACTAAAATGGCTCTAAAACAAACATGGAAAGGGCTAGAGGGCTGCAAATGGCAGCAAAATCTTCTTAAGAGCATGGCAAGTGCTCTGCACACAAATGTGGATAGGGAAATAACTTAAAAAAACATAAAAAACAGAAAAATAAAAAATAATAATCTTGAATGATGTAGGAGGACGAGGTCCATATGGAGTAGGAGGTTGAGGTGGCGGTGGATGTGGCGGTGTAGGTGGAAGCGGCGGCGGTGGAGGAGGAGGAGGACGAGGTAGCCAACACTGGTTTTGGTTTTTAATTTTTATTTTTTTTAAATTAGGGTAAACCCCAAAAGAGTAAGAAAGATCAAATACAACAATGGCTGGGAAAGGCCGGTATACATGTCTATTGCCTGTTCGGTATACATGTCTATTGCCTGGTTCATTTTAATGAACGTGAGCTTGTTCACATTGTCTCTGGACAGGCGGCTGCGCTTGTCTGTGATAACGCCCCCAGCCGTGCTAAATACCCATTCAGATAATACACTGGCTGCAGGGCAGGCCAGCACCTCCAAGGCGTAAAGGGTAAGCTCAGGCCATGTGCCCAATTTGGAGACCCAGAAGTTGAAGGGGGCAGACCCATCATTCAGTATGTCTAGGCCTGTGCACACATACTGCTCCACCATGTTAGTGAAATGCTGCCTCCTGCTAAGACTTTCCATATCAGCTGGTGGTGCTGCTGCTTGTTGTGGCGTGCTGACAAAGCTTTTCCATGTTTCAGCCATGCTAACCCTGCCTTCTGAGGTGCAGGCGGTGGCCTGGCTGTGTTGGCGACCTCTTCCTCCTCCTCTGCCTTGGCCTTGTGCTTCCACTGTGCCCCCGCTGTCAGGTGGGAATGCCACCAGCAGCGCGTCTACCCGCGTGCGCTTGTACTTGCGCATCTTCCGATCACGCTCCAGTGAGGGAATTAAGGACGGTATGTTGTCCTTGTAACGGGATCCAGTAGCGTGGCCACCCAGTAATCAGCACAAGTAACAATGTGGGAAACTCGGCCGTCGTTGCGGAGACACTGCAGCATGTAATCGCTCATGTGTGCCAGGCTGCCCAGAGGCAACGAAAAGCTGTCCTCTGTGGGAGGTGTATTGTCTGTGTCCTCTGTATTCCCCAGCCACATACCAGTGATGGCCATGATCTGGCCTGAGTGCCACCCTGCTGTGAACATGGTTCTATCTTGTCCTCCATCTCCTCATCCTCATCATCCTCCAGAACTATGCCCCTGCTGGACAATTGTGTATCCGGCGTTTGTGGGTGCAGGAATCCACCCACTGAGCCACTTGTGAATGACTGCCCTGAAAGCCTTGGAAATGATACCTCTTCCTCCTCCTCCTCCTCCTCCTCATCCTGTGCCACATCCTCTTCCATCATCGCCCGAAGCGTTTTTTCAAGGAGGCATAAAAGTGAGATAGTTAAGCTGAGAACGGTGTCATCGGCACTGGCCATGGTGGTGGAGTACTCTAAACAGCGCAACAAGGCACACAGGTCTCGCATGGAGGCCCAGTTATTGGTGGTGAAGTGGTGCTGTTCCGCAGAGCGACTCACGCGTGCGTGCTGCAGCTGAAACTCCACTATGGCCTGCTGCTGCTCGCACAGTCTGGCCAGCATGTGCAAGGTGGAGTTCCACCTTGTGGGCACGTCACATATGAGGCGGTAAGCGGGAAGGCCGAAGTTACGCTGCAGCACTGACAGGCGAGCAGCAGCAGGGTGAGAACGCCGAAAGTGCGCACAGACGGCCCGCACTTTCTGCAGCAGCTCTGACATATCGGGGTAATTTCTAAGGAACCTCTGCACCACCAAAATTCAGCACATGCGCCAGGCAAGGGATGTGTGTCAAACCGTCTAGGCCCAGAGCTGCTACGAGATTTTGTCCGTTATCGCACACCACCAGGCCGGGCTTGAAGCTCACTGGCAGCAACCACTCATCGGTCTGCTGTTGAATGCCCCTCCACAACTCCTGCGTGGTGTGGGGTTTTTCCCCCAAACAGGCAAGTTTTAAAACTGCCTGCTGTCGTTTACCCCTGGCTGTGCTGAAGTTGGTGGTGAAGATGTTACGCTGACCAGATGAGGAGGTGGTAGAGGATGAGGAAGAGGATTAGGAGGAGTTAGGAACAGTAGGCAAACTGAAGCATCCTGCAATCCTCGGTGGTGGAAGGACATGCGCCAAACTGCTATCCGCCTCAGGCCCATCCGCCACTGCATTTACCCAGTGTGCTGTTAGAGAGATATAACGTCCCTTACAATGCTTACTGGTCCACGTATCCGTAGTTAGGTGGACCTTGCCACAGATGGCGTTGCAGTGCACACCTGATTTTGTCACCCACTTGGTTGTGCAGGGAAGGGATGGCTTGCCTGGAAAAGTAGTGGCGGCTGGGCACAACGTACTGTGGGACAGCCACCGCCATAAGGCTTTTAAAGCTCTGTTGGAATGACAGCATTTCAAAGGCCAGGAATTTTGAAATGCTGGCATTCAGGGCCAGGGATCGCGGGTGGGTAGGGGGGTACTTCCTCTTCCGCTCCAGTGTTTGGGAGATAGAAAGCTGAACGCTTCCACGGGACATTGTGGAGATGGTTGTTGGTGACCCAGGTGGTGGTGTTGCTGGCAGATCCTCTGTTTGCGGGGTGGCAGGTGCCACTGTCACTACAGAGGTGGATGAAGAGGCCGAGACTGCAGCAGCAGAAGAGGAAGCAGGAGGAGCCAGAGACCTTTCTTGGTTTTTGAGGTGTCAACTCCACTGCAGCTCGTGCTTTGCACTTAGATGCCTGGTCATGCAGGTTGTGCTCAGGTTGAGAAGGTTTATGCCTCGCTTCAGGCTCTGATTGCACAGCGTGCAAACCACTCGTGTCCTGTCATCATCACATTGTCTGAAGAACTGCCACGCTAGGGAACTCCTTTTAGCTGGCTTTGGTGTGCTTGGTCCCTTGCTGCGTTGGGCAGTAGCAGGCGTAGTGTCTAGGGCAGGGCCGCTCCGCTTTTGCACCCTGCTCCCTCTTCTGCTGTGCTGGTGGCTCTGTACGACCACCGTCTCTTCCTCCAAACTATGCAGGTCACCTGCATGACGTTCATTCCAAGTGGGGTCGAGGACCTCATCATCCTCCACATCATCTTCCACCCAGTCTTACCCCTGCCCTCCT
This sequence comes from Pelophylax lessonae, assembly GCF_965119305.1. Classification (NCBI taxonomy): domain Eukaryota; kingdom Metazoa; phylum Chordata; class Amphibia; order Anura; family Ranidae; genus Pelophylax; species Pelophylax lessonae. The sequence continues at coordinate 665,883,518 of NC_138771.1, forward strand.
TGTCAGTCTCCACAATTCGGAATTCCACAGCAGTTGGCACCTGTGTTTCGACATCATCCGAGACGTGCTGCAATGGTCCTCTCATGTACTCATCTGGAGACATAAGTGGTTGGGCATCGGTGCACTCAATCTCTCTTTCAAATATTTTATTTTAATAATGCAAAAGCAAGAACATAAAGAAGATAACAATCGAAACATTTGCAATCTGGGTTACATAAGATTGTTGTACAATAAAGCAGATCCAACATTGATGACAATGCGTAGATGAGGCTAGAGTGAGAAATACAACATAGATGTATCTGGGAGCTGTGATACCAAGTACGCACCAATTAAGTTAACAATAAGGAGAAGGACTGACTGCATAGAGTAATTACAGTCCAAGTTATGGCTAAAGAGTCCAAGCTCCCTCATAGCTGAGTAGGTGGGAGGAATCTACAGCATCGTCGGGTGGGTCAAGGACTGCATAGAAATATAGTACAAATTTGGACCTATCTAAGGTAAAACTGACCCAGACTGCTGAACATAAGGAAGAAGAAAAGAACAGAGAGAGTGAAGCTAGAAAGGAAAGGTGAAGGAAGTAGAAAAAGGAAGAGAGAAAAGGGGGGAGGGGGAAGCAGCCGAACTCCAGAGAGGCACGCCCCAACCTCATGGCCTAAGTCAATCCCGGAACAAGGGATATTCCCACATAAGCAGCCCATGGTTCCCAAATCTTTTCAAACGTAGTTACCGTGTCTGTCAGGGATGCCACCATCTTTTCTTGGGACATAATCCACGTGATTTTGTTTCTGATTTGTCTCATGGGCACCTGTCGTTGCTTCCAGGCTGCGGCAATAGTCATTTTTGTGCCCAGAAAAATAAAAAATATTAGTTGTTGCAGGTGTTTAGAAATCTTGGGCACTCTAGATCCCAGCAGGGCATAAGCTGCTCGTCTGGGGATTCTAAGTTCGGTGACTTTGAATATCATGTGGTGTACTCTATTCCATGTGCTCCGTAACCTCGGGCAATCCCACCACACGTGGAGCATGTCGCCAGGAACCTGGCATCCTCGGAAACATAGTGGAGAGGAGGAGGGAAACATTTTATGGACTCGCGCGGGTACTAAGTACCAGCGAGTTAAAACTTTTATATTTGCTTCTATCAAGGATATGTTTCTGATGCCCCTGAAAGAGCGGAAAAACATGTTTCCCCACTCCTCCACTCCCCACGCCTCCGCCAGATCCCTTTCCCATGCTTCCATGTAGGGTAGTTTGGAGTCTTCCGACATTAATGCTAAGTATATCAGAGATATGCCACCCCTTTGTGCCGCTGAGTTTCCGCACCACATCTCATAGGCCGTGAAAGTAAATGGGGGGGTCATCCCTGTAGAGATCGAGCGCAGAAAATTAGAAATTTGCAGAAACCTATATGCTTCCGAGGTGGGCATCTGCAGTTTATCGTGACAATGTTTCAGAGTGTATGGGCCAGTAGTGGTGAAAAACTGCCCTATGCGGTAGAGGCCTTTGTCGAGCCACCATTGAAATGCTTTGATGTTCAGGCCCGGAGGGAATTGTGGATTGTTGAATATATGTGAGAGCGGTTGGAGAGAGGATGTCAGAGCCGGCAGGGTTCGCAGAGAATCCCAGAGTGCAAAAGACGCTGAGAGTGTGGGGGACAGTATGGGTGGTCTTTGTCTAGGGGAGGCCCAGAGGAGGAAGTCCAGAGTGTATGTCGGGACCGTCTGCCTCTCCATTTGAACCCAGTCCGGTTTTTCGTATCGGGAATATACTATTGAAAGTTGCGCTAGCCTCGCCGCCCGGTAATAAGCCCAAAAATTTGGTACGCCCAAACCCCCTTGTTTCCTAGGCCGGAACAAAACTTTGCGGTGCAGCCTATGCCCCGTTTTGCCCCAGATAAATTTAATTACTGTGTTTTGAAATTTTTTGAGCTGGTCCCTGATTATGGGAACAGGTAAAGCTCTAAATAGGTACAGGAGTCTGGGGAGTACATTCATCTTAATTGAGTTAATTCTGCCAAGCCAGGATAGGTTATAGGAAGACCAGTCCGTCAAGTCCCTCCCCAGGGATTGATAGATTGCTGTGTAGTTCAATTTGTGAAGGAGTTCAATTCTGGAAGGTAAATTTATGCCTAAATATTTAATGTGAGAGTTGCTCCACTTAAACTTAAATGAGGGCTGGAGTCGAAGAGCTTCTTGGGGATTGATGGATACATTAAGGATGGAAGATTTCGCGAAGTTCACCCGTAGGCCTGAGATTTTTGCAAATTTGTCTAATAAGGAACAAATGTTCGGAAGAGAAGTAGTGGGAGACGTAACGAATAGCAAGAGGTCATCTGCGAAAAGAGCACACTTATGTTCTGAGGGTCCGCAGGAAACCCCTTTGATGTTGGGATCCGCTCGGATAGCCAACGCCAAAGTTTCTATTGCTATTGCAAAAAGTAATGGTGAGAGGGGACATCCCTGTCTCGTGCCTTTGGAAATAGGGAAGGGGTCAGAGTAGAACCCCTGGTACCTAATCTTGGCTGTGGGTGTAGAATACAGGGAGTGCATGATACCCATGAATTTGGGACCAAAGCCCCATTTGGACAGTATCGCAAAGAGGTAAGGCCACTCGACTGAGTCGAATGCCTTCTGTAGGTCCACTGAAAGAAGGAGTCCTTCCTGACTCCCCAAGCCGTCCCAGCCTGATCCAAGTAGGGAGACAATGTCTATCGCCCTTCTAATTTGATCCGGGCCTTGCCTGCCTGGCATAAAGCCAACCTGGTCCTTGTGAATGTACGTTGTGATAAAAGAAGCCATCCTATTAGCTAAAATTTTGGTTAGTATTTTCAAGTCATTGTTAATCAATGATATCGGTCTGTAATTGCTCACCTCTCCAGGATCTGTGTCGGGCTTGGGGAGCACTGAGATGAAGGCTGAGTTACTATCTTTATCCAGCGGGTTGCCTGAATGAATCATGTTGAAGTACCTGGCCAGGTGAGGAGTTAAAGATTCTCGGAAGGTTTTATAGTAGATATTAGAAAACCCATCCGGACCAGGAGCCGAGCCCAGCTTAAGTGATTTAATCACCAATGCAATCTCCGCCTCCGTGAAGGGCGCATCTAGTAAATCTTTATGTTCGGTGGCAATGGCAGGGATACGGAGATCACAGAGGAAACTTTCTAAATCAGGGTCAGCCTCTGTTCTGTCAGAAGTATATAGTTTTTTGAAGAAATCCGCAAAGGCCGGCAGTATGCGTTTGGGATTCTGCGATTTCTGGCCCCCCGCAATAGAAAATTTAGGAATGTGGATCGAGCAAAATCGGGGACGCAGTTTAGAAGCTAGCATGGAACCTATTTTATCCTTATGATGGTAAAATTTGGCTCCCTGCCATCTCAGGTACTTTTCGGCCGAGCCGGTGAGAGCCAGGTTAAGAGTAGCTCTAGCTTCGTCTAAGACGCGCAAGGAGACCAAGGTAGGATCAGCTTTGTGATTGGAGAGAAGGGTAGAGTACTCTTGTTCCAATTTAGCGATATGAGCCCGTCTATCTCGTTTAAGTTTGGAAGACATTTGAATTAGTTTACCCCTAATAGTGGATTTGTGAGCCGCCCAAATAACCTCTGGGGAAACATCTCCTGTGTCGTTAAGAAGAAAATATTCAGAGAGCGACTTTTCAATCTCTGAGACTCTGCAAGGTTCGCTAAGTAGAGATTCGTTGAGTTTCCAGTGGAAGGCTGTATTAGTGGTGTGGGGTCGAGTTATCGTGGCCGCCACCATCGAGTGGTCCGACCAGACCGTGTCTTTAATGGAAGCGGACTGAACATACGGGAGAATAGAAGAGGATACAAGGATGTGATCAATACGCGCATACGTCTGGTGTGGATGGGAGAAGTGAGTATAGTCTTTGGTCGTGGGATTCATTTCCCTCCAGCAATCTATCAATCCCGTTTGGTTAAGCAATTTTGCCAGTTTCACACTATGTGTTGGGGGTCTTAGTGACTGGGAACCTGGCGGTCTGGACTTGTCCAAGCTAAAGTCAAAGGCCGTGTTGGAGTCACCACCAAAGATTAAGTGGCCCTCTAGATGTGGGAGGAGCCGTTGGAACATGGATTGAAAAAATTTAACCTGATTGAGATTAGGGGCGTAATAAGATACAAAAGAGAATAGTTGCCCGTCGATCGTGCCTTTAACAAGCAGAAATCTACCGTCCGCATCTGCAAATTCCGAGATCAGGTTGAATCTACAAGATTTAGCGAATAAAACAGCCACGCCGCGTGTTTTGTTGTTTGCATTTGCTAAGAAGAATGTGGGAAACTTGGCATGGAGGAATTTGGGTCTATACGTCTTCGGGAAGTGCGTTTCCTGAAGCATAAGAACATCAATTTTCCTATGATGCATTTCCTGGAACGCTTTCCTGCGTTTCACAGGGGAATTAAGACCCTGAGCGTTATGAGTGGCTATGCGGAGACGTGGAGCGGGAACCTTAGAAGAAGACATCCTGTTTGGAGGAAGGAAGCCCATGGAACAGTAAACCACTTACCCCCAGTGTGTCCACAACATGAGAGACATTGGGAATCCGAAACGGAGTAGCTTTAGGGATGTTGAAAGATGTTGGCCCATCCCTCCGGAGCTCGGCTGCAATGGAAGAAGGGAAGAGGGAGATAAGAAAAAAGTGGAAAAGTGAAAGTAGAGGTGGCAGACCATCGTCCAAAAAGGACCTGAGTGAGCGGATTGTGGTCTGCATCAATCCGCTCCGAGGCATAGAAAAGTGCCCGACACCCAGTCCTGGGTGACGGGGAGCTGTCACGCAGGAGACAACCAATAAAGGGAATCTCCCGGCGACAGGTGGAGGCGGCACGAGACCACCCCGACAGGGCTCCCGCCCATCTGAAACATGCTGAAAAAGAAAAATAATACCAGAGTATGCATGCAAGGTGACCAACATTACATTAAAGTGAACTTGAAGGCAGTACAAACTTATAACAAGCCTGGAATGAAAACAATAACGGCTTAGCCAAAAATATGGTTACTGCGAAAATGTTAAAAGGTAGTAAGAAACTCGACGGGAACATTAGACGTTCCCGGCCCCTCATAAAAATTTGTGATCAAGGGAAAAAGAAGTCCAAAAACAGGAGTCTGTTTCCAAAAGGAAGGGAAAAAAAAAAAAAAAAAAAAAAAAAAAAAAGGGCGGGCAAGATAACCGGTATAGCAAGTCAATTGACTAATTGGGAAGTCAGGTGGGACCTGAATGATAACAAACTTCAGAGAGAAGTAACTGTAGAGAACCACGTCCTCGTGGATGGAAGATGTTGAGGAGTAGCTGGGGAGATCATGGAGGATTACAGTCTTTGGAGCGTTTGAACTTGGCCTGGGTCCACACAGGTGTCAGAGGGCTCGTCGGGATCGGGCGCTTAGATGAGCTTGAGCTGGTGGATGGACTCTGTCGTTCCGGCGGCTGTGGTAGAAGATTAAGGTGAAGGAGTAGCCTTTCACCCTCATGAAGACTGGAAAAGGAGTGGGTTTTGTTCTTGTGGGAGAACTTAAGAGCAAATGGGAAGGCCCACCAGTACTTTATTTCTTTTTGCGAGAGGACGGTTAGCAATGGTTTCAGTGCTCTTCGTCTTTGAATAGTGGATGGGGCTAGATCCGTAAAGATTTGGACTGGATGACCCATGCAGGTGAGCTGAGGGGCATTCCTGGCCCTCTTGATGATCTCCTCCTTCACTGAGTAGAAGTGTGGTTTAACAACCACATCTTTAGGGCTGCCGTCCTTTCTGGGGGGGCCTAGGGCCCTGTGGGCTCTGTCCAGTTCTAGCTTGTGGTCCGGGATCCCCGGAATAAGGTCCTTGATCAGGCTGTGAATAGCTGCGGGAATGTCAGTGACCGTGTCGGGAAGACCCCTCAGTCTAAAATTTTCCCTACGCGATCTGTTTTCCAAGTCCTCAACTTTGAATAAGGCAGAGTCCAATTGTTCTTGGAGTGTTTGGATCAGACCGGTATGCTGGTTGGTCTTAGCTACAGTCATGTCTAATTTGTTTTCAATCAGCTCCATGCGCGACCCCAGGTTCTGGAGGTCTACCCTAAGGTCAGAAGTGATTTTGAAAGCTACCTGAGCTAATCCTGAATCCAGAAGGGCCGCCATCCTGGAGAGGATATCATCTGGCTGTGGGGATGCAGGCCCGGCAGCGTCACACAGGCCGGGGCGGTCCTGGCGCGCAGTGGGTGAGGCACAGGCCGGGGACAGTGAGTATTCTTCCGCCATCCGTCCCAACAGGGATTCTGTAGATGCTGGGGATGGGGTGAGGAGCAAGTGTGTACTCACTGTGCCCCGTGGAGTGAGGTGCTGAAAGCCTTCTGTGATCGGGACGGCCGGAGTCGGATCTCCCTCCTCCATGTCTGTCATCTGAGGCGCCGGATCCGCCATCTTGAGAGGAGCGGTCTCCGTTATCGCTGCCTGGTACTGTGGTCTGAGGTCCCTCTTGGCCCGGTTATGGGACACGTACTGGGACCTTAAGTCTAGGGGCTGCCGATCCTGCGTTTCTCGGCGCTGGGAGTGGTCGGTCACCGGCTTGGGGCGGGAGACAATGTCGGGGTGCCACGCAGCTCCGGGCCTAGTCGGCCATCTTGGAGAGCTCCATCCCCTGGGTAATGTTCAGTGTCATGGGTGGGGCGGAGGTTGCATCGGCTGGCTGGCCTTTGGTGGTGTCTTGGGGTAGCCTAGGGTATATGAAATAGGAGGCCTCACCAATTCCCCTACCTCGGCTGGCTGCTGTTCTGTGGAGGTCCGCGGCCGGATGCCGCTCTAATCGAGACCCCGGCTTCTGGGCCCGACCAGGCCGCAACCGCCGATCCGCTCCTGGGAGTCCGTTTGGGAGGATTTTAGGCCAGGCAGGACCCTTAGGGCCTAGGGGTGCTTGGTGGCTGGCGATTTCTTGAGGAAAGCTACCGGGCCAGCCGCTTCTCGGACGTCCGCGGCCGGATGCCGCACTAATCGAGGCCCCGGCTTCAGGTCGCGACTAGGCCGCAACCGCCGATCCGCCCCCGCTGGTTTAAATGCATAAATTTTCGGCCAGATAGTGTCCAACAGGGTTGGGGAAGCTCTGTGGGGGATGACAGCCCCCCAGATGCAGCCAAGACGGAGGATTGCTGTTGATTAGAGTGTGGAACCGGCGGAGCTCCTGTTCCACACGTCCGTCTTGGTTCCCTTCCGGACACGCCCCCGGTGCACTCAATCTCTTCCACTTCTGGGGCAGGGCTAGGTGGATGGCCCTGGGAAACCATGCTAACAGAGTCATTAAAAAGAAGAAGAGACTGCTGCATGACTTGGGGCTCAGACTGCTTCGCTGATTTGCAAGGGGGTGAGGTGAAAGATTGATGGACATCGGCTGCAGGTGCCAACTCTGACCTTTCAGCAGTAGACTGGGTGGGAGACAATGTGAAGGAACTGGAGGCACTGTCAGCAACCCAATCTACTATTGCCTTTACTTGTTCTGGCCTCAACATTTGTAGAGGCGCAATAGGCCCTGCCAAATACTGCTGCAGGTTCTGTCGCCTACTCGCAACTGAGGAAGGTGTTTCACCTGTGCGTGTAGCTGGCACAGATCGACCACGTCCTCTCCTTGTAACAGGAGCTCCACCAGCAGCACCACGACCCAGGCCCTTATTTGACCTTCTCCTCATATTTCTCTAATTTAGGATCTTCCCCTAAATGGGCGTTTATTGAATAGCGGAATAGAACAACAGTATCCAACGGGTGTATCTCACAGTAACATATGCAGCTGAGGCCGCAATTTAATTTTTTTTCCCTAAATGGGTTTTTATTGAAAAGCGGAATAGAACAACAGTATTCAACGGGTGTATCTCACAATAACATATGCAGACTAGGCGCAATTTAATTTTTTTCCCCTAAATGGGTTTTTATTGAAAAGCAGAATGGAACAACAGTATCCTATGGGTGTATCTCACAGTAACGTTTGAATGAAAATGTTTTATTTTTCCCTTTAATTGATTTTTGAAGAGCAGATTAGAACAGTAGTGTCTAAATGCTGTATGTCAGTGTCACAGTAAATAAAGTATGAATGAAAAACTGAAAAATAATTTTCCCCTTAAATTGGTGCTTTTTGAATAGCAGATTAGAACAGTGGTGTCTAAAGGCTGTAAGTCACAGTAAAATATGAAGGCAAAAAAGTTTTTTTTTTTAAAATCCAGATTAAGCAGACACATATGCACTGAATTTGCATTACATGGCAGCTACACGCCGCATGCCGCCCACCTAACAGACTGATAAAAGTTTTTTTTTCCTCCCTCCTCCTCACTGGGCTCAGGTCAGGGCAAAAAGATCGTGCACTGCACCCCCACACAATACAATCAATGTAGATCGCTGTCCAAAAGTCCGGTACGATCCCGAACAATACAGTCTGTGTTCGCTCAACCCTAGTGATGTATAATCTTTGTGTATAATGTGCAGAGGTCCTGGAATTTTCTAATTACGAAAAAGTTTTTTTATCAAATGATAGTTGTTTTTTTTTACCCTCTTGTTCTGAGGGTTTCATGTCCCATTTCAGTAATCTTACTCCAGGATAATATTTTTATCTACCCCCAGCAACATATCTGTCATGTATGACCACTCTCTTAGGGCAACCTCACATCGCTATTGAAAGATGTACTACCCTGAACCCTTTTCGCACTTATGCCTACACCCATTGAAGGGGATCCACATGACCGAATAGCTTAAATTGATGAAAGCATATTTTCTATATAAGATCTCATGGATGTGTTATTTAAAAATGTTGTTATTATTTGTTTTGTTGATGGATCCAGCAAAAAGAATGATACAGGTACAAACCAAATGGGCTATGCTGTGGTAACACATAACCAGATTGTTGAAACAGGTAAATTACCCAATTCATATTCAGCCCAAAACAAGCAGAGATTATAGTGTTAACCAGGGCATGTGAATTGGGTAAAGGGAAAAAGGTTAATATATATGCACAGACAGCTAAAATGCTTTTTCCACCATACATGTGTTTGCACAACAATGGAAGAATTGAGGTATGGTCACATCAACAGGCAAATCCATTTTACACAGTGATCTTATTCTAGCCCTGTTACAAAAAGCCATTTCAAGTAGCTATATGCAAGTGCACAGCACATAAGAAAGGTACAGACCCAATTACATTAGGAAATGCAGTAGCAGACAGGACAGCGAAAGAGGCAGCTGGAGGTAAACAGGAAACACACTCCTATCTTGCTAAACCAGTAGAAATACAGAAAACAATAGCTGAGACCTGGCTGACAGAAATGCAGAGAACAGCACCTGAAAGCGAAAAAGAAAAATGGTTATCAAAAGGAGCGACACAGTCAAAAGGTATCTACACAAGTACTGAAGGCAAACCTATTTTGCCTTCCTCCTTGTTTAGATATGCAGCCTTATTGAGCCATGGGTTAAGCCATGTCTCAAACGGGGGGATGGTACAGATGGTTAACAAAGTGTTCACAACGTATGGTTTCACTAATTACTCACAAAATTTTTGTTTGACATGTCCAACCTGCAATAGATATCATGTGCAAGGGGCACTTAGACCTCTACGAGGCCAGTTTCCTAACCCTCCTGTGATGAGACCAATCTCGCCACTGGGCATTGGAGAAGCCTGGTTGCTCGCCTCCTGCAATGTGACTATGGACCCTCTCATCAGCCCATGCTAAACGTAAACCTCATGGCGATTTGACTGTGTTTGTGGCATCTGAGCGCTGTTTGGATATGTTGAGTGCTCAGATCCAGGCTATCTGGGGATGGGTTGAATGTGGGGGTTATGTTCAGTAGACTGGGAGTTATGCATTTTTGTGTCTTTTTGTGTTTCTTTAACCATGTGGCTAATGGAGTCTTGCCTCTATCCTGGAAGCTAAACCTTATTCCTGTAAACTGTAAGGCACAGGAAGTGCACTCCTAATATGGTCATTCCAGGAAGTCCAATGAGGAGACGGACTGTCTGAGGTGGCTCTCCATTCACCTATTGTCGGGTGTGCTAATGAACTTGCCTGCTGTCTGCTAAGAGATGTAGTGACACTCAGAGTAATGTGCAATTGACCAATAGGAAAGCGGTTGTTGGGGGAAGGATGTTCCAAATTCTGTATAAAAGTGTGCTGTGTTCTTCCAATAAATGTTGTTTCTGTTTTACCCTCAACTCGGAGCTTTGTCTCGTTATTGGGGGGATTTATTGTATGCTGTTCCAGTTTGACTGCTAGGAGTGTAAACCCTTCATATGGTTTTTCCTATTCAGCTGTATGCAGCATTCATAAGGTTCCAGCTACACTGTTTGCATCATTCCTTGGTTTCCAGTTCGGGAGTTTGGTGTCCTGCAAGTAGCTGTGCCTGTAGCTCTGGAAGGGGAAGATCTCCTAAATGGTTTTAAACCTTTTGTGTCTGGGGTGCCGTAACACCTCCTTATCCCTTTCACACGATATGTATGGATTTTATTGAACTGAACAAATGCGAAAATAAGAAATTTTGCCTAGTAATTGTTGATTTGCACACAAAATGAGTGGAATGCTTTCCCCTGACACACCCTGATGGGCAGTCAATGGCCAAGGTAATCATAAAGAAAAAGGAAATAGTTCCCAGGTTTGGGATCCCTTCCATCATTTACAGTGATATTGGTTCTCATTTTGTGAATCGGCAAATGGTACAGTATTGACTTAAAGAACCATTGTGTCTATCACCCATAGTCTGCAGGTACAGTGGAAAGACATTATGGTATTTTAAAGGGTAAGTTGAGAAAACTAATGGAAGAGACTGGTAAAAACTGGATACAGTGTCTGCCAATAGCCTTGCTAAGCATGAGAGTAATGCCTCGTACACACGTACCGATTGTCGGCCGAACGATCGTCCGTCTTTTGTCCAGTGCTGTCGTGTTGGTTGAAAAGTGCTCAAGACTGCACACGAATTTTGTCGGCCAACAATAACCAACTTCAGAAGTGATGTCATGTGATGGTTAAATTTCCGTGTGTTTTTTCTTCTCTGAGCATGCCCAGGCTTTTGTCGGCCGAAATCTCTACTGACTGACGAACAATCGGCCGTTCTGGTGTTGGCCAACAAAAATTTTATAGCATGCAGACCAGATTTTGTTTGGCCGAAAAGTTGCAGTCGGTTGTCGGAAGCATCATACTAACAAGCCGACAATCGGTTGATCGGACGTTGGCCGAATATTTACGGCCGACAATCAGTACGTGTGTACGAGGCATAACTCCCACAGCAAGGGGGTTGATACCTTTTGAGATACTGTATGGGAGCAGTGGCGTACCTAGAGCATTTGGCACCCGGGGCGGATCCTATATCTGGCACCCCCTCCCCCAACTTTAAAATGTAAAAACACCCACAAAAAATTGTAATGTGTTCAAGAATATTTTTTGCACAAATTTCACAGCCCCCCCATCACAGTGCCCCTTGCAGTCTGCCCTCCATCTCTCTAATCACAGTTCCCCCTTTTGCACTCTCTGCCTCCCCTGCACAGTCCTACCTTCAGCATAAATAGATAGCTAATATTATTAGCAATGTGTTTAAAGTGGAGTTCCACCCTATTTTTATACTTACCTCCATCTTCTCGCTCCGGGTCACCTGAAAAAGAAATGGATAATCGCATATTTTTTTTTTTTTTACTTACCTCGTAGCGAAGAAAATATACTTACCTTACTTCCTTCTTCCTCCTTCCTCGGCCGCGGCCCGTCGTCACTTCCTGGCTCTGCAATTATTCCTGGGAGCTGGACGTCATAGCTCCCAGGAATCATTGCGCCTGCACCGGCCCCGACGTCAGTTCCGGGTCGCGCGCGTCATCCCCTTCTAAACAGCTTCTGGGCATGCCCAGAAGCTGTGGAGGGGTGACGCGCGCGACCCGGAAGTGACGTCGGGGCCGGCGCAGAGCATCGTGGGACCACAGAAGGCGGAAGAAGACGCCGAAGAGGACGCGCTGGCTTCAAGCTGCCCACATCTGAGATGGCAGCGCTGGACAAGACGTTTGCAAGGTAAGTATTTCGTCTTGCAGGTAAGTGCAACCCGGGACAGATCAGAGGCTAGCCATTGTGGAATGCACTAGCCCTGACTGTCCCGGGGGTATTAAAAAAAAAAAATACAAATCCAGGGTGGAACTCCGCTTTAAGTTTGAGTAAGAGATTGGAGACTTGCTAAAGGAGATATTCAGAGACTGCAGACATGATACAGGAGATGGTCAGAGACTAAGGACATGATACAGGAGATGGTCAGAGCCTGCAGACATGATACAAGAGATGGTCAGAGACTGAGGACATGATACAGGAGATGGTCAGAGACTGAAGACATGATACAAGAGATGGTCAGAGACTGAGGACATGATACAGGAGATGGTCAGAGACTGAGGACATGATACAGTAGATGGTCAGAGACTGAGGACATGATACAGTAGATGGTCAGAGACTGCAGACGTGATACAAGAGATGGTCAGAGACTGCAGACATGATACAGTAGATGGTCAGAGACTCAGGACATGATACAGTAGATGGTCAGAGACTGCGGACATGATACAAGAGATGGTCAGAGACTGCAGACATGATACAGTAGATGGTGAGAGACTGCAGACATGATACAGGAGATGCTCAGAGACTGCAGACATGATACAGGAGATGCTCAGAGACTGCAGACATAATACAACAGATGGTCAGAGACTGCAGACATGATACAGGAGATGCTCAGAGACTGCAGACATGATACAGTAGATGGTCAGAGACTAAGGACATGATACAGTAGATGGTCAGAGACTGAGGACATGATACAATAGATGGTCAGAGACTGCAGACATGATACAGTAGATGGTCAGAGACTGAGGACATGATACAGTAGATGGTCAGAGACTGCAGCCGTAATACAGGAGATGGTCAGAGACTGCAGACATAATACAGAAGATGGCCAGAGACTGCAGACATGATACAGGAGATGGTCAGAGACTGAGGACATGATACAGTAGATGATCAGAGACTGAAGACATGATACAGTAGATAGTCAGAGACTACAGACATGATACAGGAGATGGTCAGAGACTGCAGACATGATACAGGAGATGGTCAGAGACTGCAGACATGATACAGGAGATAGTCAGAGACTGAGGACATGATACAGTAGATGGTCAGAGACTGAGCACATGATACAAGAGATGGTCAGAGACTGCGGACAGGATACAGTAGATGGTCAGAGACTGCAGACAGGATACAGTAGATGGTCAGAGACTGAGGACATGATACAGGAGATGGTCAGACACTGCAGACATGATACAGTAGATGGTCAGAGACTGAGGACATGATACAGTAGATGGTCAGAGACTGAGGACATGATACAGTAGATGGTCAGAGACTGAGGACATGATACAGTAGATAGTCAGAGACTGAGGACATGATACAGTAGATGGTCAGAGACTGAGGACATGATACAGTAGATGGTCAGAGACTGCAGACATGATACAGTAGATGCTCAGAGACTGAGGACATGATAGAAGATAGAAGAGCACTAGGGGGGGCAGTAGGGGGGGCGAGCAGGGAAAACCAGGGGGGTGGAGAGCACTGGGGGGGGGGCAGGGAGCACTTGGGGGGGTGGGCAGGGAAAATCAGGAGGGTGGAGAGCACTGGGGGTACAGGGAGTACTTGGGGGGCAAGCAGGGTAAAATCAGGGGGGTGGAGAGCACTGGGGGGGACAGGGAGCACTTGGGGGGTGGACAGGGAAAACCAGGGGGGTGGAGAGCACTGGGGGGGACAGGGAGCACTTGGGGGGGCGGGAGAAAGCACTGTGGGGAGCTGAAGAGCATGGGGGGGGGGCTAAAGAACAGGGGGGGGTCTAGTGCACTGGGGGGGGCTAAGAGCACCGAGGGGGGGAGATTAGGAGCACTGGAGGGGGGCCAGCAAAAGAAGTTGTATAGGAGGGGGATGGGGCAGCTGCATATAGATGAATTGATCTTTCCCTATTCTCCCTGCAGGAGGGAGAGGAGGAGAATCAGTTATTCAGCAGGCAGCTGCAGGAAGAATAGAGAAAGATGAACTCCTCTATATGCAGCAGCCCCATCCCCCTCCTATCCAGCACACACACCTGGGCAATGGGCACTCACCTTCTTCCCGCCGAGGCTCCGCCCCATTCTTCCCACCAAGGCCCCGCCTCCTTATTCCCGCCGCGGCTCCGCCCCCGTATTCCCGCCGAGGCTCCGCCCCCGTATTCCCGCCGCGGCTCCGCAGCCCCCCCGCCCCCCGCTAGCAGCACGGACTGAAGGAGCTGCCACTGCAGCTGCCTTCACACTGCGGGATCTGTCTGAACACACCGGGCAGGACACCGGCTGACACCCCCCAGAGCGTGGCACCCGGGGCGGCCCGCTCCCCCGCCCCCCCCATTGGTACGCCACTGTATAGGAGACTATACTATATTCCACAACTTAGGCCATTTGTTAGAGAAGATGAGGAAATGGATTGTGAATTAGCAAACTATATGAGAAAACTGTTAACATCTAAGGAAATATTGTCTCCAAACTCTCTTACAGGTCAAGAAACTCCGGCAGAGCAGGGCACCCTTGTTCAACCAGGGGATTGGGTGTGGATCAAAATAATCAAGAGAAAACAGTGGTCAGTTCCAAGGTGGGAAGGGCCTTATCAGGTACTATTGTCTACACCCACAGCTGTAAAAATAGCAGAAAGAGTACCTTGGATACATCTATCACATTGCAAGAAAGCAAAGTATCTAGGGCCAGAAGAGGGAGCGCCCACAGAGCCTTGATTGTAAGTCCGGCTACAAAGGGGGGTGACTCCAATAGGGACCACTCGTCTCAACCCCGGTGAAGAAAATGGAACAAGATAGGCTAAAACAGCTTAGGGAAAGACAGCTACTAGAACCTTGGTATTTTTCTAAAATATGAATCTTATTAGGTGGAATGGTAGTCGGAGGGATCATAGCACTGATATTGATACTCTTGGACATCAAATCTCCTCAGTGGGTCAACAGGGTAAAGTCAGGAACGACAAAAAGGGATATAAGAAGAGGGGACAAAGATGGAGTATATACTATGACGGTCAATGAGGGGGTTACCACAATGATGCAATTTGACATCTGTAGCATTAACTACTGCCCCAGTAATTGGAATTCAAAGTATAATAGTAAAAAATATGATAGATATCTGTGCGGAGACCCCCCCTGTTCATCCTGGAGTAATGTATGGTGGACAACAGATAAGTTAGGATATTACAATAGAGGTGCTGTAGTCCCTGAGAGTAAAAAGGATTTGGTATCCAGACTGTCAATAAGCCAATTTACTTATGCGGGCTCTAACTATAACTTTTTGACTGTAACCTTAAAAAATCCTAAAAGCACTGACTCTGGAGATTATGGTTGAGGAATAGCTGTCCCATGGAACTACGGATCGGACCTTTTGATGAGAATAAGAATCCAGGTTACACCTAATACCCCTCCAACACCACTTCCAGTAAACCCCGACTTAAATCTTCCTGATACTAAATCTGAATACCTATTTAAAACAGATTTTACCTAAAAAGAACAACTAAGTATTGAAACAGGATATGGAGATAAGAATGAATGGATAGAATGGGTTCCTGACTGACGAAGCAGATTTGACGTGCATAATAATGATATTTAACCACTTCCCGCCCGCCCTATAGGCGATTGACGGCGTGAAAGTGGTTGCATTATCCTGACCGGACGTCATATGACGGTGGGAGGATAATGTGCTCTGCGCGCCCCCGGGGTCACACTGATACACCGCATCTCCGGTCTTGGTAAAGAGCCTACTGACGTAGGCTCTTTACCATGTGACCAGCTGTGTCCAATCACAGCCGGTCACATAGTACACAGGAAGAGCCGTTGATCGGCTTTCCTCAGTACGTGCCTGACAGGCACGAGTAAAGGAGAGCCGATCTCCGGCTCTCCTGACAGGGGGGGGGGGGGGTCTGCACTGGTAATCAGATCATTGTTTACCAGTGCAGACCCTCGGGTGGGGGGGTGCACTAGAACCACCAGGGATGCCCGCCCATGACCCAAGGGATGCCCACCCATGACCCCAGGGATGCCCACTATGGCCACTAGGGATGGCAATCAGAGCTCAGGGAGCCCGCCAGTGCCCTCCCCCTCACTGCTGCCCACCAGTGCCCTCCCCATCAGTACTGCCCACCAGTGCCCATCATTGCCATCTATCAGGGCTGCCCACTAGTGCCCATTATTGCCCACCGGTACCACCTATCAGTGCCCATTAGTGCCCATCAGTGCCGCCCATCAGTGCCGATCAGTGCCGCCTATCAGTGTCCATCAGTGCCCACCAGTGCCCCCTATCAGTGCCCATTAGTGCCCATCAGTGCCGCCTATCAGTGCCCATCAGTGCCACCTATCAGTGCCCATCAATGCTGCCTATCAGTGCCCAGTGCCCAGCAGTGCCGCCTATCAGTGCCCACCAGTGCTGCATATCAGTGCTACCTATCAGTGCCACATATCAGTGCCCATCAGTGCCGCCTATCAGTGCTGCCTATCAGTGCCGCCTATCAGTGCCACCCCATCAGTGCCATCTCATCAGTGCCTGTCAGTGCAGCCTCATCAGTGCAGGAAAAAACATATCTATTTACAAAATTGTATAACATAAACAAAAAAAACTTTTTTTTTTTTTCAAACTTTTCGGTCTTTTTTTTATTTGTTTAGCAAAAAAGAAAAAACATTGCGGTAATCAAATACCACCAAAAAATGCAACAGCGCTAAAAGCTGAAAATTGGCCTGGGCAGGAAGGGCAGGAAGGGGGTGAAAGTGCCCTGTATGGAAGTGGTTAAAGAGAATGTAACAGACGTCCATTGCAAAAATGAGCGGGAGTTATACCCGGCAACTAAAATGTGGAGTGTGCCCCCATCAACTAGAGCAGTTCCCAGAAATTTTACTTGTTTCATCAGTACTGATGAGACGGGACAACAAGTGGGGGAGCTACCCTTGCCCTACTGCTTCCAGAACATACCTATCACAAATTCACCTTACCAACAGACCTGGTTTGAGGATCAGGAGAGGCAATTAGCTGATGTATGGTGGTTATGCGGGGATATGAAGCTTAGGCCTAAATTCCCTCCCAGGTGGAAAGGGAGCTGTGCTTTAACACACTTGCTTCTTACCTTTTATAAGATACCTGTAGGTGATGAAGTAAAAATACCTCGGTTGGAGAAGCACCACTTTCGCATGAAAAGAGAAACACCTCGAGGATCGTTTGACAATCGAGTCTATGTTGATTCTATCGGAGTGCCATGAGGAGTCCCTGATGAGTTCAAAGCACAGAACCAAGTATTAGCCGGACTCACCTCCATCTTCCTATGGGTACAGCCCAACAAGAACGTTGGCTGGATAAATTACATCTACTTTAACCATAACTAGCCAGCCAACTGAATGCAACCTCATTGGTAGCCTGGCAGAATTGTATTGCTCCCGATATGCTGTTGGCGGAAAAAAGGAGGTGTGTGCAAGATGTTCAGAGCCTTTTGTTGCACCTTCATTCCTAACAATACAGCTCCTGATGGTAGCATAATGAAGGCTCTGCAAGGATTGCAGATGCTATCTGAGGAACTAGCATAGAATTCTGGAGTGGAAAACCCCTTAACTGGACTCTTTGAGACTTGGTTCGGTAGGTGGGGTGAACTGGTGAAAAATATGCTGATTTCTTTTTTTTTCAAATTATTTCTTTATTTCTTTAAGTTCAGTTACATATACACTGTATTCAATACATTCCAACTTTCACAGTTACAAATTATACAATATTCAGTTCAACTCAAAAGGACCATAGCCTACCTTAAACATTCTATAACCGAACATTTCAACTTTCACGATTACAAATTTCAAAATATTCAGGTCAACCCAAAAATGACCATAGTCCTCCTTAGGCATTCTATAACCGAACCCAAATCTCCCATTTCAATCCTTTTCCCTCTCTCCCCTCCTCCCCGCCTCCCCCAAAAAAAGAAAAAAAAAAAAAATTAAATTTCCTCTCCCCTCTCTCCCCATCTCCCGCATTTTTCCTTATACTTATTTATCCGTTATATCTAATTCTTGCTCTGTATTTTAAAGTTGTCCTTCTCCTGAGTTTACGTAATCTATCCATTGTTTCCATTTCTTCTCATATTTTTCAGTTTGTTGGCGGGCGGAAAAGACCAGGCTTTCCAAATTATTTATTTCCTCCACCTTCCTGAACCACATAATTATGTTAGGTGGCTCAGTCTCTTTCCACCTGAGAGGAATACATGTCCTAGCTGCATTTATTAAATGTGGTATAATAGATTTATTATAATTTTGTATCGGTATGCTAGGGACGTGGAGCAGAAATAGAGCCGGTTCTTTGGGAATGTAGCTTTTCGTAATTTTCTGTATTATCTTCAAAATCTGTTCCCAATACATTTCTAATTTAGGACATGCCCAGAATATATGGAACATTGTGCCTCTCTCTGTCCCACATCTCCAGCATCGATCTGTATTTGCTATAGAAATTTTATTCATTTTAACCGGAGTGTAATACCACCTGGAAAAAAATTTATAATTCATTTCTTGAATTCTAGCACACATTGAAGTAGCAAATACTGACTTAATTATTTGATTTTCTTGTTCTGGTGAGAAAGTAATACCCATTTCCCTTTCCCACTCCCTCAAGAAAGGAAATTTATGCTGATCTGCTGATGTTATTAACAGGGAGTACATTTTGGATATAGTATGTTCCAGTATTCCATTTTGGGTACATATTTTTTCATAAGGTGTTACATCTTTATCTCCCTGAGGGGGGGCTTTCAATGTTCCCAAAAAATGGCGTAACTGAAAAGCCCTCCATGAGTCTAGGCCAAAATGGCCTGACCCATCTGTTAACTCATCTGTGGTCACCCATCCTGTCTCTGAGCGGAAATCAAGAATCTGAAAGATTCCCCTTTCTGCTAAAGCCTTAAACTTCCTGTCTTGACATCCTGGCTCAAAGAGGGGGTTCCCCAAGACCGGGTATAGTAAGGAGTTCTCCCGTATAAGATTATCTTGTTTAAATATTTTTGCGCATATTTTGATCGTGTTTCCTATAATAGGGTGATTCTTAATAGCTGTTGGCAGGTTCTTATGACACCAAGGGGCTCTTTTCAGTGATACCTCACATTGTGCCTGCTCTATGTTCGGCCATAACTTATATTCTCTATGGCGACACCAATCAATCATTCTGCCTAATTGAACGGCATGATAGTATCTCTTCATATTCGGGATCGCCAGCCCCCCATCTGTTTTGAATTTAAATAAATATTTCTTCCCTACCCTGGGGTGTTTTGATTTCCAAATAAAATCCATTATCATGGTTTCAATCTGTGACAAGTATCGAGGTGGAAAATGGATGGGAAGTGCCTGGAAAATATACAGGAATTTTGGTAAAACACTCATCTTAATTATGTTGCACCTTCCCATCCATGAATGCATTCCTCCTTTCCACTTTTGTAGTAATGCATTTATGGATTTTGATAAGGGAATGAAATTCAAATTAAACAGCTGTGATATTTTTGGAGTGATTAACGTCCCTAGATATTTTAAGGCCGTCTTTGTCCAGTTCAGCTTAAAATTTGCCCTTAATTGTTGTTGAAGTGCCCCTGCAAGTTCTATTCCCATTGTTTCGGATTTAATGAAATTTATCTTCATGTTAGATTGGGTTCCATATCTCCCTAGTTCGGCTAGTAGATTGGGGAGTGATATAACTGGATTCGTGATCGAGAATAGCACGTCGTCGGCGTACGCTGATAATTTATATTGGTCCCTCCCCACTTTGATGCCTGAAATGTCTGAGTTCATTCGGATTCTACACAAGAAGGGTTCCAATGATAATACAAACAGGAGCGGGGACAAGGGGCATCCCTGTCTCGTTCCGTTTGTAATTAAAAACTCTGTGGATAGAATTCCGTTTACTTTTACTTTTGCAGAGGGGGTTGAATAACTCTGTTTTATCCATTTTAACATTTTTTCTCCTATTCCTATATGACGAAGGACAACAAACATATACTCCCACCGCACCCTATCGAACGCTTTCTCTGCGTCAGTATTAAGCAGAACGGTTGGTGTCTTATTTTGATGTATTATATGTAATAGACTCAGCAACTTGGTCGTATTGTCCCTTGCCTCACGGGTTGGGACAAATCCCACCTGGTCCAGATGGATCAACTTTGTCAGATATTTCTGTAATCTAACTGCTAGGATCTTTGTAAAAATTTTAAAGTCCGTGTTCAGCAGGGAAATTGGTCTGTAGCTTTTACACGAAGTGGGGTCTTTCCCCTCCTTGGGGATTACCGAAATGTGTGCGTGTATAGTTTCTTTAGGGATTGTTTTCCCTGCCCCCCAAGCATTAAACATGTCTCTCATAAATTCTTTCAAGTATGGGATTAGTTTCTTATAATAATGGATCGTAAACCCGTCCGGTCCCGGTGCCTTACCAACTTTAATATTTTTTATAGTTTCCATTATCTCTGCTGATGTAATTGGTGATTCAAGTATCTTACTCTCTTCTTCAGACAGCTGGGGCATTTGTGAAATTTGTACATACTCCTCCATTTGAGATTGTGGGATTGTGGGGGTATTTAAATTATATAATGTTTCGTAATATTTTTTGAATTCCTGAGTTATCTGTTTGGGGTATGTGAGTTTCTGTCCTACGTCAGTTACTAAATGTGGAATATAAGTTATCAAGTTTTGGTCTCTAAGTGATTTTGCTAACAACTTCCCACATTTATCCCCTGATTCATATGTAATCCTTTTAGTTTTCTGAATAGCTGCTTTAACTCTAAAGGCTAGAAGTTCGTTAATGTCTTTTCTTATTTTCAAAAGTTCTGTCTTTCCTTCATCTGATGGTGCATGTTTATGTTTTGCCTCTGTTTTATTTAGCAGGTGGAGTAGCTGTTCTAATTGTTTAGTTCGTTGTTTTTTGATCCTTGCCCCATGCTTAATGAAAATACCTCTTATAACTGCTTTATGCGTTTCCCATATTGTCCCTGGGTCTGAGTCTGCAATAGTATTAGTTAAAAAGAAAAATTCCATTTCTGATTCCACCTCTGTCATAGTCACCTGGTCTTGTAAGAGGTTTTCATTCAGTCTCCACGTTGTTTCTCTCCTTTCTCTTTTGTCTGGTAATTCGTAGGTTATTGTAATTGGGGCGTGGTCTGACCAAGTCGCTGAGCCTATCATTATGTCCTTTATGGCATGCAGTTGATTATGTGGAATTAAAAAGTAATCTATGCGGGAGTATTGTTGGTATAAAGAGGAATAGAATGAGTAATCTCTATCTCTTGGGTGCATTATGCGCCACGCGTCTATTAATTGTCCCTCCTGTAATATCTTGGCGAAATGCTTTCTCACTCTAGGCGGGATTGATGATAGGCCCCTAGATGTATCCTCTGAAGGGATCAAGGGGATATTCATATCCCCCCTAATATTAAATGACCCTCTCTAAAGTCATTAAGTGCATCCATGCTCCTCCTCAAAAAACAGTCCTGTTTTACATTTGGGACATACATGTTAGCTAGCGTAACTATGGTCTCTCGTATAGTCCCTTTTACATATAAATATCGACCATTTGGATCATTCAAAATTTGGATACACTTCCAGGGTATGTTCCTTGATAGGAGGATGGATACACCCCTCGACTTTGCCTCCCAGTTGGTAGAATGGTATACTATGGGGAAGGAGTTGTTGCCCAGCTTCGGGCATTTATCCTCTCTGAAATGTGTCTCCTGTACCATTGCAATATCTATCCTAGATCTATTCAGATCGTCCAACAGGATTCTCCTTTTCTCTGGGGTGTTAAGGGCCTTTGCATTAATAGATAAAATTCTTATGTTTTCCATTGCTAAAGAGGGGAAAAGAAGAAGAGAGGAGAGAGAGAAAAAAAAAAAAAAAGAAAAAGAAAGAAAAAAAAAAAAAAGCAATCTAAGGGGGGTAGGGGGGGAGAAGGGGGGATCCCCTCTTGGCCTCTCAACTTTAGAGAGGTCGCTAAATAGCTTTACGCTGGATAGATCATCCAAACTATGTTGGTTCTTTGAGCAATTTCCTAAGTGGGGTTATGGTTGGATTAGGTTAGAGAATAAAACTCTCCCTTCCTTCCCCCAAACACCGACACTGATCATCTCCATAATCTTTCAGCATTTATACATATAGATCCATTCCCTCTCTCTGTCTACCTCTCCCGACCTCCCTTTCTCCCATCTTCCCTTTATATCGCGTCAAAAAACAGAGGAGAGAAATTTAGAAACAACGAGCCTTGCGTTCCGCTTATGCTACAGCGAAAAGAGAGAAAAAAAAAAAAAAAAAGACCCCCGAAGGAAAAAAGAGAAAGGGGTCCCATTTCTGTCCCTCCTTTCTGTCCCTCCTAAGAATCAGTCAGACAATCAATATAAGACCTCGTCCTGGCCGGATTAATAGCCAATCGGTCTCTGACTCCGAGAGAAAAGAGGAAAAAAAAAAAAAGAGAAAAAAAAAAAAAAAACTGAAAGAAAAGAGAGAGAAAGAAGGGAGCCATTAAATTTGATGCATAACTGAGAGGGTTCTATATATTACCCCCAATCTGCTCCCTTCCCCTCTTTCCTAATATAATGGCCCCTTTACTCCATTTACTGTATCCGATATCTACCACGCCCTCTATTAATTAATTAACATGCTAGTCTCAGATCCAAAAAGAAAAAAAAGGGGGAAGGAGAAAGGGTAAGCCCCCTCTCCTTCCTCTATCCCTTCCCTCTCCCTTATTCCCCTGCCCCAGTTCCATTCTCACAGTACTTCCGCCGTCGCCCCCTACGCCCTCATATAGGCTCTCCAGGCCAACAGATAGTTAATTGATCCTTTCACTACCCTTCACACCTTCTGGAGAATATTTATGGTGTTCTACTCTCAAAGAGGAGAGGAAAAAAAAAAAAAAGAGTAGACCCTCCCTCTCTCTCCGTGCTCTTTCACCCTCTTTAGGGACCCCTTAAATGGTCCTTTTAACATGTGTATTCCCAAAAAAAAAAAACATCAAAGAAAGGAAAACACCCCAAAAAAAATAAAAAATAGAAAACGGACGAAAACACAGGCCCTTCATATCCCATAAAGGACCCTAAACATCACTCTACACTCGTGGTTCGTGACTCTTGTGCTCTATTAATATATGTGAAAAAAAAAAAAAAAAAAGGAAAACCCACCACCCCAAAAAAAAAAAAAAAAACCCTCCTTTTCAATTTGGCTCCTTATAAGTAGGATAGTTCAAGTTCACTGGAAAAAAGAAAAAAAATTCTTATACGAAGGTGTGGAGGGGGCAATGTCTCTCGCTCCCCACGTAGGGGTTTGTTCCTTGAAAAAAAAAAAAAAAGAGAAACCCCCAAGGGAAAGTGGCTAGGGAAAAAAAAAAAAAAAAAAGGATGGGGCAGGTAGAGAAGAACTGAGGGGGGGAAAAAAAAAATCCCTGTATTGGTAGTCCTTCATCATTTCTTCACCTCCACTCCTTTCCTTCAATCTGATCCTCCAATCTCTCAGACTTCTTAGTTCTACGCTTTTCTGTTTCCATTTCCATTCAACCCCCCTTCACGGGGGTTCCAGCTTGAATACCCCATTTTCCTAGGGTCAATTGCACGCCAGTCCTCCACCCGAACAGGTTCAATGCCAAGAAATTCAAATAAGCTGGGTAGGTCTGTCGGGGTACGCAAAACAAACATGTCTCTCTCTTTGAAAAAAGTTACTGCCAGCGGGTATCCCCATCTGTACCTAAAACCTTGCTGCTTTGCTCTGTCCAACAATGGCCGTAATAATGATCTGCGATATAGTGTATTTTTAGACATGTCCGGGAGTATTTTTATTTTAGCCCCTGCAATTTCGACTATGCCTATATCCCAGGCTTTGCGGAGGATCTCCTCTTTCTGTGTATAGTAATGCATCTTACATACTATGTCACGGGGTCTACTAGGGTCTGTATATCTGTACCCTGTTACTCTGTGGACCCTGTCTATTTCCAAAGGGGCCGCAGGGTGTGAGGTGGGGGCGAGTACTTTTAAAAAAATGTCTCTCACCTTCTCCTGCAGGTTTTCCCCTTCCACCTCTGGTACACCTCTCAGCTTTAAATTCCCTCTGCGGCTCCGGTCCTCTGAGTCCTCAATGCGTAGCTGCATATTAATAGTAAGCTCTAGTAGTGTCTCTGTGGTTTTCTTTACATCGGCTACTTGGTCTTTTACCCGTGTGGTTTCAGCTTCGTTTGAGGTAACTTTATCGGTCAATTGAGTCATGTCCTTACGGAGCTCCTGTATGTCTCGCCGGTGAGTTTCCTCAATCCTCATGATCAGGGCTTCAATCTCTGTTTTTGTCGGCAATGCTTTCAGTAGGTCTTTAATTTCTGGGCTGCTGCTCTCCTCCTGGCTACCTGGGTCCGCTTCTGCTTCTCTCCCCATCGCCACCGAGTTTGCTAAGCTCTCTTCCGGCAGCTTATCCCCTTTCTCTATGCGCTGTTGCACGCTCTGTTTGGGCTGTGTACCCGCACGTGCCGCCGCCATCTTTGTTTCAGGTACCCCAGGCGGGTGGTGCTGGAAGTATTGCTGAATACCGCCGTCCGATTTCCGCAGTGGCTGGCGTCTGTCTACCGCTGATCGTTCGCTTGCCGAGCGGGTCACTGGGCGGTTCCTGGCCGGGTTATTTGTTTGCATGCCGCTACTACTGTGCCGTGTCGGGTAGGTCCGGGAGAGGGGTTAGCGGGAGCTCCTACTCACATGTCCTCACATCTCGTCCTCTCCAAGCCACTCCCCAATATGCTGATTTCAATAATAATGGCTGCCACATTGCTAACCGTGTGTGGTTGCTGTTGCATTCCCTGTATTCGAGGACTCCTCAAACCTTTCATTGACACCTCTTTGACAAAGACTATGTACTTTCAAGGGGACTCAAACAAACTATACTCTGAATTTGGTCCAGAGCCATATGAAGACGAATTCAAGGACTCTGCCCCTCACTCTCATGTATGAACTATATGATGAATCTTGGCAAAATCTGGGAAGCCAGGATGCTGATGAGCTGCTCATAAATGAGTATAAATAGGGGGGGGAAATAGTAAAGTAATTATGAATGTTTCATAATCATTTATATGTTTTATAATCATTTATGCCTACAAGAATATATATAAGCCTACATACTGTAAGTAGTTTTTTATTAGAACTGCAAGTCATCACATTCTAACTTTCCACCATATTCTGGTAATAATTTAAGCAATGGCTTACTACACTCCATGACTTCACTATATCCTGTCCCTATATCCTGTAACCAGCAAGAGAAAGGTTCCCCTAAGGCAGGGGTGTACAAACTATGGCCCTCCAGCTGTTGCGGAACTACACGTCCCATGAGGCATTGTAAATCTCTGACATTCACAGACATAACTAGGCATGATCGGAATTGTAGTTCCTGAACAGCTGGAGGGCCATAGTTTGGACACCCCTGCCCTAAGGGGTTGGGACTTTCCAGGCACGCAAACAATTCCAAAAGGGTAAAAAAAGGTAATACATTTTATTGGTACAAAAGTTACATAAACAAAAATAACATAAGATAAGTAAGCAAACATTTTACACATAAAAAACACAGCACAGATGCAAGGTTATCAAAGCAACAGCAAAAGAATACCCAACGCGTTTCAAAGCGAATGTGTGCTTGTAACTAGCCCAGAAGGCAGATTATGCTGCAAGGGATTCTGGGATTGGGTATAAGTTTGGGGGAGGCACCTGACACGATGTCTTTGGTGGGAGCAGAGTCCCAGGAGTGGGAGAACGGCTGTCTCTCCTCCTGTCTGAGGAAGAGGATCTCAGGGGATCGCCTGATGATCTAGAGAGTGCGGAGCTGAGGGGATCCAGTGTGCTGAGAGCCTGTGGGGAGTCGGAGGGTTCCAGTCCCAGGAAAGCCTACACAGGTCGTGAGTACTGAGGATTACCCCTGGCTGCCTGAAGCTAGAGGGGCCCACTCCAGTAGAGGTTCTAGGATCCGGTGCCAGCTAGCAGTAAAGGGGGTACCTAGGTTGAGGACCCTGAAGGTTAAAGGGGGTACAGTACAGTGTCAGTGACCCTGAAGAGTTCAAGGTCAAAGGGGGCACCTATAGTCTGGGCCCTGAAGTGTACAAGTATGCCATTTACAGTGACAACTATACAGAGTTCTGCAATATACTACGTCAAGCTGTGCTAGGCGGGGGAAAGTATTCAGTGACTTTTACAGTGCTATAATATCAGGAGTTCTACAGTTCTCAGTCTTGGATCTACTGGACGATATGTCAGGGATTCAACACTTCTTCTGTTAAACAGAGTGTTCTCAGAGTCAGTGAGCTTTGGCTGGCGTCAGCTGGTGTCAAGGAAACGCCAACGGGCATTTTTGCATACAAAGTCCCAATTGTAATTAGTTAAGCCTCAAGGAGTACAAAAAAGCAAAGGGATTTCCAGTCACTACTTACCAACCAGCTAGCAACCAGCCAAATTAACCTGTCTAACAGTATGCATTAAAAACAGGGGTTTAGTTGCACACATTTGCAAATACATTCGTAAGCTGCAGCCCGCGACAAGGCACCCTGTGATCTGCAGTCCCTAACTCTACCTTTAAAGAGTCTCCACAATTTGAGCACATGCATTCTGATGAGATAGATGGAGGACAGGTGACTGGAGGGAGCCCACTCATTCCATTCTCCCATCCCCACAAAGATGCCGGAGTTGTCGCTGCTTCAGTTGTCACACCCAGGGTCGCAGCTCACATGGGCTGGGGAAAGTACCGGTACTAATGGCAGACCCACATCAGGCCATAGGCCTAGAAATCTTGCTACAAACATATTTCTATTTGTTAGTTTATAATAACATCTCACACCACCCCCTTTCTTATCTATGTATAAAATAACATGTAATAATACATTTAGCCATGAACGGACATTTTAAACACAGAGGTTGCGTCCTGTGAATCTGTTAACTTTTATTTAGAGTCTCAACCAGAAATTTCTACAACACTATTCACTAAGCGTTATTAGTTCCTATCACTAATAAAAAATAAAGAAGGAATTAAAAAAAAAAAAAAAAATCATTAGAAAAACAGAAGAGACCCAGCTGAAGGCATGTCAGGGATATCTTTACTGTAAGAGGAAGAGAAGCAAGCTTATTATTCCTCGTATTTACTTCCAGAGATTTCCCAGAATTCTCTCCTGTATGAAGGAGACGTGTATTTCCAGGACTGAAAACTGCTGACATTGATAGAAACAGGAAAATCAGGAATAAAATACCCGTCACCGATTATTATTACCATAAAGGTGAACTGACTCTGTAATACAAATCATAATAGAGAAATCTGTATGAATGAATATTAATATATGAAACATTTACAGAAACAAACCTCTAAATCCTGGGCATATCCCGGGAATCCAGACACACCTGGCAGTTATCACCATGTCAGTTAATGAATTACATTTATTATATTTAAAGGGCATCTGTCATGAAAGAATCATTGCTAAACTCTCCTTTTGACAATGCTAGTTCCCTGGCTGTCATGCCAATTTTTTGGCCTCAATTCTGTCTTCAACCCAAAACAAGTATAGAGATAAAAATTCTGGAACATTTCTGAGTCTCGTTTCTGATGCTTGTTCTGGGTTGGAGACTTGAAGGTTCTCAAGTTACATACAGCCAGGTAACTATGATTTTGATAAGGAGGTATGCAATGTTCTCACATCTCCCCCCTCCCCCCACATAGTATCTTTATACAACCTTCCCATACATATATCCCAGCATGGAGGGGCTCAGTGAAGGTGGTGGTGAAGGTGTGGAGGTGTCGGATCGGGTCACACAGATCATAAAAGGAGATCCGCCCGGCCTCATAATCCAGATATATCCTGACTCTGTTACTGGAGAGATTGGTGGGTAAAGGGGTCTTATTTCTGTCATGTATCACCCAAAACTGATTACCATCCCTATACAAACCCCATGACTTCCTATTATATCCAATCAGTGACTGCAATCCTCTCCTGTCTATATTGGGGTAACACATCCCGACTCGCCATAAATCTGATCCCCCGACATCCACTTCCCAGTAATGTCTCCCTGAGGAGAAACTCTGACTGCTCATCACCTGAGGATGCCACTGGAATCTCTCTGGTGTTTCTGGGCGATTCTGCTTCCTATCTGACCTGGATACAGTTTTCCTGTCATCTGATATCTGTAGATTATTATGAGCTGTGTTTCCATCCAGTAATATGTCTGCAGCTCCCTGTATATAGGAGTATACATTTACCTCTGTTATTATATCAGATAAACCTGTGTGTAAGACCCCCGCCACACCCAGACCCCCTCCATCATGGAGGAGTTCCTCATGTCTCTCTCTGTCCTCATTATCTCCATCCTCAGTATCACACAAGTCACCTGTGTCTGATTCCTGTAAGACAGTCAGTGGATCCGTCATGTTACACAGCTCCTCAATGTCCGCCATCTTCCTGGACAGCTCCTCCTTCTTTATTTCCAGATCCCGGATGGAGATGGAGATCCGCTCTGCCCGCCCGGAGATCTCCCTCAGGGCTCTCTTCTCCAGGTCTTCCAGACGTCTCCTGAGATCTCTAATCAGGGCAGTGACTCTCTCTTCTTTATTTTCTACTTTCCTCCTGTGTTCCTGCAGACTCTGGACTCTTTCCTCCGTCTCCTCTCTCTTTGTCAGAAGTTTCTGCAGAACATTCCTCTGTGTCTTCTTCTCCTCAGAAGCCTCATCCAATGACTCCATCTCATGTCCTTTATGTCCTCCAATCATAGAACAAGATATACAGATACAGGTCTCATCCTCAGTGCAGTAATATTCCAGGATCTTCTTATGGACGAAGCATTTCCTGCTCTCCATGGACAAGGTGGGGTCACATAAGATGTGTTCTGGGGACTTTTTGTGGACTCTCAGGTGTTTCTCACACAAAGAAACCTCACAGTGTAGACAGGATCTAACAGCAGGTACAGGAGTGTCCACACAGTGAGTACAGGAGACCCCGGACTCAGACAGAAAATCATTTACTTTGATACGTAGTTTCATGTTCCCCTGGAGTGCAGGTCGCTTATGAAACCACTCTTTGCATTCAGGACAGGAATATCCTCCACACCCCTCCTGTGTATCCAGCACACGATCCATACAGTCCCGGCAGAAGTTGTGTTCGCATTTCAGGGTTACAGGATCTGCATAAATGCTTGAGCAGAAGGAACATTGCAGCTCAGCTCTTAGATCAGCAGACGCCATCGTGACAGCAGAAGATATCAAACAATGTTAAACTGCAGTTGAACTAGTTATACCACAGGATGAGGTTAACCTGATTCATTTCCTTGAAAACCTTCTAAAGCTAGCTCAGATAGGCTGAAGGATTTTTTGAAAATATATGCTCATGAATAAAATGAGAAAAATCTTTCTTAAAGCGGAGTTCCGGGCACAGAATCGTTTATTTTTTTTTTCTAAATACTTCCCAAACAGTGATCCACCTCCCTTCATACATCAGCTAATCCGGTGATATACAGTGTAATAATAGATTTGCAATCATAAATTCTTACTTTATATAATGTTTACAGAGCGCCGCCATCTTTGTCTGGGTTTCCCGAAGCCGCAGTATGGAAATGTCTGCCCTGCTTCCTTGTTGTAGAGGGAGAAGGCCGGTGAATGCAGCGCGAAATCTCGCGCATGCTCAGTACTATGCGATCGGCATAGTATAGGGACGCCTATCATCACGTTATTTCCTGTTTGCAAATAACGCGATGAGAGGAGCGGCCGGCCGCCTTCGTCACTGCCCATTGCATCTTGGGAGTGATGACTAAGAGCTCCCAGGATGCATTGCGGGACAGGAAGTGACGGCGCGGACCGCGGCCGAGGAGGGAGGAAGTAGGAGGAAAGGTAAGTATATTTTTTTACAGAAACAAGGTAAGTAAAAAAAAATACAGGAATATCCAATACTGTTACAGGTGACAATAAAGAAGTGGATGCCACAAAATCTATTGTGACGATTTTGTGACCGGAACTCCGCTTTAACTTGAATGGCCCAGAAACATGAATAAAACAAACAATTAAATAGTAGAAGTTATCCTTCCCTAGTCACGCTCGCTCTCCTCAGTAAACACACAGTTAGGCCCAACCGCTACAACCCTGGCAAACAGCTCTTGAGTGAGTGGGGTGTAAAATTAGGTCTCAGCAAGATTTTGCCCTTTATAAAGCTTCCCTCTCAAAATATAATTCCTCCCTCCATGAGACCAAACAGACCTATTTATTCACTCTCATAAAATTTCTTTTTCTTTTCCTTGCCATTGTCAACTCTCTTCTATCTTTACCTCTCATCTTTGTCTCCCACTGCCACTTCCCACCAGCTAATGCATTGACTAGGATATTTCCAATAATTTCAAAAACAAGTGTAGCACTGCCCCCGTAAGGACTGCTGGATATCCATTCTTCGGGTCCCCCTGGTTATCAACACACGGCTATAAGCAAATGCAATTGTTTACATTCCTCTTGGCTCACACTTCAATAATCAGTCCAGGGGGTATTTGGTTGTTTTGCTGTTTATTTTGTAATTGGGATAGGAGAAGAAAATAGTGGGATACTCCAATTTAACTATTCACAATATCTGAGGACTTCTATCTTCTCTACTTCGCTTGTAGGTATGTGTAGCACAATTCCCAGCCGTTTTGCTGGATATGGGTCCCCCTGGGTGACCGCTAGCAACAACAGCACATTTAAGCATGTTTCTCCAAGTGTGAGCACTGAGACAATGACCAGTCCAGTATCTTTGGGCTTTGTATTTATTTTGTAACTTGGATAGGAGAAGGGATGAGTGGCATACTCCTTGATCTGAACTATGCACAAATTGGTGGAGACACTTGAAAATGCTCTTTGGCGCCAACTTGATGCTGGCTGAATGCCTGTCAACGTTGACTTAACGCTGGTTAACGCTGGAGGGATGCCGGTTAACGCTGAACTATCTTGTGACTGCTTCTTTGACTAAAGAAGTCCTCTTTAGGCTCCCTTAAGCACTCCTGCTGAGGTAGCTACATTTATACACTGCTGCACTGCTGAACACTTCAGGGCCCGCACCGGCGCCCCATTTCACTCACTGTCTTTCACTGAGACAGATATAAGCCCTGGTGTGCTATTGGTCAGGTTTCCTCTATCAAAGCTGTCCTCTTGTAGGCGTAGCGCTGTCTGTAGCCCTTTCCAGTTCACAATATTCACAGTGCACTGCAGAGAGCCAGTAGAGCGATGTCCACATGCGGTGAGGCTCAGGCAGGCTCTACTTTTGGCTTCCACCACGGGAAGAAGACAGTGACGCCCAAAGCACCACCCTGGATGTCCTGGACCAATCACAGGAAGCCAATGGTACAGTGGGAGTGTTCGGGGTGCATCTCTCTGAGCCCCGAGGACAACTCTAAAGGTGGCCAATACGTCTCCCCAGACACAATCACGTGCTGACAAAACCCCTTCCCTTTCCATAGACAGCAATGTGTCCGGCGCCCCACCCACACTTAAGGGAACACTATTTTTTATTTTTTAATAATGAATTTAGTGATGACTATTGATGACTAGCCTTGGGGGGGCAGCGCCCCTGAGCCCCCTATTGACAAGCCGCCACTGGAGCTGGCGCTGGCAGTGGAAGAAGCAGGCAGCTGTGGAGGGAGCAGGAGCCATATAGGCAGATGCTTTCTCTGGTGCATTGCCTCCTGGCCCAGGCGGAGTGATACCAAGTGCACTTCAACGGGACCTTTTTAGCAGCCTTGAGAGAAATTTCCGTAGAAGCTGGAAGAGGAATAGGCCAATGTAATAAACATCACATACACTGCACTTTTGGAATGGGCATATTGGCACCTATAAGAAAAGTTTATTAGGTTGCTTTCACACTGATCCACGGGTGCAGTGCACCTGCGACTTTCCTGTGGGTTAGCTGCACTGAGCCATAGACTTCTATTATATTCTGTGAGTTTGATACGCTTTCTGAAAGTGCACCAAAACTCCCGAAGGACTAATTTATATTTACAGGACAGTAAGGGCTCATTTACTGTTTTTGGTGGGTTTTGGTGCCTCAGACCAAGAATTTGGGACTTTAGGGGCCAAGTAATCCAAGTAATTCAATAATTCAATAATAATAAATTATTGAATTACTTGGCCCCTAAGATCCCAAATTCTTGGTCTGAGGCACCAAAACCCACCAAAAACAATTACCAGGGATGACGACCAAACAAATACTTTAGGTCTGGGAATCACACCCTTCTTACCAGGGCTCATTTACTGTATATTTGTAGTTTGGGGGGCATTAAAAGCCCATAGGTCACTGTGGCCTGCGACCATTTACCAAATCACTCAAGTAGCCCTGTCTCTTCGAAAGGTTGAGCACCCTTGATCTAAAACATCCAACAACTAACTGCTAAATCCAGTGGTCGCTAGTCAATTATTTGGTGTTGGTTGAACTGGAATTGACTTGTGTCTTTTTTTCAACCAGATTAGCTACAGTGAGGGAAAAGCGTATTTGATCCCCTGCTGATTTTGTACGTTTGCCCACTGACAAAGAAATAATCAGTCTATAATTTTAATGGTCGGTTATTTTACCAGTGAGAGACAGAATAACAACAAAAATATCCAGAAAGACGTATTTAAAAAAAGTTATACATTATTTTGCATTTTAATGAGTGAAATAAGTATTTAACCCCTTCGCAAAACATGACTTAGTACCTGGTGGCAAAACCCTTGTTGCCAATCACAGACTTCAGACGGTTCTTGTAGTTGGCCACCAGGTTTTTACTCATCTTAGAAGGGATTTTGTCCCACTCCTCTTTGCAGATCCTCTCCAAGTTATTATGGCCACGCCAGGACCTTAATGTGCTTCTTCTTGAGCCACTCCTTTGTTGCCTTGGCTGTGTGTTTGGGTCATTGTCATGCTGGAATACCCATCTACGACTCATTTTCAATGCCCTGGCTGAGGGAAGGAGGTTCTAACCCAAGATTTGATGGTACATGGCCCCATCTATCATCCCTTTGATGCATTGAAGTTGTCTTGTCCCCCTAGCAGAAAAACACCCCTAAAGCATAATGTTTCCACCTCCATGTTCTTGGGGTCATAGGCAGCATTCCTCCTCCTCTGAACACGGCAAGTTGAGTTGATGCCAAAGAGCTCAATATTGGTCTGACCTGCTCACTACACTTTCACTCAGTTCTCCTCTGAATCATTCAGATGTTCATTAGCAAACTTCAGACAGACCTGTACATGTGCTTTCTTGAGCAGGGGGACCTTGCGGGCGCTTCAGGATTTCAGTCCTACATGGCGTAGTGTGTTATCAATTGTTTTCTAGGTGACTATGGTCCCAGCTGCCTTGAGATCATTGACAAGATTCTCCTGTGTAGTTCTGGGATGATTCCTCACCATTGTCATAATCATTGAAACTGCACGGGGTGAGATGTTGCATGGAGCCCCAGACCAAGGGAGATTGACAGTTATTTTATGTTTCTTCCATTTGCAAAAAATCGCACCAACTTTTGTCACCCTCTCACCAAGTTGCTTGGCGAAGGTCTTGTAACCCATTCCAGCCTTGTGTAGGTCTACAATCTTGTCCCTGACATCCTTGGACAGCTCTTTGGTCTTGGCCATGGTGGAGAGATTGGAATCTGATTGATTGATTGCTTCTGTGGACAGGTGTCTTTTATACAGGTGTAGCACTGCCCCCTAGAGGACTGCTGAGTATGACACCCTAAGGATTCCCCTGGGTTACCCTTAGCAACTGGTTGTAGAAAAATAGTACTTTAAGGTCTTGGCTCAGTCAATGATCAGTCCAGGGGATGTTGTTTTGTAGTTTTATTTAGAACTGGGATAGGAGAAGGGATGAGTGGGATACTCCAACTAGTAACTATTCACAGTATTGCGGACATCTGACTTGAGGATGCGGCAAGGCCGCTGCTTCACTCTGTCACTGGAATGAAGGTAATATAAGTGTTCCTGGTTGTAATTATCTTCAGGGTTCTAACTTGGCACCCCCTTTCTCTCTCTGTGCAGCTGTCACCCATCCACTGACTCCTACACTTTGGAGTGGTCCCCTTCCTGAGCAGACCCGGGCGACTTCCTCTTCAGGGTCACCGATGTCCCCAACCAGTGGCGGCTGGTGCTCGGTAATTTGGGGGGGGGGGGGGCGGCAGCAAACCAATGTACCCCCCCTTCCCCTGACAGACGGAAGAACGGCCGGCAGGCAGGCAAAACAACACACCTTATTCCCCCCGCTCCCCCAAACGGCCTGCCTCCTTACCTCCTCCTTCCTCCTGTCCGAACCGGGGAGTGCTGGATGGCTGAGCCGCTGTGCTTCTCCTCCAGCCGTGTGTCTCCTCCCTCTTCCTGACCACTGGCCAGTAAGATCGCTTCTCCTTTTGGCCAATCGGGAAAGGGGTCTCACAACCCTCTTCCTGATTGGCTGGGAGGAGAATCAGTGTGACAATAGCGATTATTTATTCACTATTGCCATACAACTGGGTGGGCTCAGGAGGCAGAGCTCTGCGCCCCGAGCTCACCCTTTTTTTGAAGCCTATCAGAGCCTCTGGCTCTAATCACGTGCTTAAAAAAAAAAAAATCACCTATTGGAATCCATGAATCCGGGGCCCTACATGTAGATTAGGGGGCCGGATGCATAGATGGGGAGGCGGCGCCCCTGCGCCCCTAATGGACGGGCCGCCACTGCCCCCAAGTCAGCTTCTCTTGGACCTTCCGGATTCAGCCACATGCTCTGGTTCCCCAGGATGACCGCCTATGACCACCATCCACTGCTGCAGAAGAGGAGACAGCCGTCACCCTCCTTCTGGGACCTGGCTTCCCGCCCAAAAACCCTGGCTTTATATACCCTGCCCCATAATGCACTAAGACAGCAGTCTGTGCCAATCCCTGGGGCAGTAACAAAGCCTGTGTGTCACTGGCTGGGTTTCCTTCACTGTCCAATGTGCCTCCCCATTGGACACAGTGTTGACACTCACTCAGCCCAAATTAATCACACACTGGACACATGGAGCAGGCCTGACTAACAAATCCTGCTCCCTGAGAAGCAGGGAGCATATACATTAGCCTGCTGCTCTGCTGTTAAGCAGACAGAGCCAAAACTACTCGGTCTACCTAGCACCTATCTAGGAGGGTGCTACACAGGTAACAAGCTGAGATTAGGAGCACTCCCTTTAGGAGAGTGCTCCTAATCTCAGCTGGTTTCCTGTATAGAAGACACCTGAAAGCCAGAAATCTTGTGGACTGATAGGGGATCCAATACCTATTTCACTCATTTAAATGCAAATCAATTTAGAACTTTTTTAAATGCGTTTTTCAGTATTTTTTATTATTATTCTGTCTCTCACTGTTAAAATAAACCTACCATTAACCACTTCAGGACCATCTGCCGCATATATACTGTGGCAGGGCGGCCCAGCTGCACAAAATCACGTACATGTACGTGCATTTTTTTTTTTATCTCTGATCGCTGTATTGGTGTCACTGGTCCCCAAAAAGTGTCAACATTTTTTTTTATTGAGAATGTTTTATAGCATAAAAGTAAAAAATGAATATATTTCTTTTCAAAATTGTGGTTCTTTTTTTGTTTATAGCGCAAAAAATAAAAAACCGCAGAGGTAATCAAATACCACCAAAAGAAAACTCTATTTGTGGGAAAAGACATCAATTTTATTTGGGTACAGCGTCGCACGACTGTGCAATTGTCCTTTAAAGCAACGCAGTGCCGAATCGCAAAGAATTGCCTGCTCATTAAGAGGGTAAAACCTTCCGGAGCTAAAGTAGTTAAAATTATAGACTGATCATTTCTTTGTCAGTGGGCAAACATACAAAATCAGCAGGGGATCAAATAATTTTTTTCCCCTCGCTGTATGAAACTTTTAGTATTTTTGCTGCACAGGTAACCTTTCTGTTCTCCTCAAAAAACTGCACTCCTTTAGCCTTCAAGATTCTGCTTTTTCCTGGATCCCCTTCTACTTATCCAAGTGTTCCTTCAGTGTCACCTACAAATCTAACCCCTTCTTTCAAGGTCCTTCAAGGCTCTCCTCCTTGAAACCTTTCTATTCTCTATCTGCCCCTCCTCCCGTAGTTGGGTTGTAACCTTCCATGGATTCCAATACCATCTCTATGCTTATCATATAAATATAACTCTCTACTCCTCAGCTCACCCCTTCAGTCTTCCTTGTGGATCACTTATTTACTAACAGACATATTGGTATGGATGTCACGCCACTTCCTAAAACTTCATTTTTCTGAAAGTGACCTCATATTCCACCTTTTTGTGCCCTCTCTCCAGACTTTTTCATCAAGATCAATTTCACGACTCTCAGTCTCATGCCAGGGTGCTAGATGTAATCCTGGCCTCTGACTTCTCCTTTCAGGCCTCCATCCAGTCACTGTCCAAATATTGCTGCCGTACCCTCTGTAATATTTCCAAAATATTCCCCTTCCTAAACAGCGACAGTTCTTGTCAACGAGTGACATGTTTCCTCACAGCTCTCTCAGAATGTGATTGCACTCATCCCAGAAAGACAGAGGTGTAACTAGAACCTTCAGGGCCCCGGTGTAAGAAACCATGAAGGGCCCCCGTACCCCTGGTCGGGGCCCTTCCCTTCAAGCCTGGGGCTCTTCCCACTGATCCTGGGGCCCTTTACTCTCATTGCGGGGCCTTTTATTACAGTCCCACGGCCGGACCCTTTCAAGTTCTGCAGTGGGCTCCCTTCCTGCCATCTTGGGGCCTCCCCATGGTGGTGGAATGCCAGGGCCCGGTCTCAAGTGTTGACCTTTGCCATCCTGGAAGTTCACCCACTGGTGTAAGTAGTTTTTATTTTTTGGTATTTTAATTGTATTATTTTTTATCATTTTATTTTATTTTTTACAATGTCACTGACTATGTCCATTCTGAAAAGGAAGGAGCTGGTAAATTACATATTTACCGATCCCTACCTGGTTCTCTATTGTGAGACATCCCCTGCAGCAGCCAGCAGGAAAGGGAAGGGAGCACAGTGTGTGTGTGTGTGTGTGTGTGGGGGGGGGGGGGGGGGGCAGGGGAGCACACAGGGCCCAGAGACAGCAGAACACAAGTGAACTGAATAGGAAGAGTGGCGGGTGCAGCATACAGAGGAACCAATCTCCTCCATTTTCCTCCTGCAGATACAGGAGGAAAAAGGACAGTGATTTCTCTACATGCTGCCCCCCCGCCACTCCTCCTATCCAGGTGTACAGGGGAGCCGCACAACAGGCCCCCTGGAGCATGGGGCCCGGTTACAATTGCAACCCCTGTAGTTACGCCCCTGCAGAAAGCCAAAAGTATTGAGAGGTATACTCCCCGATATTTCTGGTCACTAAAATATCAGGAGGATGGAGACCATATGTAGATATACATAAAGTTGCAAACACATACAATCAAAATCCTTCAAAATTAGGGATGAGAAGACTGTTCATCCCCCTGTTCAGCAGGAGCCAAACATCATATACAGAAGCGGTTTTTCTACCATTTCTATACGTGACAGCTTCCTACTGTCAAAGGTTCCTAACGAGGCAGGGAGTGCTGGCACCGGCTGCTGCCCTGGCAACCACTGCTGTCAATGATGCATTGGCTTACATGGCTGGGAATTCCCCATGTAATAAAACAGGCTGGAATGTCAGTGAAATCACTGCCCAGATATGGTCAATGGTCATATTTGGTTAATGATGTTACTACTATCCCTGCCTCTTTCCTTATTTGGCTAGTGACGGCTCAGGAATTTTCTTTTTGGTGAGCCAGTAGGCATTATGATTCGTGATTGATTTATGATGAGGGATTTTTTGAGGATTCTTTTTTTTTTTTTAAATAAAAGGTACCCCTTACACATTCACCTAAAAAGATGGCAGTATCTCAGGGCCCACTTATTTTTCAAAAAGGCTTCCAGATTCCAAAAGGCCCTCTACACACAGACCCCACAACCACCAGGCCAGGGTTGTGGGGAAAAGGCCATTTCCCTCATCAACATGGGGACAAGGTGCTTTGCCAGGGGGATTCCCCCATCAAGGTCTCCTCTTATGTTGAGGACATGTAGCCGTGTTTGGTTTAGGAGGGGTGCTTCACGTTTATTCACACTCTTTCCAGACCAGTCAGGTTGCATGCTCAGATTTAGGGTCTGGTATGGATTTTTAGAGAGTCACCCCCAATAATTGACATTTGTTTGCAGTGGAGCACTTTAGATTATTGAGGTGTTGTTTAGTCCACCACTGCACTGAAATTTACAATGCATCGAGGCACCACAGTTTACAGGGCATCCAACCACCACTGTTTAAAGTTGCAAGGCATCACTGAACCTCCTGTCGGTGAAAGGAGGAGGGGTGGAGAAGGAATCCGCCTGAGCAATGTCTTTAATAAATGTTTCAGTCCTCAGTGTGTAGGCAAGTGAAGTCTAGTTTCTCCTCTGCAGGTGGCGCTCAACTGCAGAGGAAAGTGCAGGGGGAAAGGAAGTCAAGGGTAACATGGTTCCTCTATGGCAGGGGTGGGAACCTTTTTTCTGCCGAGGGCCATTTGGGTATTTATAAAATCATTCGGGGGCCGTACAAAATTATCAACTTAAAAATTAGCCTGTTATATTTGTTTTAAACATTTAATTAACTCACCCCTAATGTGATGGCTGCAACTTCTTCTCTTTGGTGAGGTGTGTGATGTTAGCTGGTATTGGTGATGATGCTACTCGCAACTGGTTTTCCAGGTTTGCTTTGGTCAGTCTGGAGCGCAGTCGACTCTTTGTGATGGTAAGTTTTGAAAAGAACTGCTGGCGGGTACTGCTGGTGGGTATAGCTGGCTGGTACTGCTGGTGGGTACAGCTGGCTGGTACTGCTGGAGGGTATAGCTGGCTGGTACTGCTGGTGGGTACAGTTGGCTGGTACTGCTGTGGGTACAGCTGGCTAGTACTGCTGTGGGTACTGCTGGCTGGTACTGCTGTGGGTACTACTGGCTCAGGCTGGTACTGTTGTGGGTACTGCTGACTCAGGCTGGTGCTGTGCTGTAGGTACTGCTGGCTGGTACTGCTGGCTCAGGCTGGTGCTGCTGTGGGTACTGCTGACTCAGGCTGGTACTGTGCTGTAGGTACTGCTGGCTGGTACTGTGCTGTGGGTACTGCTGGCTCTTGCTGGTACTGCTGGTTCTGGCTGGTACTGCTGGCTCTGGCTGGTACTGCTGGCTCTGGCTGGTACTGGCTGGTACTGCTGGCTCTGGTTAGTACTGCTGGTTCTAGCTGGTAATGCTGTGTGTGCTACTGGCGCGAAATGCTGGTTAGCAGCAGCACCGCGCTGGAGAAAGAGGCAATTTTTCCTGTATTGGTCTCAGGCGGAGTGCATTTGATATCACTCCACCTGTGACTCACTCAGACTGTCAGAATGGAGCTGGAACTATACAGGAAGCATCGGCTCCTTTCTGACAGATGAGCTGAGAGACACAGTCTCAGCTGCATGGGGGGCCGGACCAAATGACTTTGAGGGCCGCATACGGCCCCCGGGGCATAGGTTCCCCACCCCTGCTCTATGGTCTCCTGGGTCGCTGAGGCAGCAATCTGTTTGGATGCTGGAAGCCCATGTGGCTATGGTGGTCATTATGGGTCAGGCAGAGCCTCTTTAAGACCCTGGCTTCTTGGTTTGGCACACATTTAGTGTGTGGGTAGTGTAGGAACAGGTCTCCCATCTGTCAGGAACATTATTAGTGGCAGGGAAACGTTCCAGACGAGTAGTTAAGTTAAAGGGACCCACCAATTTTTCTGGAAACCTCCCTGCCTGGGCATGGACTGGCCAGGCTGCACTGTCACTTTAACAGAGACCTGTTCTGCTACACACTGCTCTTCAATCTGTGAGTGTTGCTGGTCGGGTTGCCTCCCCGTCAGGCTTGTTGTGAAATGATGTACTCTGACTTCAATAGAAGTTCTCTGGGGAAGCCTGTTCTGTAAAGTTTCAGTGGTGGCAGAGTTGGGGACCTGGAGACAAGCTAGAACTGGTTGCAGGACTTCTCTAAAGGGATCTGGTCTGGAGAAGGATTG
The DNA here is from genome assembly GCF_965119305.1 of Pelophylax lessonae. Classification (NCBI taxonomy): domain Eukaryota; kingdom Metazoa; phylum Chordata; class Amphibia; order Anura; family Ranidae; genus Pelophylax; species Pelophylax lessonae. Next base: position 665,923,540 of record NC_138771.1, read on the forward strand.
TCTCCCTCACTGGGCTGTGTCCGGAGGAAGATGGAAGGTGACAGCTGACCTGGGGATTGTGAGTAATGACCTTGAATTGATTCCTGGTGACTGTGTGCTTTTGGGATATAAGTACCAGAGGTAGCTTGGACTGAGACATCTCTCAAAGGGTCTAAGAGTACTGGCCATACCCCTGTCCTCAGCGGAATCATGGAGTGAGAGCCTAGAGCAGAGAGTTCCTCTGTTACTGCATAGATTTCTGAAGATTGCACTGGTAACCTATAGCTATGCAATGGTGCAGGTGAACCAGATGCAAAAGAAACATGCCTCATGGTCTACAACTGTGAGGCCTTAGACTGTCCAATATTCACAAAAACCTAAGGAGACGCATATCCTCTGTTACTGTACAGCATTTCAGAGTATCTCATACCCTAACCCCTCTCCTTTTTAAAGTTTCTTCAAGCAATAAATATCAAAAATACATCCCTAGACAGAGTTGTTGGAATCAATGTGTATGGGCCATTGGGAGAAAGTGCTGATATACTGTATAAGGAATATGTAGGTGTCTCTGTCCCAAATTTGTACACAAAAAGAGAATTCTTTTCCACAAGCAGTAGTATAAGCAGGGAACATCGATAGTTTCAAAAAACTATTAGATGGGCACCTTAAAGACCACAACATAAAGTGGTATACAATGTACGCTTAGCAAACGCACACACACACACAAACATCATATATTGAACTGGATGAACTGGTGTCTTTTTTCAACCTCACTAACTATGTAAGGTGACCAGAAGGTCTATTATCCCCGCTTGACTTTGTCAGACTGTGACATCTCCCCGGGACTCCTTACTTGTGATCAGACTTTCCTCCTCTTCCCAACTCCTGGGGGGAAGATCTATGCACCTCAATTTTTTCGGGGGACACCCCTGTCACCCTTGCTGACAATACTTTTTGATGGGATGACCGTTTGGATGCGACAGACCCTCGTTTGGTTATTTGCAACGATCCGAATTTCTGTATTATTTATACATATCTGGGCTTTTTCTGATGAAGCGAATTAAACATTTTGCGAAACCCATTGAGATCCATGCAGCACAGATTGTTGCCTTTATATGATATTGTGTATAACAAGACCTATACAGTACAAACTGTTAATCATAGATGAAGCTGTGTATGTTATGAATTTGTGTTTCATTACTTTTTTGTGTTGTTTCTATTGATGAATTTACCATGCTGTTATTTAGTGATGGACGAACATCTGACGGGACGGTTTGCGAACGGTTCACGCAAACTCGCTCAAATGTTCGCGAACCAGAGGTGGGTAGTGGCGGATATTTGTGGCCTGTCATGAGGAATTTGAATCAAACATGGTCTACTGGTCACATGTGTTGAATTCCTCCGAGATCCATGCCTCATTCATTTTTATAAATGTGAGGTAGTCAACACTGTCATGAGCTAGGCGAGCGAGCTTATCGGGCACGATCCCCCCTGCTGCACTGAACGTCCTTTCGGACAGGACATAGGACGAGGGGCAAGCCAACAGATCCATTGCAAATTCTGCAAGCTCTGGCCAGAGGTCAAGCCTGCCCACCCAGTAGTCCAGGGTTTCATCACTTCTCAAAGCATCCACATCGGCCGTTAACCCGATGTAGTCGGACACCTGTCGGTCTAGGCGTTCCCTGATGCTGGATCTGGAGGACAGCTGTCGATGGGTCAGCTGAAAGAATGATTGCATATCAGAAGTGAGCAACACATCTTCAAACCGCCCTCTTCTTGCAGGCGCTGTTGGATTGGTACCCGCAACTATTTCTCTGTGAGCAAGGCCTGTAAATGCTGCATTCTGACCGCCCTCTGTGATGGTGGTAACATTTCTGCCATTTTTTGTTTGTAACGGGGGTCTAAGTATGTTACCACCCAATACTGGTCCTTGGCCTTTATGCTTTTTATACGGGGTCCCTCTTAAAGCACTGGAGCATGAAGGCTCCCATTCTCACTAAACTGGAAGCGGTGTAGTGGCCTGGCTCCTGCTCATCATCCAGGATAATGTCATCCTCGTTCTCCTACCCGCATCCACGGACAACACCAGGGATCCCAGAAAGGTTTAAAGCATGCTCTTTTTGCTCCTCCTAAACCACCCGGCACCATCCTCCTCTGACTCCTCTTCAGACTCCTGTTGTTGTCTCGGATGGAGTATGCCCCCCCTGGGAATTCATCCAGCATTTCGACAGAGGGAACGCAGAAAAAAAAATTCTGCAGTACCCAAATACACTATTATAAAAGTATATTGTTATATAACACCCCGCTTCAATCTGTCGTTTTGGGGGGCCACTGGTATATCACACCAGTTATAATACTTTTTTTCCAGTAACGTTTGTCACTGTGTGTAGCAGAGGGAACGCAGCAAAACAGAACCGCTCACCAGTCCCAATGCTGCACAATACAAATCCACTATAATATGCTTTCTATATTAGAAAGTATATTATAAGTGTATTACACCCCTATATACTGCACACCAAACAATAGTACACCTATAAAAGGACTTTTGTGGACCTATTATCTAGCAATTTGTGTCACTAACAATCTGTCCCTGCTCCACACAGCCAACCTCTCCCTACACTGACAAAAGACAGAATGTAAAATGGCAGCCAGGTCAGGTCTATTTATAAGGTAGGGGGTATGTCCATGTGCTGAAATGTCTCAATTGGCTGTCCTGTGCCACCTGATGGATGTGTCATGGGTCAAAGTTCTTCACAATGTAAAAGAATATGGCGGTCGGGAACATCGCCATATGTTTGCATGTTCGGCAAACAGCGAACGAGCAAAGTTCCCCGCAAACCGACCGCTGGGCGAACCGCAAGGCCATCTCTAATATTATTAAAGTAAATGTACGTTATGATGCGCAATAAACTTGTATATTTTTAATATTTGGTATGTGTCTCTTTAAAAGTCCCGTGGGCCCTTCCCTCTGTTTTTGCATATGGACCATTGTTTGCGGTGGTGAGCAGAAATGGGCTCAGGCGTGTTTGGGATCCCATCTGCTAGATCCAGCCAGCAAGCCGACATTGCACACCGCTAATCACAGGCAGTGAAACATTTCCTGGTCCACAGCTGCACAGATCGGGAAATGTCTCAGTGCCTGCGATTAGCGGTGTGCGGTGTCGGCTTCCTGGCGGGATCGGGCAGGTGGGATCCCGAACACGTCCGAGCCCATCTCTAGTGGTGAACATTTCGGGGAAGAACCTCTTATTACTACGGGGGAAGAGCTACACATGTGTCTGAAATGACTCAATCCCAATACTAATTGGCAGCAAATCCGCCTGTGCCTCTGCTTGTTTCTCTACATTCCGATCCCTTCTTGTTGATACATATTTGTCTTGCTGCTGAACATCTATTACCGTATCATACCCGAGGGCTAGAGTTTGAATATTTGCTCTAATTGGGGAGGATGGGAAGGATGACACGGTGTGATATTACAAAGGAGCTTACAAACTCTACCATCAAAATGTTGTACCGCTGTTCAAATTTTACCAAGCTTTACTGGGGGCTTTATTTATACATTTTAACCACTTTAAGATGGAAGATTTTACCCCCTTCCTGACCAGGCCCTATTTTGCGATTCGGCACTGCGTTCCTTTAATGGACAATTGCGCGGTTGTGCGACGCTGTACCCAAATGAAATTCACGTCCTTTTTTCCCCACAAATAGAGCTTTCTTTTGGTGGTATTTGATCACCTGTGCGATTTTTTGATCATGCGCTATAAACAAAAAAATAGCGACAATTTTGCAAAAAAAACAATATTTTTCACATTTTTTTATATGAAATCCCCCCCAAAAAATGTAAAAATCTAATTTTTTTTAACATTTTAGGCCAATTTGTTTTCTGCTACATATTTTTGGTAAAAAAAAAAATTGCAATAAGCGTATTTTGATTGGTTTGCGCAAAAGATATTCTGTCCACTAACTACGGGAAAGATTTATGTCTTTTTTTTTTTTACTTGTAATGGCGGCGATCTGCGATTTTTTTTTTTTGTGGGACTGCGACATTGCTGCGGACAGATCGGACCCCTAACTGACATTTCTGACACTTTTGGGGGGACCAGTGACATTAGTACAGTAATCAGTGCTAAAAATATGCACTGTTACTATGATAATGACACTGGCAGGGAAGGGGTTAACCCTGTTGGTGATCAAGGGGTTAAATGTAAGCCTAGGGGAGTGATTCTAACTGTGGGGGGGTTGGGCTTGTGAAATGATCACAGAGACATGTGATCCTATATAGCAGGATCGCATGATCTCTGTGGTTATCACAGGGAGAAGGACGGACGGCTGTGTTTACATCAGCCGACCGTCCTTCTCTGTCAGCGGGGGATGATCACCAGTGTCAGGTGGCAATCAGAGGCGCCTGACCCACGCGCTGGCTTCCCCGCTGACGAGCGGGGATGGGAGCACGCCGGCGGCGGCGCACGCTCGCCCCCTAGCTGCCTGCACGCGACCGACATAGAGCTACGTTGGTTTGCCCAGGAGTGGCTGCCTGCTGCAGTAAATCTGCGGTGGGCGGTCGTAAATTGGTTAAGTAGGCACCTATGTTTGGCTCTTGCAGTTTCTACATCCATTGGTCAAAGCAGGCATAGAACCATTAATGAAAAAAGTGTGTGAGTCCATGCTAAGATGACTTAATTCATAAAAATACGTTTTTTTCTAACCACTTCTTGACCATGTTATAACTGACAGATGGCTATAGCACAGTCGTCCAGTTCTGGTAGGCCTCCAAGAACGTCCTCTTAGAACCACACTCCTTTTGGACACAGCTGATCACAGATTGAGGTAAAGGGCCAATCACAGTGACTTAATTAATTCAATAATGAAAATAAGCCTTTTTTTTATCTACTTCTTGACCAAGCAATAGCCGACAGATGGCTACAGCACAGTCGTCCAGTCTATGGACGTCCTCCCAGAACCACGCTTCCCACACAGCTGATCACAGATTGAAGTGCAGGGCCAATCACAGTGGCCCTTTACCATGTGATAAGCTGTGTCCAATCACAGCTGATCACATGTATACACACTTGCCGGTTATCAGCATTTTTTTCTTCAAGCGCTGTCACAGCGCAAGGAGAGCCGGTAACCGACAAGTGTGTAAGGGGACATTTACAATGATAAGTGATCAGTGCAGCCCCAACAATGCCAATCAGTGCCCATCATTGCAGCCTCATCAGTGCCTCCTCATCAGTGCCTGTCAATTAAGGCTCGACCGATTATCGGCAAGGCCGATATATCGAGGGCCGATATGCACTTTCCCCAATATATCGGAATCGGCCCGGAGGTTACCGATATTGCTGGTATTTCGGGAAAGTGCTGTACCGGAGTGATCCCTGCAGCTAGAGGCATCACCCCCGTACTGGCGTCCATAGTCGACGGCCGGCTGTCTTCTAATGACAACCAATGCGGCTGAGAAGCCGCTCGGCTGTCATTACAAGGAGCGGGAGGGGACATCCCCCCCTCCCGCCACCTTCAGCGGCTCGCCCGGGTCTCCCGTCCCACCGGGAGACCTGGGCAACCAGCCTGCACGGCCGCCGAAGACCCAATCAAAGCCGCATTCAGCTCTGATTGGGTCTCCATGCAAAAACCCGGAAGTGATGTGATGATATCACTTCCGTGTACTGTCGCCAGATTAAAAAAAATGACCGCATTCAAAACAGCCAAACTTGGCGTTTTGAATGCTTTTAAGTGCAGAGGAAGGGTTTGGGGTCTTTTAGACCCCCAGATCCCTCCACAAGAGTACCTGTCAAGTAAAAAAAATAAAAAAATAATAATTTTTTTTAAATGTACGAAAATATCGGCCGATACAGATACGCGATGACCAAAATATCGGTATCGGCAATGTAAAAGCAATATTGGTCAATCACTGCTATCAATGCTGCCTCATCAGTGCAGCCTATCAGTGCCCATCAGTGCAGCCTCACCAGTGCAGCCTCATCAGTGCACATCAGTGCAGCCTCATCAGTGCACATCAGTGAAAGAAAAACATTAAAATACCTAGTGGTGATTAAAGTGGAGTTCCGACCTTTTTTGCAACTTTAGTGATTCCTGGAGTGCTCGCTATGCTGATCAACAATTGGACATTTTTACATTTTTTTCGGGGTCCCTTACCTTATTTTTAGGACATTTTTGATTGTACTTCTTCCTTCTCCCCCCTCTGTGGCCACGGCCACCGACATCACTTCCCCCTTTGCATTGCATCCTGGGAGCTATTTGTCATCACTCCCAGGAGGCTAGAATCAGGAAGAACTCCCAGAACACTCCCTGGAATCAGGAAGAAGGACACAGCAGATTACACTGCGGCTTCAGATGCCCACATCCAAGATGGCTGCGCCCAGACAGCTTTTTTTGAAAAGTAAGATTTTGACTAAAATCCAATACTGTACACCTTGTAAGAATGAGAATAGCGGTTCTGTAAAGGGCGATGGATTAGTATTATAGGGGTATTTTTAGTTAAAAAAGGTATTTGAGGCCGGAACTCCGCTTTAAATACCACCAAAAGAAAGCTCTATATGTCTCACAAAATGATAAAAGTTTAGTTTGAGTACAGTTATGCATGACCGTTCAATTGTCATTCAAAGTTCAACAGTGCTGAAAGCTTTAAATTGGCCTTGACAGGAAGGGTCTGAAAGTGCCTGGTATTGAAGTGGTAAAACGAAATCAGAATGCCAGTGTTCCGTACAACCACCTACAATTTTATTACATGAGGAAGCCTGCAATGCAATGCTTATGGATGGGCTCCTGATCACATGGCCACTGTCATAGCAAATCACAATGATCACATAGTAGAGATTGGTAGGGTATGTTGGCGCTGCCAATTCTTATATTAAATATGCGGGAGAACAGTATGCCTTATATACACTAGGCAAATGCAAGTGGTGCACCACACTTCTATCACAAATGATATTCTATGCAAATAACTAATATTTAAAAGCAGTTAATATTAAATTCATAAAAATTATTAATTCCACTGACATATGTTAAGAAATAACCTTGAGGTATATTGTATATTTTGTGTTAAAATCAATAAGTGAATAAAGTGCCAAGTGAGGGCTGTGTTTAAACCGTTAATGTGATATTATATAAATTAAAGTGACTGGTGCTATTAATATTAATGAACACTAGGTGGCAGTGGTGGTGCCCAGTATTAAAAGACTTTAGGTGGCAGTGATGGTGCTTATATATATATAAAAAAATACTCCAAGTGACAAATCGTAATAAAAAATATAGTAATAATGTGTAGTGTAGTGTGTTAGCACTTATGTGAAATAGTATATAAAAAATGGCCAAAACAGATCCCAAATGTTAATATGCAAACGATTGCAATAAATATGTGGTAACTGGTGATTAAAAAATAAAAAAAATAAAGATATAATCAAATGACCAAACATTCTTCAGGTGATAACTGATATAGTATAAAGTCCTAAACGTCCAATATTTAGAATAAATATATAAAGGTGCAATAGTGCAAAAAAAGTGTGCAGGAAAATTTCTCTAGGTGAGGAGAGTAAGTCCCAGTGGTAGGTTTCAGGCAGGGCCAGATTAACGTAGGGGCTATTGGAGCTGCAGCTCCAGGCCCCTACCTTTATATAGACCATATTCACTGTTACCGCTCTTCTGTCACTTGTAAACACAGAAGTCTGGCTTCTATGCTCGCTTCCCCAGGCAGCTCCCTCAGAACCTCCCCACACAACACGAAGGCCGGACAAGGAGGGACAGTTGCCGATGCATGGATGTGTTTATGGGCTTCAGAGACAGCATCCCATGTGGAATTAGGCATGCATGGCTGTACCCTTCCTCCTCTGGGTGCATGCCAAGGCACGGCCCTTAAGGCCCTTCAAAATCCTCAGCACCAAGCCCATGATGCTCTTAATCCGGCCCTGGTTTCAGGATGTGGGTGCCGGGTGAGGAAATTCCGTGCTCCCCTCTCAGTCACCAGAGAGCGGCACCCCTACAGGGGTAACCAGCGTTGTTAATTTTTTGGGGGAATCTCTCGGCAGCTTTCGGTTGTTTCCACCGCTCCTCCTGGGGTTAATCCTACTCACTCTTTCCAGTATATATACGTACAAGCGATCACAGTAAGGGATGTCAAGGGCAGCTCTCCATATAGTATAAACGTTGTCCAACGATATGCAGATAAAAAGTGCTAATATAGTGATGCACCGTTTAAAAGTAATGCATTTTATTAACAAATATTAGAATTACTCACATTAAAAACAAGTAACAGGATCCGTAGGTGTGTAGGGACCGCAAACCCCTCGTTTGCGGTGCTTCCGGGACGCCGTGCGCCTCACCAGCCGGATGTGCGTTTCACAGGGCGGAACTGACAATGATCACATGACTAGCAAGCCTAAAGCCCCGTACACACGTACCGATTGTCAGCCGTAAATATTCGGCCGACGACCGATCGGCCGATTGTAGGCTTGTTAGTATGATGCTTACGACAGCCGACAGCGCATTTTCGGCCGAAAAGAACCTGTCGTGCAGACTTTAAAATTTTTGTTGGCCGTCACCAGAACGGCCGATTGTTCGCCAGTCAGTACAGATTTCGGCCGACAGACAGCAGATTAGCAAGACTGGGCATGCTCAGAAAAGAAAAAAGACAAGGAAAGTTAACCATCACATGACATCACTTCTGCAGTCGGCTGTTGTTGGCCGACAAAATTCGTGTGCAGTCTTTTGCAGTTTTCAACAGACACGACAGCCCTGGACAAAAAAAGGCCGATCGTTCGGCCGACGATAGGTACGTGTGTACGAGGCTTTACTCCAATGCACCAAGCACCCTCGCAGGGGTGTCCAAACTATGGCCCTCCAGCTGTTCAGGAACTACAATTCCCATCATGCCTAGTTATGTCTGTGAATGTCAGAGATTTACAATGCCTCATGGGATGTGTAGTTCCGCAACAGCTGGAGGGCCGTAGTTTGGACACCCCGGCGCTTAAAGGGATGCTGATGGCAAGGTGTTAAAGGATTTGTGTTTTTGTCTATTTTACCTTCCAGGCCACTTAGAAACAGACCTTCTCTCCCCTGTACATTTTTTTAATTTATATATTGGCACATTGGCATATGTCTCCCATGGTACTGGCTTGGCATTCCATGCCTTTCTGTGACAAGAGCTTGTTTATTAGCCCCAAAAAATGGCCCAAATTGGATGGCATGGTTCATACCCCCCCCCCCCCCCCACTGTAGGATGGGATTTGCAACACATTTCTAATGAAAACTCCTTGCAACTTGAAATTGGCTAGCTTCAATACTCAATAATAATTAGTCTGTATCACTAAATGCTAAAATAACATTTTATTATTTAAACGTTTCCTTCTGAAAAGATACAAAATTCCAGCATTGATAGAAACAGGAACATCAGAAAAAACATAGCCACCACCATTTAATATTACTAATGCCACAACTAATAAAATAAATCTGTACATATTAGTAATAAAATCAGCAAACATTTCCAAACCGAGGAAAAAAAAAACTCTAAATCTCTCAGCATGGAATCCAGACACAACTGACAGTTATAGTTACATAGTTACACATAGTTACATAGTAGGTGAGGTTGAATAAAGACAATAGTCCATCCAGTTCAACCTGTGTGGGTGTGTGTGGCTGTAATCATCTCACATACCCCTCAACATTCTGATCCTTGAGATGTAAGTCTAAGAGTCTTTTGAAAGCCACCATACTTCCCGCAGAAACCACCTCTTGTGGTAGAGAATTCCACAATCTTGTAGCCCTAACAGTAAAGAACCCCACACGTTGCCTGAGGTTAAAACGCTTCTCCTCTAATCGCATTGTATGCCCTCGAGTCCTCATGCAATCTCTTCGACTGAATAGCTTTTTTTCTATGCTGAGATCACCATTGAGATATTTATAAATTGCTATCATGTCCCCCCTCAGGCGTCTCTTCTCCAGGGAGAATAAATCAAGCGATTGCAGACGCTCTTCATAATTAAGGTCCTCCAATCCCCTAATTAGTTTCGTTGCCCTTCTCTGGACTCTCTCCAGCTCCAACACATCCCTCCTGAGGACTGGCGACCAGAACTGGACAGAATACTCCAGATGAGGTCGGACCAGAGTTTTATAAAGTGGAAGGATTATAGTCTTATCTCTGGAATACATCCCTTTCTTTATGCATGCTAATATTCTGCTGGCTTTGGCAGCTGCCGCTTGCCATTGCATGCTGTTGCCTAATCTATCATCAACCAAGACTCCCAGATCTTTCTCCATTTTTGATTCCCCCAAGGGTTCCCCTCCTAAAGTGTATTGTGCTTTTATGTTTTTAGTCCCCAAGTGTAAAACCTTACACTTTTCCACATTAAACCTCATTTGTCATGTCGTTGCCCACTCCGTTATTTTGTCCAGGTCATTCTGTAGGATATCTGCTTCATTATATAATTGTGTCAGTTAATAAATAACACATATTATATTTGAAAGGGCATACCGGTATGTCATGAGAAAATAATGAGGGCCACCATTGTTAAACTCTCCATTTGAGAATGCTAGGGCCCTCGCTGTCAAGCCAATGCTTTGACCTCAATACTTTCTCAGTCTATAACCTGAATCAGATTTTTAATTACAGCATTCTTGTTTCAGGTTGGTGACACAGCCAGGTACCTGTTATTTCCAGAAGGAGGTCTGCAATGGCAGCCCTCATACTTCTCCCATGACACAACCACAATTTCCTCAAAGCATTGGTTGGACAGTACACCAATCCATTGCTTGTCCCTGTAGTGTCACCAAACTCAGACCTGAAGTTTTTACATCACTGGTTAATTAGGGATGAGCTCAGTGTTTGGTCCAAACATAGGTTCAGTCCAAATATAAGTTCAGTCCAAACCTAAATTCTGCCCAAATGTTTAGGGTGTCCAAATGAAACAGCTTCTGGTTGTCGATGGTTTCTAAGGAAGCAGCAGGTGCTTACACCCCGTCGCATCCCTACCAACCACTGACATCATCCAACCCACTTACTTACATAGGGATCAGATGAGTTACATAATTGCCTAAATATGGCCACATGGCCATATTTGAGCAATGGCATTGCTCAAATATGACAAATTTGGACAATGATGTACCATTACCCCCTTCCCTTCTCTTTTATAGCAGATGAAAGCTCAGCTAGTTGTACCATCAGGATAAGTTGTGTGTGACAGCAGGGAATAGGCATTCTGATTGAGGATGGATTTACAACGAGGGACTTTTTGGGGATTTTCCTTTTTAAAAAAGGACTTGTGAAATGTTTGGGTGTATTTTTTTCTGGGTTACCTCATTTTTTTTTCTTGAATGAGAAGAGATATTTCTAAGTAATTAATGTAGGAATGGAATGGGTAAGTTGTATCTGGGGCCTGCTTTATAACTAAAAGGGCTTCCAGATATCATTAAGCCTGCACCAGCAGACCCCCACAAACATTGGCCAGGGTTGTTGGGAAGAGGCCCTTGTCCTCATTAATATGGGGACAAGGTGTTTGTCAAGGAGGTACTTTGCAAAGGAAAAGAATCCCACCCCTCCCCCATGAAGATTAGTATAGCTCAGGAATAGGGGGTACATGTTCAATCCCCCTTTCTTTTAAGCATTTAAAAAAAAAATCACTGTTCCTGACCAAATGGAATTTTTTTTTTTTTTTTTATTGATACTTGTTACCCTGGGCAGTGCATACCCCATGTATTTCTTGATACCCTTTGCCTATTTGCTGAGAAAATTGATTTTTTTAAATTTTACACATTGAATTCTTTTTTATATAAGTGGGGTTCAGATTTGGCATCCAAACTCCTTTGAAGTTCACTAAACCCTGCTGGAACCGAACCCAGATCATTTCAGAACATCTCTACTATTAACACCCGCATATCTTTAAATAACCTTCCCATAAACATAACCCAGCATTGAGGGGCTCAGTGAAGGTGGTGGTGAAGGTGTGGAGGTGTCGGATCGGGACACACAGATCATAAAAGGAGATCCGCCCGGCCTCATAATCCAGATATATCCTGACTCTGTTACTGGAGATATTGGGGGGTAAGGGGATCTTATTTCTTTCATGTATCACCGAATACTGATTACCTTCCCTGTCCAATCCCCAGGACTTGTTATTATATCCAAACACTGACTGCAATCCTTTCCTCTCTATTCTGGGGTAACACATCCCGACTTTCCATCTGTTTGACCCCCCGACATCCACATCCCAGTAATGTCTCCCTGAGGAGAAACTCTGACTGCTCATCACCTGAGGATAATGCTGAAACCTCTCTGGTGTTTCTGAGTGATTCTGGACTATATCTGACCTGGATACAGTTTTCCTGTCATCTGATATATGTAGAGTATTATGGGCTGTGTTTCCATCCAGTAATATGTCTGCAGCTCCCTGTATATAGAAATATACATTTACCTTTGTTATTATATCAGATAAACCTGTGTGTAAGACCCCCGCTACATCCAGACCCCCTCCATCATGGAGGAGTTCCTCATGTCTCTCTCTGTCCTCATTATCTCCATCCTCAGTATCACACAAGTCACCTGTGTCTGATTCCTGTAAGACAGTCAGTGGATCCGTCATGTTACACAGCTTCTCAATGTCCACCATCTTCCTGGACAGCTCCTCCTTCTTTATTTCCAGATCCCAGATGTAGATGGAGATCCGCTCTGCCCGCCCGGAGATCTCCCTCAGGACTCTCTTCTCCAGGTCTTCCAGACGTCTCCTGAGATCTCTAAACAGGGCAGTGACTCTCTCGGTGTCTCCAGTTGCTTCTTCTTCTACTTTCCTCCTGTGTTCCTGCAGACTCTGGACTCTTTCCTCCGTCTCCTCTCTCTTTGTCAGAAGTTTCTGCAGAACATTCCTCAGTGTCTTCTTCTTCTTCTCAGAAGCCTCATCCAGCGACTCCATCTCATGTCCTTTATGTTCTCCAATCATAGCACAAAACTTACAGACACAGATATCATCCTCAGTGCAGTAATATTCCAGGATCCTCTTATGGACGGAGCATTTCCTTCTCTCCATGGACAAGGTGAGATCAGTTAAGATGTGAGGTGGTGAGTTTTTGTGGACTTTCAGGTGTTTATCACACAGAGAAACCTCACAGTGTAGACAGGATCTAACAGCAGGTACAGGAGAGTCCACACATTGAGTACAGAAGATCCCGGACTCCTCCTGACCTGGCTGAGTAGACAGGAAAGTCTCTGCTATGTTACGTAGTTTCATGTTGCTCTGCAGTGCAGGACGATCCGGAAACTTCTCTCTGCATTCAGGACAGGAATATCCTCCAGACCCCTCCTGTGTATCCAGCACACCATCAATACAGACCCGGCAGAAGTTATGTCCACATCTCAGGGTTACAGGATCTGTATAAATGTTCATACAGATGGAACATTGCAGTTCAGCTCTTGAATCAGCAGACGCCATCGCTGACAGCAGGAGAGAGAAGTGAAACTGAAAGTCACTATAACTAGAAACGCACTTTACCAGTTACAGCTGGTTTGCAGAGGGCGAGGCTGAGCTCATCTCTCAGTTGATGTTTTTAAAATCCTTTTGATGGCAGATAATTACAAGCCCTGTGATGGTTTACAATTAAAGTGTTTGTAAAAGCTACTTTTTTAAAAACAATAAACATGCTCTACTTATCTGCTCTGTGCAACGGTATTGCACAGAGTGGTCCTGAACCTCCTCTTCTGGGTTCCCTTGCCGGTGCTTCAGGCTCCTCCTATTCTAATTGTGCCACCACAGGAAGGTGCTTCCAATGGGGGTGCATCTGTGGGATAGATCCCAAGTTGGGCTGTGTGCATCTATAGACAAAAAAAAGCATTGCTCCGTACCGACTTGTGCATCTGTGGGATAGCTCCCAAGTTGGGCTGTGTGCATCTATAGACAAAAAAAAGCATTGCTCCGTACCGACTTGATTGGTAACAGCAGGAGACAATGGTGCCCATTGCTGTCTCTCTGTCCTGTTAGGAGAGACAAAGACCAGCACCTCTGTAGATGAGCATAGGACTCAGTATAAGAGGGGGGGGGGGGGTATCTTGCACTGAAGCACTTTTTACCTTGATCCAGGCAATGCATCAAGGTAAAAAAATGTTCTGTCTTTAAAACCGCTTTAGGGAAAAAATAAAATAAAAATATTTTCTTTCTTAACTTGGATTGTCTTTAAACTATGTAAGAATAAATGCTTAAAAAAATAAGAAACACCATATTAGTTTGTACCATCCCCTAGTTAGGTGCTGTAGTCAGAGGAGTGGGATTGTGCCTATGAATAGTTGCTGCTCCAGTTAGCCCTGAACTTGTTTAAGATTGTTTGTGGTGTCCTCAGCCTGCATTTATACTTAACATTTTTGGAGTATATCCTTCCCCCATTGTTTTCCTTAGGTTAAAGTTTACAGCAAAAAAACTCAAACAAAGAAAAGACAACCCCTAAACTTATTATTGTGCCGGACTGAGTGAAGTGCACTGTATAACAAAGAACTTGGGCAAATCCAGCTGCCCCTTCAGGGGTTAGTGTTTTATGTGGGAGCTCGTCCGGGATTTCCTCCAGTGCATGTGGTCATTGTCATTAGCAAACATCAGTAGACCTGGAGTTGGAATACTTTGGGGACTGTTCATTATGTGCTCATGCAAAGAAGAGGAAATGGGATTGCTTTATTGCTCTGAAATTTTTTCTGTTTCTGAGGAAACTGCTGCCAGTGTTGTTGCATTTTGCACTAGAAAGCAAGGAGTAAATTAATGCAGGGGGAGGAACAAGCTGTGTGGAGAGAGCTTCTGGCGCTAAAACGACTGGAAAGAGAGAGGCGGAGCTGCTATATAGTGATGGACGAACATCGGCCGGGGCGGTTCGCGAACGCCAGCCGCAAATTTTCTCAAAAGTCTGCGAACCGTGAGTTCGCGGCGGGCCCCATTGACTTTAATGGGAGGCGAACTTTAAAAACCTTTAGGTCATATTTTCAGCCACAAAAGACGTACTAACTGTGCACAAATAGTCCCAGCACATGGACAATGTCATAACAGAAGTATTGCAATTGAAAAAGTTGCCCTAAATTTTTATTTTTTTTCATAAATCAGCCAGAACTGACAGCAACCGGTAAATACATGTCTAATACATATAGGGTTCGTTCACACATCTGTAAAATGGGTCCACATCCATTCCACAATTTGGCGGTACCTTTACAGACCCATTTTTTTTTCATTTCCAGTCTGAAAAATTAGGCATTCACAGGATAAAGATGTAAGTGTCGGCCATTCCAGGTCCCAAAAATAAGCCCACAGGCGTTTACCTGACAGCTAAGAACGTAGTATTCTGTGGCTTAAGGTACATTAGGCATTCACAGGATACAGAAGTAAGTGTCAGCCAGTATTGGCCCCAAAAATTAGCCCACATTGGTTTACCTGACAGCTAAGTACGTAGTATTCTGTGGCTGAAAGTACATTAGGCATTCACAGGATACAGAAGTAAGTGTTGGCCTGTATAGGCCCCAAAAATTAGCCCACATGGGTTTACCTGACAGCTAAGTACGTAGTATTCTGTGGCTGAAGGTACATTAGGCATTCACACAGTATACAGAAGTAAGTGTCGGCCTGTATAGGCTGCAAAATTTAGCTCACATGGGTTGAACTGACAGCAAACAACTTTGTTTCGTTTTTGATGGCTAGAGGTACAGTAGGCATTCACAGTACACAGAACAGTAAGTGTCGGCCTGTATAGGCTGCAAAAATTAGCTCACATGGGTTGAACTGACAGCAAAGAACATAGTATATGATGGCTAGAGGTACAGTAGGCGTTCACAGTATACACAAGTAAGTGGTGACCTGTATAGGCTCCAAAAATTAGCTCACATGGGTTGAACTGACAGCAAAGAACTTAGTATATGATGGCTAGAGGTACAGTAGGCGTTCACAGTATATAGAAGTAGGTGGCGGCCTGTAGAGGCCTCAAAAATTAACCCACATGGGTTGAACTGACAGCAAAGAACGTAGTATATGATGGCTAGAGGTACAGTAGGCGTTCACAGTATACACAAGTAAGTGGTGACCTGTATAGGCTCCAAAAATTAGCTCACATGGGTTGAACTGACAGCAAAGAACTTAGTATATGATGGCTAGAGGTACAGTAGGCGTTCACAGTATATAGAAGTAGGTGGCGGCCTGTAGAGGCCTCAAAAATTAACCCACATGGGTTGAACTGACAGCAAAGAACGTAGTATATGATGGCTAGAGGTACAGTAGGCATTCACAGTATACAGAAGTAAGTGGCGACCTGTATAGGCTCCACAAATTAGCTCACATGGGTTGAACTGACAGCAAAGAACGTAGTATATGATGGCTAGAGGTACAGTAGGCATTCACAGTATACACAAGAAAGTGGGGACCTGTATAGGCTCTAAAAATTAGCTCACATGGGTTGAACTGACAGCAAAGAACGTAGTATATGATGGCTAGAGGTACAGTAGGCGTTCACAGTATACACAAGTAAGTAAGTAAGTGGAGACCTGTATAGGCCGCAAAAATTAGCTCACATGGGTTGAACTGACAGCAAAGAACGTAGTATATGATGGCTAGAGGTACAGTAAGCATTCACAGTATACAGAAGTGGCGGCCTGTATAGGCCCCAAAAATTAGTCACATGGGTTGAACTGACAGCAAAGAACGTAGTATATAATGGCTAGAGGTACAGTAGGCATTCACAGTACACAGAAAGGTAAGTGTCGGCCTGTATAGGCTGCAAAAATTAGCTCACATGGGTTGAACTGACAGCAAAGAACTTAGTATATGATGGCTAGAGGTACAGTAGGCATTCACAGTATACACAAGAAAGTGGGGACCTGTATAGGCTCTAAAAATTAGCTCACATGGGTTGAACTGACAGCAAAGAACGTAGTATATGATGGCTAGAGGTACAGTAGGCGTTCACAGTATACACAAGTAAGTGGCGACCTGTATAGGCCGCAAAAATTAGCTCACATGGGTTGAACTGACAGCAAAGAACGTAGTATATAATGGCTAGAGGTACAGTAGGCATTCACAGTACACAGAAAGGTAAGTGTCGGCCTGTATAGGCTGCAAAAATTAGCTCACATGGGTTGAACTGACAGCAAAGAACTTAGTATATGATGGCTAGAGGTACAGTAGGCATTCACAGTAAACAGAACAGTAAGTGCCGGCCTGTATACGCTGCAAAAATTAGCCATTCAATGGACATGAAATGCCTTTTATGCCGCTGTATTTAGCGAAGCCAAGGACCAGGAATTGTTGTGGGTGGATGGCGGTCTTTCGGATATTTGTGGCCTGGCATGAGGAATTTTGATGAAACCTGGTCTACTGGTCACATGTGTTGAATTCCTCAGAGATCCATGCCTCATTCATTTTTATAAATGTGAGGTAGTCTACACTGTCATGAGCTAGGCGAGTGCGCTTATCGGTCACAATCCCCCCTGCTGTGCTGAATGTCCTTTCGGACAGGACACTGGACGGGGCAAGCCAACAGTTCCATTGCAAATTGTGCAAGCTCTGGCCAGAGGTCAAGCCTGCCCACCCAGTAGTCCAGGGGTTCATCACTCCTCAGAGCATCCACATCGGCCGTTAACCCGATGTAGTCGGACACCTGTCGGACACCTTTTTTTACGCTCCAACATTTGAGCCACAGAAGCCTGCCTTTTTCCAGAACAACGTGACGACGACATCATGGAAGGTGGAGTGTTGGACAACTGTGAGGAGACAGGAGAAGGAGAAGAGGCTGGACGGTGAGAGCATGGAGTGTGGCTTTGTGGGTTCTGACGGTGTTGCTCCCACTGGGCTTGGTGATGGGATTTCAGGTGCCTTCTTAAGGCGGTTGTCCCTAGGTGAGTGTTGGGCTTACCGCAACTTATGAGTTGACTGCAAAGGCTGCAGATGGCAACACTGGTGTCAGCAACGGACACATTAAAAAAAGCCCACACTGCGGAGCCATGTGCCGGCGTCCTGGGAGCGCCAGACGTGACTCTACATGGTTGATGGCTCGCTCCTGATACATTTGCAGTCCGCTTTGTACCTCTTGTGCAATGCAAGTTCTGAATGCCTCTCCTCCCAATCTGCCGGTCCGTCAGTCCGCCAGTTCTACAAATAATTGGCCAGTATCTGTTGTCACTGTGTGTATCACAGTTAACACAGCAAACGAGGCCAAATGTTTGCAGGACTAAAATACAATCTTAGAAAAGTATACTGTTAAATAACACCTCAATTCAATATGTGGCATTGGGGGGGGGGGGGGGGGCACAGGTTTATTACACCAGTTCTACAAATAATTGGCCAGTAACTGTTGTCACTGTGTGTAGCACTGTTTACACAGCAAGAGGCCAAATTTTTGCAGGACTAAAATACACTCTTAGAAAATTATACTGTGAAATATCACCCCACTTCAATATGTGGCATTGGGGGGCATTGGTGTATCACACCAGTTCAAAAAATTGGCCAGTGAGTTTGGCGCTGTGTGTACCAGACTTCACTCAGCAAACAAGGCAATGTTGTTGCATTACACAAATACACTTGAAAAAGTTTACTCAGAGAACACCCCACTTCAATATGTGGCATGGGGGGGGGGGGGGCACAGGTTTATAACACCAATTCTACAAATAATTGGCCAGTAACTGTTGTCACTGTGTGTAGCACTGTTTACACAGTGAGAGGCCAAATTTTTGTAGGACTAAAATACACTCTTAGAAAATTAGAAAATGATACTGTTAAATAACACCCCACTTCAATATATGGCATTGGGGGGGGGGGGGTCCAAAAATTGGCCAGTGAGTTTGGCATACCTCCCAACTTTTGAACTTCAGAACGAGGGACAATTGAGGGAGTAAGTGAGCTGCGGCATGCGTAACGGCAAAATGTGGGTGTGGCCAAAGTCATAATGGTGGGAGGAGCTTAAGGGGTGTGCACACTCTCACTAATGCCGCCCCAGCTCCCTCACCTCTCACAAATGCCTCCCCAGGTCTCTCACCAATGCCCCCACCCTAGCTTTCTCAGCAATGCCCCCCCCCAGCTCTCTCACCAATACTTCCCCTCCTCTCATACTAGTGCCCTCCTCCTCTATTACTAATGCCCCCAGCGCTCTTACCAATCCCCCTTCTCTCTTACTAATGCCCCCCTCAGCTGTCCCACTAATGCCCCCACCCTAGCTTTCTCACCAATGCCCCCCAGCTCTCTCACCGACTCACCCTTACTCTAATACTAATGACCCCAGTTCTCTCACCAATCTCCTTCTCTCTTACTAATTCCCCCCCTTAGATCTCTCACCAATCCCCCCTCCTCTCTTACTAATGCCCCCAGCACTCTTACCAATCCCCCTTCTCCCTTACTAATGCCCCCCCAGCTCTCCCACTAATGCCCCCACCCTAGCTTTCTCACCAATGCTCCCCAGCTCTCTCACCGACTCCCCCCTCCTCTAATACTAATGCCCCCAACTCTCACCAATGACCCCCCAGCTCTCTCACCAACTCCCCCCTCCTCTCTTACTAATGCCCCCAGCTCTCTCACCAATCCCCTTCTCTCTTACTAATGCCCCCCCTCAGATCTCTCACCAATCCCCTCTCCTCTCTGACTAATGCCCCCCAAGCTCTCCCACCCCAAGCTCTCCCACCAATTCCCCCCTTCTCACTTACTAGCCCCCCACCCCCCCCCCACCAGCTCTCTCACAAATGCAGAGTAATTTGACTTCCTGTGCTTTTCAAGCACAGTGCTGCTGCCAGCTCCGAGTGTCAGGACTGTAGCAGGGAGCCGAGGAGGAGTTTTTACAGCACTTCGTTCAGCTCCATGCTACAGCCCTGACAGGCGCTATAGTAGACACCTCCAGCATCCCCAATGGGACAGCGATGTGGGAAGTTGTGGCTCCGGGACCCAGGGCACCCACCAGAAAATGTGGGCCATGTCCCCCTAGGTGCCTGGCGCGACATACAGAAGCAGGTTGAGTGCTTCTGTGTGACAAGGAGTTCCACTTACATATCCTGAGCCGCTGAGAAAGGGGATGGGGCAGTTGAGAGCCAGCATTGGGGCCACAGAGGTAGGATCAGGGGCATGAGAAGCAGGATCGGTGCCAAAAGAGGTGGGCTCGGTGTCATGAGAGGCAGGATCGGTGCCATGAGAGGCGGGATCAGGGCCATGGGAGGCGGGCTCGGGGCCATGAAAGGTGAGATCAGGCCACTGGGAGGCAGGATCGGCAACTGAAGATGGGGGAGGAGCTGAAAGATGCCTGCAAATGATGTCATAAGTTGCTAGGACGCCAGCGGTCCTAACAACTGGTGACTGCATTGAGGAGGGGGGGAGCAGAGATTGCCCGATCTTCTCCCATGAATCCTCTCTTGGTGCTGCGTGGGAGAGCACACATTTTACCCATTGTGGCTACCACTACTGAGTGTAGCCCAGTTTTCCCGGACTCCAGCCCAGATCCGCGGGACCCCGGGACTTAGTTTATATCGCGGGGCGGTCCCGCGGAACCTGGGATGGTTGGGAGGTATGGTTTAGCGCTGTGTGTACCAGACTTCACTCAGCAAAGTAGGCAATATTGTTGCATGACACAAAGATAACACCCCACTTCAATATGTGGTATTGGGGGGGGCAATTGGTCTATCACACCAGTTATAATACATTATAAGTGCTTTCGTCACTGTGTGTAGTGTTGCTGCAGAAACGATCAGTCTCACCATCACACCTGTCACAATGCTGCACAGTGCACAATAATACTACTAATCCACTATAATATACTTTCTACAAAGTATATTATACTGTGGATTACCCCCCTCCCCCCCCCTTTTTTTAGTGCACTGCACAGCAATACCAAAAAAATGTGCAGCCCTTTAAATGACTTTTGTGGACATTGACAGAGCGATTTGTGTGTGACTGCAGCCGATCTCTAACTGCCCCTGAAGCAACCACTGGATACCTCTCCCTAAACTCAAAAGATACTGTAGTAGACCTATACCGAAAAATACCAGCCCTGAAAAGGACTTTTGTGGATCTTCACAGCGCTATTTGTGTCTGGCAATCTCTCCCTGATGAGCACAGCAGACCTCTCCCTACACTGGCAGAAAACTGAATGTGAAATAGCCGCCAGATCGGGTCTATTTATAGGGTAGGGGGACTGTCCATGTGCGTCCATGTGCTGGAATGTTTCAATTTACTGTCCTGTTCCACCTGACGGCTGTGTCACGGGTCAAATTTATCCCCAATGTAAACAAATATGGCCGCCGCGAACGACGTCATGTGTCCGCAAATTTGGCAGGTAGCGAACAAGCAAAATTTGCCGCGAACCGACCGCCGGGCGAACCGCAAGGCCATCTCTACTGCTATAAACCCAGGAAGTGGTGTGGAAAGCAGAGGTGCAGGTGGATGTGAAAGCACCAAGATGGTGGTGCACATTTATTTTTTTTGGATGTCATTTAGAGATGGTGCCCAGGAGAGACATGTCAGTGTAGCATTTAGATTGGTTAGCTGAGTGGTGGAAGAGGATGGTGAACACTGAAGTTAGGCTTGTCCAAAGAGGCTGCTTCGGGCCAATTGTAAAAGACCAATAGTGCTGGTGAAAGTGTGGGTTTGATATGGACACTTTAGTGAACTCCTATTTTTACCCTCTGCCCCTTCGTTGCTGCCATGTCCCAAGATCACAGCAACAATCTTATTTGAGTTAAAGAATATGCATAGCAACTCAAAAATGTATTAATTGTGGGGAAAGGGGTCACAAGTGGGTGCTTCTCAGATATTTAGAGGCAGGTTCTCTGTGGGACCAACCTGTAAGGTAAGCATAGTGGGAGGTCTTAGCATATTAAGAGGCAGATTTTTAGGCAGGACAACTGGTAACGGGGGCATGTTTAGTGGTCGTAGCATACTGAGACAAGGAATTTGGTGGAAAACATTTAAATATTACATAGTGAGTGGTCCTGGTATGTTTAAAGCTAGGATCTGCATTGGACCAATCCATAACGTGGGCATGGTAGGAAGTTCCTCCATAATTATAGATGAGAACAGTGGTGGCCAGTGCACCATCAGTCGGGGGGGGGGGGGCGAGTGGCAGAAGGGCACATGTGACAGGGCGTCTTTGGTGGGAAGTCCCAGGAGGAGGGTGACGGCTGTCTCTCCTCCTGCAGTCTGAGGAAGGTGGTCACAGCCAGTCAGCCTGGTGAGCCAGGTGTGGAGCTGAGCCTGAAGGATCCTGTAAAGCTGACGGCGGAGCTGCTGGCAGAGTCACCTGGGAAAAACAGTGTCTGTGAGTACCAGAGGACTTAACGGGTCTGCCCAGGAAGGGGGACCACTCCAGTGATGTCAGAGGACAGAAGGTCAGCTCACACAGTATGTAAGCGCAAAGGAGGTGCCAAGTAGAACCCTGAAGAGTAGGGGTAAAGGGGGTGCCAAGTGGGCCCTGAAGAGTAATTCACTAAACAGTTTGCTACTTCACTACAGTGGCAAGGTGAAGCAGCGGCCTTGCCGCACTCATCATATTTAGAAGTCCGGAAATTGTGCATAGTTCATTTAGTTGGAGTATCCCACTCATCCCTTCTCCCATCCAAGTTCTACAATAAAACAACAAAAAAAACAAATCACCTGGACTGTTTTCTGACTGAGCCAAGCACTTAGAGTACCTTGAAATACTAAGTTGTTGCTATGGGTAACACAGGGGAATCCACACTCAGCAGCTCCCACAGGAGTAGTGCTACACTTGTGTTTGCTGCCGCTGATTATTTCATTTATTTGTATAATGACTCTGGACTTTCTACTCATTATACAAATAAGTGAAATAATTATATGATTACAATCAGTGGCAGCAAACACAAGTCCAAATATCCTAAAAGAAAGGAGTAGTCTCACTAATCCAGTGACAAAATGCTGTACTAATGGGCACTGATGAGGCTGCACTGATGGCCACTGATGAGGTGGCACTGATAAGCTGCACTGATGGGGCAGCACTGATAAGGCAGCACTGATAGGCACTGATATGCTGCACTGATGGGCACTGATTTGCTGCACTGTTGGGCGCTAATAGGCTGCACTGATGGGCACTGATATGCTGCACTGATGGGCACTGATATGCTGCTCTGATGGTTACTGATGATGTGGCAATGGTGGGTACTGATAAACTGCACTGATGGGCACTAATGAGGCTGCACTGATAAGGCAGCACTGATATGTTGCAATGATGGGCACTGATGAGGCTACACTGATGGGCACTGATGAGGCTGCACTGATGGGCACGAGGCGGCACTGATATTCTGCCATGATGGGCACTGATACTGACACCAATACTAGTGGTTATTGCTGCGTAAACTGGCACCAATACTAGGGGCTATTACTGTGTAGACTGGCACCAATACTAGGGGCTATTATTGCATAAACTGCCACCATTACTAGGGGTTATTATTGCCTAAACTGGCACCATTACTAGGGGTTTTTACTACGTAAACTGGTACCAATACTAGGGGTTATTACTGTATAAACTGGCACCAATACTAGGGGCTATTACTCACACTATAAAAATATTCTTCTCATAGCGGGCAACTTGCAGTGTGATATATAATAGTTAGCTAAAAAGTGTTCAGGTGGGGAAATTTAGGGGGGGGGGGTGCTAAGAGTGGGGATATAAGGGGATTTGTGTTGGGAGGGGGGATGGGGGAAGAAGGTTTGTGGTATGAGGGGGGGATTTGGGGGAAATTTGTGCTGGGAGGAAAGATTTGAGGTGGGGAGGAGAAGATGCATACTAGGAGAGGACATTTTAGGGGTAGAGGATTTGTGCTAGGAAGAGTGATTTTTTTTTTGGGGGGGGGCATTTAAGAAATGGGGGGGGGGTATGTGCTGGGAGGGGGGATTTAAGAAAGGGTCAGATCTGTACTGGGAAGGGGGGAATTTATGCTTAGGGGGTAAGCATGCAGGTTGGTGCTTAGTATTTTTGTGGGGAGGGGGATTTTTGCTCACACATAATTCCCATACATCTTGGAGGGGGGGGGGGGCGTAGTTTGGCATGTTTGCCATGGGCTCTAGATTACCTTGTCCCGGCACTGGCCAGCAGTACCCACCAGCAGTACCAGCCAGCATTACCCACCAGCAGTACCAGCCCTGGAGAACAGCCTGCATCAGCCACCAGTCATATCCGCCTGGGGGACAAAAACAGCCAGTGATACCTGCAGGAATCCTGAGGAACCCACCAGCAATACCAGCCAGCAGTACCCACCAGCAGTGCCTGCCAGTGGTACCAGCCAGCAGTATCCACCAGCAATACCAGCCAGCAGTACCGGCCAGCAGTACCCACCAGCAGTACCAGCCAGCAGTATCAACCAGCAGTAGTAGCCAGCAGTACCCTCCAGCAGTACCAGTCAGCAGTACCTGCCAACAGTACCCCCCAGCAGTACCAACCAGCAGTGGCAAACAGCAGTACCAGCCAGCAGTACCCACTAGCAGTACCAGCCAGCAGTACCCACCAGCAGTACCAGCCAGCAGTACCAGCCAGCAGTATCAACCAGCAGTACTAGCCATCAGTACCCACTAGCAGTACCAGCCAGCAGTACCCACCAGCAGTACCAGCCAGCAGTACCCGCCAGCAGTACCCACTAGCAGTACCAGCCAACAGTATCTGCCAGCAGCAGCCACCAATACTAGGGGTTATTACTGCGTAAACTGGCACCAATACTAGGTGCTATTACTGCGTAAACTGGCACCAATACTTGGCTTTATTACTGTGTGAATTGGCATCAATACTAGACTTTATTACTGCATAAACTGGCATTAATACTAGGCTTTATTACTGCATAAACTGGCACCAATACTAGGAGCTATTGCTGGGTAAACTGACACCAATACTAGGGGTTATTATTGCGCAAACTGGCACCAATACTAGTGGCTATTACTGCATAAACTGGCACCAATACTAAGGGTTATTACTGCATGAACTGGCACCAATACTAGGGGCTATTACTGCCTACACTGTCACCAATACTAGGGGCTATTACTGCGTAAACTGCCACCATTGCTAGGGGTTATTACTGCAAAAACTGGCACCATTACTAGGGGTTATTACTGCGTAAACTGGCACCAATACTAGGGGTATTACTGCATAAACTGGCACCAATACTAGGGGTTATTACTGCATAAACTGGCACCAATACTAGGGGTTATTACTGTGTAAACTGAAACCAATGCTAGGGGTTATTACTGCATAAACTGGCACCAATACTAGGGGTTATTACTGCGTAAACTGAAACCAATACTAGGGGTTATTACTGCATAAACTGGCACCAATACTAGGGGTTATTACTGCGTAAACTGACACCAATACTAGGGGTTATTACTGCATAAACTGGCACCAATACTAGGGGTTATTATTGCGTAAACTGGCACCAATACTAGTGGCTATTACTGAATAAACTGGCACCAATACTAGGGGCTATTACTGCATAAACTGCAATCGTTACTTGGGGTATTATTGTGTAAACTAGCACCATTACTAAGGGTTATTACTGCATGAACTGGCACCAATACTAGGGGCTATTACTGCCTTCACTGGCACCAATACTAGGGGTTATTACTGCGTAAACTGCCACCATTCCTAGTGGTTGTTACTGCATAAACTGGCACCATTACTAGGGGTTATTACTGCGTAAACTGGCACCAATACTAGTGGTTATTGCTGCATAAACTGGCACCAATACTAGGAGCTATTACTGTGTAGACTGGCACCAATACTAGGGGCTATTACTGCGTAGACTGGCACCAATACTAGAGGCTATTATTACATAAACTGCCACCATTACTAGGGGTTATTCCTGCCTAAACTGGCACCATTACTAGGGGTTTCTAATGCGTAAACTGGTAGCAATACTAGAGGTTCTTACTGTATAAACTGGCACCAATACGAGGGGCTGTTACTGCATAAACTTCCACCATTACTATGGGTTATTACTGTTTAAACTGGTACCAATACTAGGTTTTTTTTTTACTGCGTAAACTGGCACCAATACTAGGGCTTATTACTGTGTAAACTGGCACCAATACTAGGGGTTATTACTGCGTAAACTGGCACCAATACTGGGGCTTATTACTGTGTAAACTGGCACCAATACTAGGGGTTATTACTGCATAAACTGACACCAATACTAGGGGTTATTACTGCGTAAACTGAAACCAATACTAGGGGTTATTACTGCATAAACTGGCACCAATACTAGGGGCTATTACTGCATAAACTGCAACCATTACTAGGGGTATTACTGCGTAAACTAGCACCATTACTTGGGGTTAGGGATGAGCCTAAAGGAGTTTAAATAAAAAGAAAAGGCTCATGGTGTAGTACGAAGATGAAAATATTTAATAAAAACAATAAAAGAAAATGTGTATAAAACACAGACAGGTCAGTACAGCGTAAGTAGATAAAATACAATGTTAAAAAAGACTCACATCAAAAGGCACCACTTCAAAATCGGAGTGATGGCTGGAGCTTAGGCGTATAATGGTCTAGGGCTATCGATTACATCATATCAGGTCATTGAGTATTTTATTGGTCACTTGCGTAATCACCCTATATCCATCACATCTCTATCTATATATATAGGGCAATTGATTACATCATATCAGGTCATTAAGTATTTTATCGGTCACTTGCATATACCCTATATCCATCACATCCCTATCTATATATAGGGCAATTGATTACATCATATCAGGTCATTAAGTATTTTACTGGTCACTTGCATATACCCTATATCCATCAGATCTCTAGCTATATATAGGGCTATTGATTACATCATATCAGTTCATTGAGTATCTTATCAGGAACTTGCGTATATTCTATATCCATCACATCTCTATCTATATATATAGGGCTATCGATTACATCATATCAGGTCATTGAGTATTTTATCAGTCACTTGCGTATACCCTATATCCATCACATCTTTATCTATATATAGGGTTATCAATTACATATCAGGTCATTGAGTATTTTATCGGTCACTTGCATATGCCCTATATCCATCACATCTCTATCTATAATTTAATGTATAAATAAAATCAATCAGTGTCTATTTTTTTAGGACTGAAGACTGATACATTGTTCAGGTTTGAAGCACAGTTTTTAAGTTGTTATTGGATAGGTCACAAATTGCGAGGGAGAAAGAAAGCAAGTTACATCTGGAAATAGAAAATGTGTAATTTTTTTTTTTTTTTTTCGTTGGGAGACTGGAGATGGAAACATTTCACAGATTTGGAGCATAGCTAATATGCCAGGATAAACAGGCCACAAGTTCTAATAGACAGTAGACATATTGCATCTGGGAAAAAAAAGTGTTTTTTTAATTGAAAAGATAAACATTGTACAGAGTTGCACAACACTTTTAAGACCTCATTAAATTTATGAGGGAAAGAGGAAGCAGACTGCATTTTGCAATAAAAATGGGTTCCTTTTTGACTGGCTGAAGGACACATTTTACAAATTTGCTGCATGGCTTTTAATCTTTTTCAGATAGGCCACTATTTCTAAAGCAAGCAAGAAGACTTTGTTAAAAACAAAAAAAAAAATGTTCCTTTTTTGAGCTAGAGAGCAAACAGGTTGCATGATTCAATGCCCAATAATTGGGTAATTTCCTTTTTATACAGAAGAGGGAAACAATATAAAGATTTTTAAAAGAGCTTGTATACCCTTTTGAACATGCCTATAGTTTTGAAGTAGAGAGCAGGCAGCTTGCATCTGGAAATTAAAAATATATTTTATTTTAACTTTAATATAAAAAAGTTAGACATTTCAAGCACAGTTTTTATTCTTTTTGGTGCTAAAAGACTGCATCTGGATGTAACAATTTTTTAAATGTTTGGATAACTAATTTTACAGAATTGTGTTCCTTGTTGTAAATCTATTTGGATAGGCTGATATTTCTGAGTGAGAGAACAGGCTGATTTCATCAATAAGTATAAAAATTGACTTCTCATTGCAGAGACAGACTATACCAATTAAACCAGTTTGCTGCAGAGAATCTTATTCTTTAATAAAAGGAGGGACATTTTACAAAGGGTAGGCATATTTTAGCTTGAAATATTACATGAATTACACAGATTATAACATTTCTACACATTTTCTGAACATAATATCATCTTTTTTAATAGGAGGCAAATTTGGAGGCACACAGTCAGCTGTATTTCAGCCAGAAATATTAAAAACTTTTCTTAATGCATTTACGGAACAGAATTTCATGTCTTTGGGGGCGTGGTCCAGACGTGCTGGTGGATGGCTGCCTAGGAGAAGAGCTCCCGCCGCCACGAGCCGCTTACCTGTAGATATCGGAGATCCCCCGCACTCCCCCGCACTCCTGAAGCTTGGTAGGGATGGCGGCACCCGTGCGATCTGCCTCGGCCACCCGCTCCCGGTCCCCGCGTGACACAGGCTCGAGAATCAGCCCGAGCATCCCGGAGCTCTTCCGGACCCAGGCCTCCAATATGGCGCTGACGAGCCACACAGCGCCGACGTCTGCTGCTGATCCATCCCCTTCCACCCGCTCCTATGCGGCTGTCGCATCAGGGGGCACAGATCCCACAGTACAAGCTCCTACTCCCCCCAAACATCTTTGTATGGACGATTTAAAATTCATTGCTGATGACATCAAAAACACACTGGGTGCAGCCATCTCTGAACTGCGGGCAGACATACACTCTCTCACAGGCAGAGTACAAGCAGTGGAAGCTGCCACAGCACACCAGGAAACCTCCATCCTCGATCTCTACTGCAAGTCTGATACCCAACTTCTACAAATGCGAGACATGCAGCGCCATTTGGAGGACTTGGACAACCGGGGCAGGCGCCACAACCTCAGAATAAGGGGCCTGCCTGAGGCGATAGAGGGGGACCACCTGGCTCCCACTGTCACCACCTTATTCAACTCTCTACTGGACAGACCCCCTCAGTCTCCCATAGACCTGGAGCGCATCCATCGGGCCCTAAGACCTAGGGGTAGGGAAGGGGACCCCCCTAGGGATGTCATCTGTTGCCTCGTTGACTATCGCCTGAAAGAAGATGTCTTACGCAAGGCCAGACACAGGCAGCAAATTGAATGGGAAGGTACCCCGATCCAACTTTACCAGGATCTGTCGGGGATCACCCTACAACGTCGCAGAGAGCTGAGACTCCTGCTTGATCTTCTGCGTGCGAACGATGTCACTTACAAATGGAAGTTTCCATTCTGTCTGTCAGCTTCCAAGTTAGGCCGCACAGCAATACTTAGGGTCCCTGAGGACCTCCCCCATTTCTGCTCTACCCTGGGGATTCCACCCATAGCCCTGCCTAATTGGTATGCGGAGTTCAGAGTGTCCACCAACCGAGACGACGCCGCTGATGCCGAACCTATGGATGCCCAAGATGCCCGGAACAGACGCTATCGTTCACCCTCTGGACACAGGCAAGCCCAGAGATCGGGCGATCCCAATGGTTTTCGCAGCCCTACTAAACCGCCTCAACGCAGCAGAGCCCGCAGGGGCAATTGAGGCCCCCGGCCTCTGATGGTTCTCCAAGCTACTGGCCTCTGCCGACATTCACTCTCTCTGACTCTGACTGAGTGATGGTTCTGATCTCCTTTTTTCTCTGCCTGACCCCCACCCCCCCCCCCCTGGGTTTTTTTTTTTTGGGGCATTATTTTTCCTGTTCGCTACACAGTTCCTCGCCTGATGCTTGTTTGTTCCTGTGTGTCGACTAACTGTCCTTCTCCTGCAGCAGCGACACCGTGGCCTCCTGGATGGACGCTGGTTTTTCCGCCTTTGGCACCACTCCCTGGAACGGTCCTCACTTACCTGCCTACTGACCTATCTTTGAGTGCACGGAGTGGTAACGTACCTGTTCACTAATTGAAATTACCATTTACATCTCGACTAGTCCTGGGGTATTTTTTTTTTGTGTGGACTCTGGCCCGCACATGCCAGCCTAATAAGAGCTGGACATTTACACTTACGTGCCTCTGATACTAAGTTGCCTTGAATATGTTGTAGTCTCATTAGCCTGGGTTGTCGCTGGGCATGCTTCGCCGTCTGCACCCATTATCATCCTTCCCCCCCGTGCCCACAGTGACGGCGGTGGGGTCGTGAGGGCGAGGGCGGATCCCGGTCCGCGGTTGCTGTGGACTTTGGGGGAGAGGGTCTTTCGCCTGGCGACGGAGTTTGAGTTGCGACTCCGAGGGGGGGGGGGCACGGCTTCGCTCTAGAGGGGGGGCTTTACTTCCCCTCGTGGGCGGAGGTGTGCGCATCACTCCTGATATGTCCGGGCCCTTTGTTATAGGTGCTGACTTAATACATGGTATGTTACTTTAATTCAATGTTCTTTTCCATTATTTCTGTTGCAAAGTTGTGTAATTAAGTTGACTTCATTGTTGGGGCTGGGGTGGTTCCTCCCTGCTCCCAGAGATCTCCCACGGCATACCAGAGTTCTCCTCTCGTGCAACCTTCCTCACTGTTAATTGAGCAGCTTGTTGCTAGCTCCATCGATTTATGCTAATTCCGCCGCCCTTCTCTCCTGCTTATCTTGGATTTTAAGTGGTTCTCGGGGAGCATGGTGGACTGCCTACTGGCCCCTGTGCACTGTTTCCGTTCTTCAGGTTATGCAACATGTTGATGACCGCTTGCTGTCAGCCCTCTCGCACTGCTGCTCCCTCTCCTCTCCCCCCCTACACACCAAACTTGAGGTTCTCCCCAGGCACTTACTTTAGTTTACTACACCCAGGGTCCACATCACTTAGCTCACATTCTGGACGGTAGTGATTGGACCCCACAGGCCACACGAGGCTCTCCTGCATGACGGAGGGCTTACCCAGCATTTCAGTTGATGTAGGCTCTCTATAGACGTTTAAACTTAATGGCCCAAGACCTCTCTGCTCCTATTCCTACCCACTGCTTCACGATCACCTGGCTTACATTCCGTACACCCGTATGATCTCCTTCTCCTTAGGCTAGCGTACTTAGGCTCGTGGCCGGGCTCACTGGTCCGTTTGATACTCCTAGGTCTCCTCTACCGGTTAGGCCTACTCCAACCCCCCCATTAGTGGTTCCTCTTTCACCACACCAGTACACCCCCCCCCCCAACTTTTATCTGCTTACCACTAATCCCGCAGGCTACCCGCACCACATTACCCGGGCCCGGGGCACCGAACCTGGTAGTGGTTCCTCCATTACCCCTCCCTCTTCCCTTTTCTCTTCCTTTCCCTGACCTCCTCCCTTCTTTCCTCCCCCTCTTCCCCTCCCCTTTTGCCCCCCCCCCTTCCTCTTTCCCCCCCCCCCTCCGCTTTCCCTTCCTCTCGTAAACACATTGTAGTTGTCTCCAGACCCCCCTCCCCCATGCCCCATACACTCAAAATATACTCGCTTAACGTTAGGGGCCTTAACGTCCCTGAAAAGCGTTCTAAGCTCCGTCTATCTATTCGCAAACCAAAAGCAGATGTAATTTTTCTGCAGGAGACGCACTTCCGTGCTGATAGTGTACAAAATCTCCGCACCAGACAGTTCCCCACAGTTTACCATGCCACAACAGCGGAATCGAAATCCAAGGGAGTCGCAATACTTCTTTCCAGTCGATGCCCATTCGTTGTCCTGGAGTCCTTGGCCGACGATAAGGGCAGATTCCTGTTCCTTAAAGGCACACTGCACGGTCAACCCCTCACATTGGCCAATATCTATGCCCCTAATAAGAATCATATCCCCTTTTTCAGGTCTACCTTACTACAGCCGACGGACTTCCTGTCCGGTCGGCTTATTTTAGGAGGGGATTTCAATGTGGCCCTGTCCCCGATTTTGGACACCTCGGAAGGTTCTTCATCCCTTCAATACGCTGCCCTCAGATCAATCAAAACGATGCTGGCTACCCTTCTGTTACATGACTCGTGGCGTACTCTATTTCCCTCCACCAAGGACTTTACTTTCTATTCGACCCCTCATAACCGTTACTCGCGCATCGATTATTTCTTTATATCCCAAGATGTATTGCCTGCGCTCTCAGCGGCCTCCATAGATCCAATGTACCTCTCTGACCACCACCCCATCAGCATCACCCTCACCCTCCCGACAAGCCCACTCACTTCGCCATCCTGGCGCCTGGACAGTTCGCTCCTTACAAATGCAACGCATATCGCTGCCCTAACGGAACGTCTTTCTCGTTACTTCGCAGAGAACGCTTCCCAAGATGTGTCTGCAACCACATTGTGGGCAGCACACAAATGCTTGATCCGAGGTGAACTAATAGCGTTGGCGTCCAAGCGTAAGAAAGCCCGTTTAGCGTGCATAGAAGCGCTCACGCAGAAAATAAGTACTCTAGAACACGCTCACAAACAATCCTTGGCTGAAGCCACCCTTGCGGAACTCACGCTTGCCCGGCAAGAGCTCTTGGAGGAACTGGGGAGAGCTGCGCGTCGCAAATTTGCCCTCTCTCATAGCATGTTCTACGAACATGCCAACAAATCTGGCAAGTTGCTCGCCAGGGCTCTACAAAAGAAGAAGGCAGCGAACAACATACACACTATCACGGACCCCTCGGGTAAGTCATTTGTTTCCACGCCTGACATTGCGGACCAATTTGTTAGCTATTACTCTAAATTATTCAACCTCCCACAAGTGGGCTCCCCTGAGCTTCGACGATCCAGGCTAACTCGGATCCGCCAATTCCTGCAGCAGTTCTCCCCCCCCTCCGCTCTTGGATGAAGCTGTCTCAGATCTCAATGCACCTATTACCTCGACTGAAGTCCTCTTAGCCCTTAAACAATCAAAACCTGGTAAATCCCCGGGCCCTGATGGCCTGCCCGTGGGTTATTATAAATCTTTCTTGGACATCTTACTGCCCCACATGGTCAACACCTTTAACTCATTTCCAGACTCTGTTTCGCTGGGCCCAGATTTTCTGGAAGCCCACATTGCGGTTATACCCAAACCGGGCAAAGACTCAACTTTGGTTCCCAACTACCGTCCAATCTCCCTTCTTAATGTGGATATAAAGTTGTACGCCAGAGTTTTAGCCAATCGCCTTCTCCCCTCGATACCTGGCATGGTCTCCCTCAACCAAGTGGGTTTTGTCCCCGGTCGTGAAGCAAGGGACAACACTACTAAAGCCCTTCACCTCCATCACTGGCTCTCCTCGTCCAGAACACCCGGTTTTTTCTTGTCCCTCGACGCGGAAAAGGCGTTCGACAGGGTCGCGTGGGACTTTATGTCTGAGGCGCTCAAGGCCCTTGGGTTACCGGAACGATTTCTACAATGTGTTTCGGTACTATACTCTACTCCCACGGCCAGGGTCCGGATTAATGGATCTCTGTCGGACTCCTTCTCCGTTTCGAACGGTACGAGACAGGGCTGCCCCCTATCACCACTAATCTATATCCTTACGTTGGAACCATTGTTGCGTCAAATTCAGGAACACCCAGACATTAAAGGGATCCTCATAGCAGACACGACGTATAAACTAGCTGCATACGCCGACGATATCCTGCTTTTTCTTACTGACCCTTTAACCACTATCCCTAATCTCCTTTCCACCCTCAAGACGTTCCAAGATCTATCTAACCTAAAAATCAACTACACTAAGTCGAGAGCCCTTAATATTTCCCTCCCCCAGTCCGTCTATCAACTTTGTCGCTCGAACTTCCCCTTTCATTGGGAACCCCAAGCTATCACTTATTTGGGGGTACAATTACCTAGCAGGTTCTCTGACCTGTATGCGCTCAATCACTTAAAGCTCCTGCAAACGGTCCAATCGGATCTCAAGTCTTGGGCGCAAGGCCAGTTTTCCTGGTTTGGTAGAATAGCCATCCTCAAGATGAACATTCTCCCTAGGTTGCTTTACATCTTGCAGGCAGTCCCTATCCAACTGCCGCGAGCTTTCTTTTCATCCTATCAGCGTATGTGCTCTGAATTTCTGTGGCATTCCAGAAAACCTAGACTTAGCTAGGATACCCTCACGCGTCCTAAATCGGAGGGGGGCTTGGGCTTACCACACCTACTTAAATACCACTGGGCGTGTCACCTGACCAGAATAGTTGACTGGCACGCTCATGCGGAATCCAAGGCCTGGGTGGCTCTTGAAAACGCTGGCTCCCCATTCCCCTCCCACTACCTGCCCTGGCTGGCCCCATCTCAGACCCCTAAACGCTCTAGCTCGCACCCGCTCACTGGTGCCACGCTGGAGGTGTTCCGTTCGGTTTGTAGGAAATTGGACCTTTCCCCGAAGCGCAGCCCGCTCACGCCTCTGCATTCCGTCCCTGAATTCCCCCCGGGCTTCCCTACATATCCTCAGGAGACCCCTCCGCGGATCTACCCTTCAGGGCTGCACACTTCTTTGCTGGATCCCGCATGCTGTCCCATGGGGACCTCCTTCTTAAGTATCCGGAAGCTAAGGTACCCTTCTTCAATTTCCTGCAGATCAGACATTTTTTGACACATACTCAGGCCTTGACAGATTGGACAAGATCCTTGACACCCTTCGAACAAATTTGCAATGCCCCAGGCCCCCATCGCCACCTAGTATCAACCCTTTATTCCATGCTCTTCCCGGCGGCACACAGGCCTACTGATACACTTCGATCGAAATGGGATGATGACTTGGGATTGCACCTCTCCGGAGATGACTGGTCTAACATTTACTACCATATCCACAAAGGATCCCTGAATGTGTTTGCACAGGAAACAGGATTTAAAATCTACTCTAAATGGTACAGGACCCCCGATATCTTGCATAAATTCTCGCCGAATAATTCTCCTACCTGCTGGCGATGCTCTCAGCACAGAGGGTCATTGCTGCATATTTGGTGGGCCTGCCCCATCATTCAGCCGTTCTGGACAGAGGTGCACTCCCTCATCTCCCGTATTACCACCCTCACTCCGGATTTTAGCCCGGCTCAGTATCTCCTGCATCATACATCACTGCCTCAATCCATGTATAAAAAGTCCTTAATCTTGCACCTTATTAACACAGCCAAAATGTGCGTTCCATGCCGCTGGCTATCCACCTCCCCCCCTACCTTAGCGGAATGGTTCCGCAGAATTCGAAAGGTTGAGGAGATGGAGGAACTGATTGCTCAGGCCAAGGACTCCTATCATAAGCATTACACCACATGGGCTCCTTGGATTCATTTAAAATCCCTACTGGAATTTCAAACGCTGATTGCTTAATCATCCACTTCCATACCTGACTGTGCTTCGCCTTGCATAGATAGACCCCTTCTGTGTACCACCTTAGGGTCCACCCCCCCTCTTGCCACCCTCCCGTTGTTCCCTCAATCTTTGCCTCCCCTTCTTCCCTTTTCCCATCTTCCCCCCTCTCTCACCCCCCCCCCCCTCACCTCCCCCTATCTCCTGTTCTGTTTCCCCACCTGTCACACTGTGGTCACTGCGTGATACTAAACATATTGATTTGTGTCCCTGCTTTGCATTACCCAAGACCGGGATCTATGCGACTATCGTGTCGGTCCCCCGTCCCCTGACACAGCCTGTTCCCCTTAGGGGGTGGCGGGTTTGGGGACCTGGCCCGGAAGGCGGATATATCGCCTATCCTAAATCCCAATCCTATACGACTTTAAGGACACTGCCCTTTCCGTGACGATACGATGACGAAAGTGCTCTTGGTAGAATTACTGTGATGCCTTACCCTCACCTATTGTTCTCCTTAATGATGTGTTATCTCCCCCGTATTTGTTTATTTTTTTTTATGCATTGAGTTGTTTAACTTGCTTCAAACTTGTCCATGTTGTGATCTACACATCTGTTTTGATTACCATGTACTGCATATACCGTTTAATTAAAAGTTTTGGAGAAAAAAAAAATGCCATAATAATAAATGCAGTACATTTGTCCAAAAAAAAAAAAAAAAGAATTTCATGTCTTTGGTTGTGAGACAATTTTCAGTGTAGACATGTATCAGCTTGAAATAATAAATTAAACATTTTTGTGTTTTGAGTTGTGATGGGGAAACTGTATATTTTAAATTTTTTTTAATATCCAAAGTGGCTCACTAATGCATTCTAGGCTTCCAAATCATGGTCCAGGAGCCATTTAAGAAAATTAGCATATTTCTACCATATACCAAAGGAATGTTATTGTTAACTGATGACCAAGTCCTTGAGGGGTCATATTGCTAAGGGAGTTGGCTTGGGGGTTGTCTTATCTTTACATTCAAGACCTATATACCACAGCCAAAACCTGTAAGGTTTTTGTCTCTCATCAGAGCTGCCTCCATGAGTCATGCATCTGTGGTCACCTGTGTGCCATGCCATATAGTGGGGGGGGGGGGGGGGGGAACCCGTGGTGGAAATAGCATCTTTAGTTAAGTATTCTTGGTATATATTCTAATATTATCTGTATCTCTCATTACTTTAAACCACTTC
Source organism: Pelophylax lessonae (assembly GCF_965119305.1). NCBI lineage: Eukaryota > Metazoa > Chordata > Amphibia > Anura > Ranidae > Pelophylax > Pelophylax lessonae. The sequence continues at coordinate 665,959,874 of NC_138771.1, forward strand.
TGGACTGGAAGGATTTACCCCCTTAATTACCAGGCCTATTTTTGCAATACGGCACTGCTTTACTTTACCTGACAACTGTGCAGTCGTGCGACGCCTTGATGTCCTTTTTTTCCCACAAATAGAGCTTTCTTTTGGTGGTATTTGATCACCGCTGCAATTTTTATTTTTTGTACTATAAACAAAAAATAGCGACAATTCTGAAAAAAAAAAAAAAACCAATATTTTTTACTTTCTACTATATAACATTCCCAATAAAAAAAAATTTAAAATCAAATTGTTTCATTATTTTAGGCCAATTTGTATTCTGCTACATATTTTTGGTAAAAAAAAATCCAAATAAGTGTAAATTGATTGGTTTGCGCAAAAGTTATCGCGTCTACAAACTAGGGGAAAGATTTATGTTACTTTTATAATTTTTTTTCCCGTAATGGCGGCGATCTGTGATTTTTAGTGGGACTGCAACTTTGTGGCGGACAGATCGGACCCCTAACTGACATTGTTGACACTTTTGGGAGGACCAGTGACAATACTACAGCTAAAAATATGCACTGTTACGACAGTGACACTGGCAGGGAAGGGGTTAACAGTGGGTGATCAAGGGGTTAAATGTGTCTCTAGGGGGTGCTTTCTAACTGTGGGGGGATGGGCCTCCTGGATGAACACAGAGATCTGTGTTCCTAAATAAGGAATTTTTACAAACAACTAGTGTTTGGTTTGAAGTATATTTTGCTACATGAATGACAGCCTGAATTCAAGCCAATCATATCATTCATTATAGAAAAGGTAATTTTCAAATTGTTGATTTAATCATGATTATTGCAATAGTTGCAAATTTAACCACTTTCGGACCGCCTGCCGCAGTTTTTACGTCGCTACTTTAATGTTAAATAGCAGAGTTACGGCTCCGGTAAGTGGGGAAAACAATCCGGTCCGTTGTAGTCCTAGGCAGGAAGTAGAGTGAGGGCAAGATGGTCCCCACTCCACTCTATGGCCTTGGAGGACTGGAGTGACATCAGACGTCGCTTCTGCCCAATGGCCTTAAAGGGCCTATTTTTTTTTTCATGCTGAATAAAAATCACATTTTTTTTTTTTTTTTCGCTTTTAAGTATAGATGTGAGATGTGAGGTCTATTTGACCCCAGATCTCACAATAAAGAGGACTTGTCCTGCTTATTTAGATTACATTCCTTGTACTAGGAATAAAAGTGATAAAAATTATTTTTTTTAAAGGTACAGTGTAAAAATAAAAAAAAGGGAAAATAAATAATAATAAAAACATTTTTTAAGCGCCCTGTCCCTCCGAGCTTGCGCGCAGAAGCGAATGCATATGCAAGTAGTGCCCACATATGTAAACGATGTTCAAACCACACATGTGAGGTATCGCCGCGATCATTACAGTGAGAGCAATTATTCTAGCCCTTCTCTGTAACTGGTAACCTGTAGTATTTTTTAAAGCTCCACCTATAGAGATTTTATAAGTACTAATGTTTGTCACCACGAGCGTTCGCAATTATGAAGCATGACATGTTGGTTATTTATTTCCTCGGCGTAACATTATCTTTCATATTATAGAAAAAAATTGGGCCAACTTTACTGTTTTCTTATTTTTTTTAAGTTTAAAAAGGTGTATTTTTTTCCAAAAAAAAAATGCGTTTGTAAGACTGCTGCACAAATACGGTGTGACATAAAGTATTGCAACAATCTCCATTTTATTCTCCAGGGTCTCTGCTAAAAAATATATACATATAATGTTTTGGGTGGGGTTCTAAGTAATTTTCTAGCAAAAAATACAGATTTTAACTTGTTAATAACAAGTGTCAGAAATAGGCCTGGTCCTTACGTGGTTAAAGCAAGTCCTTTAAAATAAGGTGCTGTAAATATTGATATATACATTGTTATATCTGACACTCAGTGATCCTTTGGCCACCACGTTTTATACACTTAAATGTATTTTCTTGATAAACTATTATGAAATGAGGTTTCCACATATGGTTCTCCTCAATCCTCCCTGATTGCTTGGGTTTGGGACTACCACATAGAGTATGGTGACACATATACATATGGGTAATATGTACACACATACAGTGCCTTGCAAAAGTATTCGGCCCCCTTGAACGTTGCGACCTTTTGCCACATTTCAGGCTTCAAACATAAAGATATAAAACTGTAATTTTTTTTGAAGAATCAACAACAAGTGGGACACAATCATGAAGTGGAACGAAATTTATTGGATATTTCAAACTTTTTTAACAAATAAAAAACTGAAAAATTGGGCATGCAAAATTATTCAGCCCCCTTAAGGTAATACTTTGCAGTGCCACCTTTTGCTGCGATTACAGCTCTAAGTCGCTTGGGGTATGTCTCTATCAGTTGAAATTTTTGCCCATTCCTCCTTGCAAAACAGCTCGAGCTCAATGAGGTTGGATGGAGAGCTTTTGTGAACAGCAGTTTTCAGTTCTTTCCACAGATTCTCGATTGGATTCAGGTCTGGACTTTGACTTGGCCATTCTAACACCTGGATATGTTTATTTGTGAACCATTCCATTGTAGATTTTGCTTTATGTTTTGGATCATTGTCTTGTTGGAAGACAAATCTCCGTCCCAGTCCCCGGTCTTTTGCAGACTCCATCAGGGTTTCTTCCAGAATGGTCCTGTATTTGGCTCCATCCATCTTCCCATCAATTTTATCCATCTTCCCTGTCCCTGCTGAAGAAAAGCAGGCCCAAACCATGATGCTGCCACCACCATGTTTGACAGTGGGGATGGTGTGTTCAGGGTGATGAGCTGTGTTGCTTTTACGCCAAACATAACGTTTTGCATTGTTGCCAAAAAGTTTGATTTTTGGTTTCATCTGACCAGAGCCCCTTCTTCCACATGTTTGGTGTCTCCCAGGTGGCTTGTGGCAAACTTTAAACAACACTTTTTTATGGATATCTTTAAGAAATGGCTTTCTTCTTGCCACTCTTCCATAAAGGCCAGATTTGTGCAGTATACGACTGATTGTTGTCCTATGGACAGAGTCTCCCACCTCAGCTGTAGATCTCTGCAGTTCATCCAGAGTGATCATGGGCCTCTTGGCTGCATCTCTGATCAGTCTTCTCCTTGTATGAGCTGAAAGTTTAGAGGGACGGCCAGGTCTTCGTAGATTTGCAGTGGTCTGATACTCCTTCCATTTCAATATTATCGCTTGCACAGTGCTCCTTGGGATGTTTAAAGCTTGGGAAATATTTTTGTATCCAAATCCGGCTTTAAACTTCTCCACAACAGTATCTCGGACCTGCCTGGTGTGTTCCTTGACCTCTGAGACTATCACAGTGCAGGTGCATTTATACGGAGACTTGATTACACACAGGTGGATTCTATTTATCATCATTAGTCATTTAGGTCAACATTGGATCATTCAGAGATCCTCACTGAACTTCTGGAGAGAGTTTGCTGCACTGAAAGTAAAGGGGCTGAATAATTTTGCACGCCAAATTTTTCAGTTTTTTATTTGTTAACAAAGTTTGAAATATCCAATAAATTTTGTTCCACTTCATGATTGTGTCCCACTTGTTGATTCTTCACAAAAAAATACAGTTTTATATCTTTATGTTTAAAGCCTGAAATGTGGCAAAAGGTTGAAAAGTTCAAGGGGGCCGAATACTTTCGCAATGCACTGTACTGGGTTCAGTGTAGACAAGAGCCAGTTAGCCTTCCAGAAAGTTTTTAGAGTGTGGGAGGAGACCGGAGTACACAGATGAAACACAAGAAGTTTGAAGTTGAACCTATAGTTGAACAAAGTTTAGTTTAGATATAGAGTAGTGGGTGGTGTTGGGCCAGGTCTCTAGGGATCATGAATTTAACTGTTCAGAAATCTATGATGGGCTATGTGGGCATTGTTGTTAGTTATGGAATGTCGGATTGACAGTCTTGGTAACACACCTGCCTTAACGTCAACCACAAGCATATAGGTGAAAGGACACAAATGCTTTTGGCAGCAGCAACTGTCTATAAGGACTTTGCCACTGATCAGCAGCTGAACTGTTAGTGCAAGTTTCACCTGTTCTGGTGGTCAATTACCTGAACTGTTCTATCCGCTATCATGGTCAAGTACCTGAATTGTTCTGATAGTGAAGTATCTGAATTGTTTTATCTGCTCTGATAGTCAAGTGCCTGAACGGTCTGCTAAGTTCCACCTACCATGGTGGTTATGTACCTGCACATTTATGACTTGTGAGCTGCAATATTCCGGAGGACATGGACTTTCTACTGTGTTGCAATTGCTGTGCTGCAGCTGCAATCTGATCACCGGATGTCTAAGACTCTGCTGTCCATCACCAGGTATGGAGGACTTTTACATGTTTGTACACTTTGAAACTCTTGGAAAATAAAGTTTGGTGCTCATACCTGCTCGCTCCTGTGCTTTCGAAAGGAAAAGTTTGGTGTTCTTCTGTTAGTTCAACATATAGTTTTTATTTTTATACTTTTTAAACTTTGGATATTTTTATAGTTTTCAGCCCTAACATAGCCGAATGAGATTGTCTGTGTAGGTAAATCAGACAGGGAAAAGAAAGTAGGTATCTACACTTTAGATAGATACACTTTAGATCCCTAATTTTCCATTTAAGATAAACCGGGGGGTTTACCTTATCAGGGGCTTTCTGACATGTTGCCTTTATGGAAAGTTGGAGGCATTATATGATATTTGTGAGACAGCGGGTGGAGTAATGGGGAGTGATGGGGAAACTGTATATTTTATATTTCCTTATAAGTAAGGTGGCTCACTAATGCATTCTAGGCCACCAAATCCTGGTCCAAGAGCCATATAAGGACATTAGCATAGTTCTATCATATACCAAAGGAATATTATTGTTAGCTGATGACCAAGTCCTTGAGGGGTCATATTGCAAAGGGAGTTGGCTTGGGGGTTGTCTTTTCTTTACATTCAAGACCTATATACCACAGCCAAAACCTATAAGGTTTTTGTCTCACATCAGAACTGCCTCCATGAGGCTCGCTTCTGTGGTCACCTGTGTGCCATGCCATATAGTGGGGGTGGGGGGGACCCGTGGTGGAAATAGCATCTTTAGTTAGGTATTCTTGTTATATTTTCTAATATTATCTGTATCTGTCATTACCTTTAATAAATGTTATACTTTTAAGTACTTGGCACATATCGAATACAAACCCAAAAAAATGTAACAAAACATCTGCATCTTTTTAAAAAGAAAGCAGTTTTACTAGCAGGGAGAAGTTAGTTACATTTAAGTGATAAATAATTATAATGGGAGTCACTTTGGTTGGGGGGTCCATGGAACACAACTTACCTTATAGAGGTTGAGAAATCCCTGTCTCAGCTCCCTAGGCCCCTCTTATGTGTAAGTCAATACAAAAAGTGGTCACCTCCCCCACCTATAACTGGTACTTACAGTAAGGAGCACTGGAAGGGTAAACGCAGGTCAAAGAAGCCAGGGGGTTTCCAGTCACTTATTACCAACCAGCCAGCAACCAACCGAATAAACCATCTATCCATTATAATATATGTGCTCCCACTGTTGAGACTCTTTAAAGGTAGAGTTAGGGTCTGCAGATATCAGGGTGCCTTGCCGGGGCCTGCAGCTTATGCATGTATTTGCAAATGTGTGCAACTAAACCCCTGTTTTTAATGCATACTGTTAGACAGGTTTATTCGGTTGGTCACTGGCTGGTTGGTAAGTAGTGACTGGAAACCCCTTGGCTTCTTTGACCTGCGTTTGCCCTTCCAGTGCTCTTTACTGTTAAGACCAGTTATAGGTGGGGGAGGTGACCACTTTTTGTATTGTCGTTTATATTGGTCAGGCAACGCACTGACACTTTTGCTGCCATTGTGCAATGTGCTGGGTGTTCAGTGTGACCCTGTACCTTCAAGGAGGGGCGGGCTCCCTCCAGTCACCTGTCCTCCATCTATCCATTATAATACATAATACATGTGCTCGCACTGTGGAGACTCTTTAAAGGTAGAATTAGGTTCTGCAGATATCAGGGTGCCTTGCCGGGGGCCTTACACATGTATTTGTAAATGTGTGCAACTATACCCCTGTTTTTAACGCATACTGTTAGACAGGTTTATTTGGTTGGTCACCGGCTGGTTGGTAAGTAGTGACTGGAAACCCCCTGGTTATGTGTAAGTCACCCTGTGTCTAATAGGGGCACAGGGTGACCGAGAAAATGATGGACAGCTACTTAATGGACACTGAGAATATGGTTTGGATTACTTCAAATGTGACAGTAATATTTACTCGCAATATCCCTCAAGAAATCTATGATACATTAATTCCACTGTATCAGAATGATAGAACATTGTATGATCTCTGCCTAGACTATTCTAGACTGTTGCCATGAAGTCTGTGACTCCTGAATAATCAAACCATTGCTTAGATGTGGATTTCAGGTACTTCAATGTAGGAGACGGACAGTCTGCTATTGGGGTCTCCTTCTATTGTCTGTTTATTAAACCGGAGTTCCGGCCTCAAAATCAAAAAAATTGATTATGGGTCATCCGCTTGCTGAGGGCCACCTTAAAAATAAATGGATGCTCCCAATTTTTTTTTTTGGTCACTTAGTTTGATATTGAAGAAAATATACTCACCTTCCTTCCACTTCCTCCCTCTGTGGCCCAGGCCGTTGCTTCTGGCTTGTGATGACTCCTGGGAGCGATGCCGTTCAGCTCCCAGGAGTCATCACAAGCCAGAAGCAACGGCCTGGGCCACAGAGGGAGGAAGTGGAAGGAAGGTGAGTATATTTTCTTCAATATCAAACTAAGTGACCAAAACAAAATTGGGAGCATCCATTTATTTTTAAGGTGGCCCTCAGCAAGCGGATGACCCATAATCAATTTTTTTGATTTTGAGGCCGGAACACTGGTTTAATAAACAGACAATAGAAGGAGACCCCAATAGCAGACTGTCCGTCTCCTACATTGAAGTACGTGAAATCCACATCTAAGCAATGGTTTGATTATTCAGGAGTCACAGACTTCATGGCAACAGTCTAGAATAGTCTATGCAAAGATCATACAATGTTCTATCATTCTGATACAGTGGAATGCGCCTGCACCGGCCCCTCTCATCACTTCCGGTGCATGCGTGGCATTCCCTGCTTAACAGCCTCTGGGCATGCCGCGCCTGCACTGGAAGTGATGGGCAGGGCCGGTGCAGTGCACTGTGGGACTTCAACATCACAGAAGAGGCTGCAGAAGAGGACTTCAGCTGCCCACACCTGAGATGGCAGCGCTGGAGAAGAACTTTTCAAGGTAAGTATTTCTTCTTACAGGTAAGTGCGACCCGGGACAGTCTCAGAGGCTATCTATTGTGGAATGTACTAGCCCTGACTGTCCCGGGGGTATTTTTATCTAAATTTGACCCGCGAGGCCGGAACTCCGCTTTAAGATGTTCTGTGTTTATACTTAGGATAATGTGTAATGTACTTTGCTTTACCCTTGCTGTCAGCAGGCTGGTCATTCAAGCTGGTTTAAGTGATGAGTTAATTAGCATGTTAATTATAAAATTGTCTAGGTCTGGTCTCCCATTCACCTATTGTTTCTGTCCAGATGGCTAGTTAATTAGCTCAGGTTAATTATGTTTCTATGTTCAATTTCATCTGCATATGATAATGTAATCAGGCTAACCTTACCTGGTGGGGTATATATTCTGTATGAGTTTGTTAAATAAACAGTTTTCCAGATCCTATACAAGCTATTCTCGGCTAGACTTGTATATTGGGGCTGTAATATCTGATATCTATGTTCAAGACTGGAGGGATCAGTGTTCTGACAGAAGCCCACAAGCACATTGGGGGTCGATTCCGTTACAACAATCAATCGGACTTTTTTTCTCAGAAACTGCACTAAAACGACTTTGATTTTCTGTACAGGATCTAATCTTTTTTAATAGGAGGCAATTTCAGAAGCAGAGAGTAAGCATGTTTAACCAGAAAAAATAAATTGTCATTTTTCCTAAGAGGCTGAATAAAGTGTTAAATGTATGTTCTACAGAATCTCACCTTTTTTAAAAAGTAGAGAGATGTAATTTTTTCTGTTTTTTTTTATGACATGAAATCTAAAATGTATGCAGATTTGCTACAAAGAGTTTATTTTCATGGGAGGCAATTCATGAGAGAGAGAGAGAGAGAGAGAGAGAGAGCGAGAGAGAGCAGGCAGACACTTTATATATTTTATAAATCAGATAACTTTTATTGAGCAAAAAAAATACTTTATTCAATATAAAAAGAAGTGCATTAAAAGGGCACAAAACAAAGCCATCCAACAGTAGCAACAGCATGTACGGTTAGCACAACTCATTTACAGCAATAAAATATTTATCTCATATACTGTAAAATCAATGTGTAATAGTTCCCATGTCCAGAATACATAACTATAAGACATACATTTTATACATCACATTGAATAGAGACTCCATCTTTAAGTTAAAAAAAATAATAATTGTGTTCTTCTTGTAGCAAAGCAGAAAATTTACAAATTATCAGCACAGACTTTCAGAATGATTTATACACCAAACATTTCAGAGGTAGAGAGTGAGACTGGGTAGTTTTTATTTAACCACTTAAGCCCCGGAGGATTTTCCTGCTAAACGACCAGGGGGTATTTTGCAATTCGGCACTGCGTGACTTTAACGGACAATTGCGCGGTCGTGCGACGCTGTACCTAAACGAATTTGACGTCCTTTTTTTCCCACAAACAGAGCTTTCTTTTGGTGGTATTTGATCACCCGTGCGATTTTTACTTTTTGCGCTATAAACAAAAAAAGAGCGTACATTTTGCAAAAATAACAATATTTTTCACATTTTTTTATATGAAATTCCCCCCCCCCCCAAAAAAAATGTAAAAATCAAAATTTTTTAACATTTTCGGCCAATTTGTTTTATCCTACCTATGTTTGGTAAAAAAAAATCGCAAAAAGCGTATTTTGATTGGTTTGCGCAAAAGTTATCGCGTTTACTAACAAAGGGAAGGATTTTTGTCATTTTTGTTGTTTTTTTTTTAACGCGTAATGGCGGCGATCTGCGATTTTTTTTGCGGTACTGCGACATTGCGGCGGACAGATCGGACCCTTGACTGACATTTTTGACACTTTTGGGGTTACCAGTGACATTTCTACAGTAATCAGTGCTATACATATGCACTGTTACTGTAAAAATACACTGGTAGTGAAGGGGTTAACTTTATTTGGGAGGGAGGGGCTGTGTGTATCCCTAGGGGCGTGCTTTCTACTGTGATTGGCTGTGGCTTGAGCTGTAAGGACACTGATCAACGGATCTACATACTAGATCCGAGTGATCAGTGTTTTTACAGCGAGGAGAATGACAGGTGGCTTGTTTACACAAGCTGCCTGACATTCTCCCTCTCCCCGCCGATCGCCGAGTGACTGGCGGACATCGGGTCCACTGGTGACACGCGCGGGGGGGTCCGTGACCGCGCGGGAGCGGGAGCGCGCCTCCGCGGGCGCGCGCTCGCTCCCCAGAGCCTCACAGGCGAGCGACGTAGACCTACGTCACTCTGCCTGTGAGGGGCTGACTGCCGCAGTAAATATACTGTGAGCAGTCGGCAAGCGGTTAAGGAATCCATAAGATTGATGGACCTGCATCAAAGCCGAAAAAAATTGAGGAGCAGAATGTGGAAACATTAAGTGCTTTTTAACTACTTGCCGACCTCCCGCCGCAGGCTGGCTCGGCTGCACGAAACGAAGTATGGGAACGTTGGTTCACAGGAGCGCTACTGGGGGCACATGCCAGCCCCCCCCCCCAGGCAGCCGGGATGTCAATTCACAGGGACCTGCGGCCGCGATTGCTGCCGGGCACCCACGATCGCTCCCCGCTGAGAGAGAATGACAGTCTGCTGTTGTAAACACAGCAAACCGTTGTTCTCTCTGGAATGATCACAGAGCTCCTGTGATCCTTCTATTTAGTAATACAGGTCTATGTGTTCATTTCACAAGTCTATCCCCCTATACAGTTAGAAAACACTCCCCTAGGCTCACACTTAACCCTTTGATCACCCCTGGGCGAACCCCTTCCCTGCCAGTGTCATTAGTACAGTGGCAGTGTATATTTTTTAGCACTGATTACTGTAGTAATGTCAGTTAGGTGTCCGACCTGTCCGCCGCAATGTCCCGCTAAAAATCGCAGATCATTGCCATTACTAGTAAAAAAAAATAAAAAATAAAAATGACATAAATCTTTCCCCTTAGTTTGTAGACGCGATAACTTTTGCAAAAAACAATAAAATACGCTTATTGACATTTTTTTTTACCAAAAATATGTAGCAGAATACAAAGTGGCCTAAGGGATGAATTTTTTATTTTTTTTTATTGGGAATGTTATATAGCAGAATGTGAAATATATTGATTTTTTTTTTCCCAATTGTCGCTCTTTTTTTGTTTATAGCGCAAAAAATAAAAATTGCACAGGTGATCAAATACCACCAAAAGAAAGCTCTGTTTGTGGGGAAAAAAAGAACATCAATTTTATTTGGGTACAGCGTCGTACGACCGCACAATTGTCCGTTAAATTAACCACTCTACTACCGCTCACAGTAATACTACTGCGGCAGAGTGGCTCGTTCCCGTCCAGTCACGTAGTATTAACGTGACTGGACTCCTCCCCTTCTGGGCGGCGCTTGCGCGCCGCCGGAGGCTCGCTCCCGCTGTTTTCATTCACAGCGGGAGTCGGGCAGGGGAGGAGCAGCGGCGATCGCCGCTGCTCTTACCCGATCGTCGGGGATCGAGTCTGGAGATCCGCCCGCTGTGTGTAAACACAGCGGGCGGATCTCCATAGTGACAGGGAGTGACAGATCGGACTGTTCAGCATAGCTGGACATCCGATCTGTCCATGAATCACATAGTCACCTCCCCCCCTACACGTCAGTAAGCACCAGGAATACATTAACCCCTCCCTCTCCAATAAAATTAACCCCTTCCCTGCCAGTGTCATTTTTACAGTAACAGTGCATATATATAGCACTGATTACTGCAGTAATGTCACTGGTACCCCCAAAAGTGTCAAAAATGTCAGTCAAGGGTCCGGTCTGTCCGCCGCAATGTCGCAGTCCCGCAAAAAAAATCGCAGATCGCCGCCATTACGCGTTAAAAAAAAAACACCAAAAATGACAGAAATCTTTCCCTTTGTTAGTAAACGCAATAACTTTTGCGCAAACCAATCAAAATACGCTTATTGCGATTTTTTTTACCAAACATATGTAGCATAAAACAAATTGGCCAAAAACTTTTAAAAAAATTGGTTTTTACATCTTTTTGGGGGGGAATTTCATATAAAAAATGTGAAAAATATTGTTATTTTTTCAAAATAAACGCTCTTTTTTTGTTTATAGCGCAAAAAGTAAAAATCGCACAGGTGATCAAATACCACCAAAAGAAAGCTCTGTTTGTGGGAAAAAAAGGACGTAAATTTCGTTTGGGTACGGCGTCGCACGACCGCGCAATTGTCAGTTGAAGTCGCACAGCGCCGAATCGCAAAAAGTGGCCTGGACGGAAGACAGCAAAATCCTCCGGTTGTAAAGTGGTTAACGCAGTGCCATATCATAAAAAATGGCCTGGTCATTAAAGGGGCAAATCCTTCCGGTCCAGAACTGGTTAAGGAATCCATAAGATTGATGGACCTGCGTCAAAGCCGAAAGAAATTGAGGAGCAGAATGTGGAAACATAAAGTGATTTTTAATGACAATGCACTATAAGAAATGCAAACAATAATGATCAGTGCAGTCTTCACCCAGCAAAAAGAGAATAATTTTGAAATCCTTTTAACGGCTTCCATACAGAGCAGTTAGACCCCCTTCCTGCCCAGACCAATTTTCAGCTTTCAGCACTCTCACACTTTGAATGACAATTGCTCAGTCATGCTACACTGTAACCAAACAAAATTTTTATTTTTTTTTTCACACAAATAGAGCTTTCTTTTGGTGGTATTTGATCACAACTGGGGTTTTTTTTTTTTTTCGTGATTTATGCAAAAAAAAAAGCAAAAATTTTTAAAAAAAACACTTTTTTTAGTTTCAATTATGAAATTTTGCAAAAAATACATTTTTCTTCATACATTTGGGCCAAAATGTATACTGCTACATGTCTCTGGTAAAATTAACCCAAATTAGTGTATATTATTTAGTCTGTGTGAAAGTTATTGAGTCTAGAAGCTATGGTACCAATTACTGAAAATTGATCACACCAGATGTACTGACTGCCTATCTCCTTTCTTGAGGCCCTGAAATGTCAGGACAGTACAAATACCGACCAAATGACCCCTTTTTGTAAAGTAGACAGTCCAAGGTATTTAGTAAGAGGCATGGTGAGTTTTTTGAAGTTGTAATTTTTTCCCACAATTCTTGGGAAAATGAAGAAAAAATTTTTTTTTTCTTTTTTTTCCCACAAAGTTGTCAATTTATAAGCTATTTCTAACACATAGCATGTACACAGCAAAAATTACACCCAAAAATACATTCTGCTACTCCTTCTGAGTATGGTGATACCACATGTGTGAGACTTTTACACAGCCTGGCCACAAAAAGAGACTCCACGTCCAAGAAGCACATTCAGGCGTTCTAGGAGCATAAATACACATAAAACTTTCTTACTACCTATCACACTTTTCAAGGCCCTAGAGCACCAATACAATGGAAAAGTCCACAAAATGACCCCATTTTGGAAAGCAAACACTCCAACGTATATTCTATGAGGCATTATGGGTCGTTTGAACATATCATTTTTTTCCACAGGTTTTTGGAAAATATGGGAAAAAAATGAAAACTTTTTTTTTTTACACAAAGTTGTCAATTTATAAGATATTCCTAACACATAGCATGTACACAGCAAAAATGACACCCCAAAATACATTCTGCCACTCCTCCTGAGTATGGCAATACCACATGTGTGAGACTTTTTCACAGCCTAGCCATATAGAGGGGCCTAACATCCAAGGAGCATCATCATGCATCCTAGCCACTTGCCTAGGCCTATTTTTGACATTTGGTGTTTACAAGCTAAAATCAGTTGTTTTGCTAGAAAACTGCTTAGAACCCCCAAACATTATATATTTTTTTTTAGCAGAGACCCTAGAGAATAAAATGGAGATTATTGCAATATTTTTTATCACACCGTATTTGCGTAGCGGTCTTCCAAACGCAATTTTTTTGGAAAAAATTCACTTTTTTTAATTAAAAAATAAGAAACCAGTAAAGTTAGCCCAATTTTTTTCCATAATGTGAAAGATAATGTTACGCCGAGTAAATAGATACCCAACATGTCATGTTTCAAAATTGCGCACGCTCACGGAATGGTGACAAACTTTGGTACTTAAAAATCCCCATAGGCGACAATTTAAAAATTTCTACAGGTTGCCATCTTTGAGTTACAGAGGAGGTCTAGGGCTCAAATTATTCCCCTTGCTCTAACGATCGCGGCGATACCTCACATGTGTGGTTTGAACACCGTTTACATATGTGGGCGGGGTTTCTGTATGCATTCGCTTCTGCGCGCGAGCTAACGGGGACAGGGCGCTTTCATTTTTTTTTTTTTTTTACTATTTATTTTATTTATTATTTTTTATTTTTACACCGTTTAAAAAAAAAAAAATTGATCATTTTTATTTCTATTAAAAGAAATGTAAATATTCCTCGTAATAGAAATAGGCACGACAGGACCTCTTTTTTGTGAGATCTGGGGTCAAAAAGTCCTCAGATCTCACAAGTACACTAAAAGATAGAAAAAAAAAAAAAAAATAATTATAATATAAAATGAAAAAAAAAAAAAAAAGGACCTTTAAACCGGTTGCTAGGCAACAACATTTTCCGTAGCTCCGGTCCTCCAAGACCATAGAGTCAAGTGAGGGCAAGCTTGCCCTCACTCGACATCCTGTCTGTGAGGATTCGGGACCGGATCGTTTTCCCCGCTGCCGGCGGGTCCGGTAAGCGGGGAAAAGGACCGGAACGCGTCGGGAGGGGGGGGGGGCGCCTCTTCCGCCATCCCGGAAGGGTGATCCCACGGCGAATCCGCCGCTGGGACCACCCTTATCGGAAAGCCAACCGTCCACCGTTTAAAAAAATACCAGGGTTATGGCAGCTATCTGCTGCCATAACACCGGTATTTAGGTTTAAACGGAGGACGTATATAAACCTTTTTGGACTTGGACATGGTGGCTGTATGAAGGGTGACAGGTACTCGGGTACTTTGTTGGGCAGGTGACAGGTACTCTGGTACTGATGAGCAGGTGGCAGGTACTCGGGTACTCCGATAGGCAGGTGACAGGTACTCGGGTACTCTGATGGGCAGGTGACAGGCAGGTGATAGGTACTGATGAGTAGTACTCACTGACTGATAGGTGATAGGTGATACTGTACTGATGGGTACTGATGATCAGTACTGATACGTGATAGGTACTGATGAGTACTGATGAGTAGTGATGGGTACTGATGAGCAGGCGGCAAGTACTTGGGTACTTCAGGCGTCAGGTACTCTGATGAGCAGGTGGAAGGTACTCGGGTACTCTGATGGGTAGGTGACAGGTACTCAGGTACTCTGATGACGGGTACTCCGTTGACAGGTACTCAAAGTACCCGAGTACCTGTCATCAGAGTACCCGAGTACCTGTCATCAGAGTACCCGAGTACCCGTCATCAGAGTACCCGAGTACCTGTCATCAGAGTACCCGAGTACCTGTCAGAGTACCCGAGTACCCGTCATCAGAGTACCCGAGTACCTGTCATCAGAGTACCCGAGTACCCGTCATCAGAGTACCTGAGTACTTGTCATCAGAGTACCCGAGTACCTGTCATCAGAGTACCCGAGTACCTGTCATCAGAGTACCCGAGTACCCGTCTTCAGAGTACCCGAGTACCTGTCATCAGAGTACCCGAGTACCCGTCAGAGTACCCGAGTACCTGTCATCAGAGTACCCGAGTACCTGTCATCAGAGTATCCGTCATCAGAGTACCTGAGTACCTGTCATCAGAGTACCCGAATACCTTTCACCAGCCCATCAGAGTACCCAAGTACCTGTCATCAGAGTACCTGATGGGCTGGTGACAGGTACTCGGGTACTTTGATGGGCTAGTGACAGGTGCTCTTTATTGGGGGGGGGCAATCAGTGTGTTTAGGGTGCACTGTAGTTGGTAACTAGCTGTTACCACAATCTCCTCCTCCCACAGGATCAGTGTGTGAGGAGGAGAACACGGTGACAGCTAGTTACCGTGTTCTCTGTTGACATTTGTGACCGGCTGTGATTGGACACAGCCGGTCACGTGGTAAAGAGCCAATTTCATTGGCTCTTTACCTAGATCGGGGATCGACTCTGTCCGAGGGACGAGCCTCGTCCCCGATCGCTGCTCTGCGCGTCCCCGGGGGCGCGCATTGCAGAGAGAACGAGCGGCTCGTGCTGGAGCCGCTCATGTGATCGGCTGTGATTGACACAGCCGATCACGTGGTAAACAGCCAATTTCTATTGGCTGTTTACCTTGATCAGGGATGGGCTATGTCCGAGGGACGAGCCTCATCCCTGATCGCGCCGCTGCGCGCCGCCGGGGGCGCGCAGTAGCAGCTAGAACGGGCCGACGTCATATGACGGCGGCCCGGATCTAGACAACCACTTTGCCGACGTCATTTTACATGACTCGGTATGGAAGTGGTTAAACAGCAGCAGAAAAACTAGGTCTTATTAGTGCCAAAACACAGTGACAAAATATTCATGAAAAGCATAGAATTGACTTTGGCAAGAAATAAGTGTGCCACATTAACCTGCTCACATCCGCGCTACAGCCTATATACGGCTGCAGCGCGGACTTGAATTTTCGGGAGGCCGTTTTTAAACGGCCTCCCATAAACACGCCCGCCGCGCGCTCCCGCGAGCGCGCATCGGGTAGAAGCTGTGTTGGCCGTGTCCCTTGGACACAGCCAATCACAGATCGAGACGAATGGCCAATCACAGCGGCCATTCGTCACGATCGAGGCATCCAATGAGAGATGATCTCATATGTAAACATATGAGATCATCTGTCATTGCCTCGGTAGTAACAGACTCCCCGCGCGCTCCCGCGAGCGCGCACCAGGGATAATCTGTGTTGGCCGTGTCCCTTGGACACAGCCAATCACAGATCGTGACGAATGGCCAATCACAGCGGCCATTCGTCACGATCGAGGCATCCAATGAGAGATGATCTCAAATGTAAACATTTGAGATCATCACTCATTGCCAGCTCTCCCTCCTCACACACAGACTGCAGTAGAGGAGAGATTGTAAGTGGTAAAAAAAGTGCCCACCATTGCCCACCAGTGATCACCAGTGCCCACCAGTGTGCCCACCAGTGTGCCCACCAGTGTTCCCACCAGTGTGCCATCAGTGTGCCATCAGTGTGCCCAGTCTCATCAGTGCCCACCAGTGTGCCCACCAGTGCCCACCAGTGTGCCCACCAGTGCCCACCAGTGTGCCCACCTGTGCCCATCAGTGCCTGCCCAGTGCTCATCAGTGCCGCCCAGTGCTCATCACTGCCGCCCAGTGCTCATCAGTGCCGCCCAGTGCCCACCAGTGTGCCCATCAGTGCCCGCCCAGTGCTCATCAGTGCCGCCCAGTGCTCATCAGTGCCGTCCAGTGCTCATCAGTGCCGCCCAGTGCTCATCAGTGCCACCCAGTGCTCATAAGTGTGCCTAGTGCCCACCAGTGTGCCCATCAGTGCCGCCCAGTGCTCATCAGTGCCGCCCAGTGCTCATCAGTGCCGCCCAGTGCTCATCAGTGCCGTCCAGTGCTTATCAGTGCCGCCCAGTGCTCATCAGTGCCGCCCAGTGCTCATAAGTGTGCCCAGTGCCCACCAGTGTGCCCATCAGTGCCGCCCAGTGCTCATCAGTGCCGCCCAGTGCCCATCAGTGCCCGCCCAGTGCTCATCAGTGTCGCCCAGTGCTCATCAGTGCCGTCCAGTGCTCATCAGTGCCGCCCAGTGCTCATCAGTGCCGCCCAGTGCTCATCAGTGCCGTCCAGTGCTCATCAGTGCCGCCCAGTGCTCATCAGTGCCGTCCAGTGCTCATCAGTGCCGCCCAGTGCTCATCAGTGCCGCCCAGTGCTCATAAGTGTGCCCAGTGCCCACCAGTGTGCCCATCAGTGCCGCACAGTGCTCATCAGTGCCGCCCAGTGCTCATCAGTGCCGCCCAGTGCTCATAAGTGTGCCCAGTGCCCACCAGTGTGCCCATCAGTGCCGCCCAGTGCTCATCAGTGTCACCGTGCCCATCAGTGTCACCAACGATGGCAAAAAAATTTTTCTCAGCCGAGGAGGCCTTCAATATAATCAGTGAGGACATGGACAGGGAGCTTTCTGCTTCGGAATCTTCGGAGTCAGAGTCTGACTCCGAAGTAAATTACGAGCCGGTCATTAGCAGCAGGACGCAGACCGACTCCGACGAGGAGGAATACTGCCCGCCTGCCAAACGAAGGCGTTCTGGTGAGGAGGAGGCAGTGCCATCCACCAGCTCCGCGGTGCCATCCACCAGCTTCGCAGTGCCATCCACCAGCTCCGCAGTGCCATCCACCAGCTCCGCAGTGCCATCCACCAGCACCACAGTGCCTCGGCAAGAAAGGCCAAGCTAAAGTGGGGTGTCACCTCGCCCCCAAAGGGTTAGGACCAACGCCAGCCTTCCCTATGCCCTTCTGAACCCCCTGTGGCTTCCTCCCAACTCAGGAGAAGCCATCATCCCCCCTTTCACTGCCCAGCCAGGAGTCCAGGTCAACACTGAGAACTTTGCCCCAATTGACTACTTCCGTTTAATTTTTACGGAGGACCTGCTGACGTCCATTGTGGCCCAGTGCAACCTGTATGCACATCATTTTATCCAGAGTAACCCCACATCTTTTTATTCCCGTCCCTTTGAGTGGAGAGACCTGACGGTGGAGGAGTTCAAGATATTTTTAGGCCTCACCCTCAACATGGGACTCAATAAAAAAAACGAACTGCAAGCATATTGGTCAACCAAACCAATCTACCATATGCCCATCTACTCTGCAGTAATGCCCAGGGCCAGGTATCTGATGATCATGAGGTTCCTACATTTCAACGACAATACCCAGTGCCCTCCCCGAAATTCCCCAGCATTTGACAAGCTGTTCAAAATTCGGCCACTTCTAAATTATTTTTCAGAAATTTTCCCTCAATTATTTACCCCAGACCAAAATATATGTGTGGATGAGTCCCTTGTGAAATTTACTGGCAGGCTGGGCATCAAACAATTCATTCCCAGCAAATGGGCCCGCTATGGGGTGAAGCTTTACAAACTATGTGACCGAGCCACAGGGTACACCTATGCCTTCAGGGTGTACGAAGGGAAGGACACCCAGCTGCATCCCCCTGAATGTCCGGACTACATGGGATCAAGCGGGAAAGTCGTTTGGGACCTCATTTACCCCCTCCTTGAAAAAGGCTACCACCTGTACGTAGACAATTTCTACACCAGTTTGCCCCTGTTCCGAAACCTTCACAGAAAGAAGACTCCTGCATGTGGCACGGTCCGAAAAAACCGGAAAGGCTTTCCTCAAAGGCTAGTAAACACCAAGCTGAGAAGAGGGGAGACGGCGAGTCTGAGAAATGAGGAAGTTCTGGCTGTGAAGTGGAGGGACAGAAGAGACGTGTACATGTTGTCTTCGATCCACAATGACAACTATGTGGAATCCCGACGAAGGAATGGCCCAGTCCGAAAGCCAACATGTGTACATGAGTACAACTTATTCATGGGGGGAGTGGATTTCAACGACCAAATGATGGAACCCTATCTACCCACAAGACGTACCTATCATTGGTACAAAAAAGTAGCAATTTATATTTTTCATTTGGCCATATACAATTCCTACATTTTATACCGCAAATCCACCGAAAGCCCCCAACCCTTCCTTTATTACCTGGAGGAAATCTTCACAACCCTCATATTTCCAAACGGCCCACCAGAAAACATTAGATCTGACGTAATAAGCAGACTGTCTGAACGCCATTTTCCAAGTAAAATCCCTCCCACACAAAGAGACCAAAAACGGCAGAAAAAATGTAGGGTGTGTACCAAGGCAGGAATTCGAAAAGACACCCGCTATTACTGTCCCCAGTGTCCTTCCCAACCAGGCCTCTGTGTAGACGACTGTTTCCGCCGTTACCATACTTGTCTAAATTATTAGTATGGTAAACGTAGTCCTCCGCTTTCACCCCTTATGCCACTGTATACTCCTGAAATGACCCTGGACTGTTATACAACGACGCCTTTGCCTGCTGATTTTGTACCTATGTCTGCCTGCTCCGGAACTGACCCTGGCCTGTTTTTTGACCATGCTTCTGCCTGCTGATTCTGTTCATACCTCTGCCTGATCTGGAACTGACCCTGGACTGTTATTTGACCACGCCTTTGCCTGCCGATTTTGTACCTACCTCTGCCTGCTCCGGAACTGACCCTGGCCTGTTTTTTGACCATGCTTCTGCCTGCTGATTCTGTTCATACCTCTGCCTGATCTGGAACTGACCCTGGACTGTTATTTGACCACGCCTTTGCCTGCCGATTTTGTACCTACCTCTGCCTGCTCTGGAACTGACCCTGGACTGTTTGACCACGATTTTTGCCTGCCTCTGGAAGTAGTGGGATTCATACCACAGGGGTCTCGCATATGTGAGGGGACCAGAAATGTTTTTCTGGATGAAGAAAACAATTTTTTTTGTTTTTCTTCTTCTCAGATTAGGGTCTGGATCCCGGAGGCTTCAAAGCGATTTGGGTGGGAGAAGCCTCTACCCCTGTCCCCATTCTATCCCGACAGAGGCCCTACTTCTGCCTGCAGGACTTACTGCCATCATGCCTCTGCCTGCCGCATGCACTGACACTGGACTGGTATCCTTGCCTGGAGAATTGCATGCACTGTTGCTGATCAAGTCCCTGCCTGCTGCCTGGACTCAACTCCTGTGGACAACTGCGCTTCTAAAACTACAGGTAAGCTTTTGTTTACCCTTTGCTCAGCAGAATGTATTGTGGGGTGTAATTCATGGTAATTCATGGTATGTGCATGCTATGTGTCTTTGCATGTTGGGCCTCTGTATGTGACCTGACTGCGTAAAAGTCTCACACATGTGGTATCGCCATACTCAGGAGGAGTAGCAGAATGTATTTTGGGGTGTCATTTTTGCTATGTACATGCTATGTGTTGGAAATATCTTATAAATGGACAACTTTGTGTAAAAAAAATGCGTTTTCATTTTTTTTCCACATTTTCCGAAAGATTCTGGAAAAAAATGACATGTTCAAAAGACTCATTATGCCTCATAGAATATACGTTGGGGTGTTTGCTTTCCAAAATGGGGTCATTTAGTGGGCTTTTTCATTGTGCTGGTGCTCCAGGGCCTTCAAAAGTGTAATAGGTGGTTGAGAAATGAAAAGTGTATTTTATGCTCCGAGAACGCCTGGAGGTGCTACTTCAATGTTGGACCTCTGTATGTGGCCTGGCTGTAAAAAAGTCTCACACATGTGGTATCGCCATACTCAGGAGGAGTAGCAGAATGTATTTTGGGGGGTCATTTTTGCTATGTACATGCTATGTGTTGGAAATATCTTATAAATGGACAACTTTGTGTAAAAAAAATGCGTTTTCATTTTTTTTCCACATTTTCCGAAAGATTCTGGAAAAAAATGACATGTTCAAAAGACTCATTATGCCTCATAGATTATACGTTGGGGTGTTTGCTTTCCAAAATGGGGTCATTTAGTGGGCTTTTTCATTGTGCTGGTGCTCCAGGGCCTTCAAAAGTGTAATAGGTGGTTGAGAAATGAAAAGTGTATTTTATGCTCCGAGAACGCCTGGAGGTGCTACTTCAATGTTGGACTTCTGTATGTGGCCTGGCTGTAAAAAAGTCTTACACATGTGGTATCGCCATACTCAGGAGGAGTAGCAGAATGTATTTTGGGGTGTCATTTTTGCTATGTACATGCTATGTGTTGGAAATATCTTATAAATGGACAACTTTGTGTAAAAAAAATGCGTTTTCATTTTTTTTCCACATTTTCCGAAAGATTCTGGAAAAAAATGACATGTTCAAAAGACTCATTATGCCTCATAGATTATACATTGGGGTGTTTGCTTTCCAAAATGGGGTCATTTAGTGGGCTTTTTCATTGTGCTGGTGCTCCAGGGCCTTCAAAAGTGTAATAGGTGGTTGAGAAATGAAAAGTGTATTTTATGCTCCGAGAACGCCTGGAGGTGCTACTTCAATGTTGGACTTCTGTATGTGGCCTGGCTGTAAAAAAGTCTCACACATGTGGTATCGCCATACTCAGGAGGAGTAGCAGAATGTATTTTGGGGTGTCATTTTTGCTATGTATATGCTATGTGTTGGAAATATCTTATAAATGGACAACTTTGTGTAAAAAAAATGCGTTTTCATTTTTTTTCCACATTTTCCGAAAGATTCTGGAAAAAAATGACATGTTCAAAAGACTCATTATGCCTCATAGATTATACGTTGGGGTGTTTGCTTTCCAAAATGGGGTCATTTAGTGGGCTTTTTCATTGTGCTGGTGCTCCAGGGCCTTCAAAAGTGTAATAGGTGGTTGAGAAATGAAAAGTGTATTTTATGCTCCGAGAACGCCTGGAGGTGCTACTTCAATGTTGGACCTCTGTATGTGGCCAGGCTGTAAAAAAGTCTCACACATGTGGTATCGCCATACTCAGGAGGAGTAGCAGAATGTATTTTGGGGTGTCATTTTTGCTATGTACATGCTATGTGTTGGAAATATCTTATAAATGGACAACTTTGTGTAAAAAAAATGCGTTTTCATTTTTTTTCCACATTTTCCGAAAGATTCTGGAAAAAAATGACATGTTCAAAAGACTCATTATGCCTCATAGATTATACGTTGGGGTGTTTGCTTTCCAAAATGGGGTCATTTAGTGGGCTTTTTCATTGTGCTGGTGCTCCAGGGCCTTCAAAAGTGTAATAGGTGGTTGAGAAATGAAAAGTGTATTTTATGCTCCGAGAACGCCTGGAGGTGCTACTTCAATGTTGGACCTCTGTATGTGGCCAGGCTGTAAAAAAGTCTCACACATGTGGTATCGCCATACTCAGGAGGAGTAGCAGAATGTGTTTTGGGGTGTAGTTGTAAGTATTCATATGCCATGTGAGAGAAATAACCTGTTGAATATGACAATTTTGTAAAAAAAAAAAAAAAAAAAATTTATTTTGCAAAGAATTGTGGGAAAAAATGACAACTTCAAAAAACTCACCATGCCTCTTATTAAATACCTTGGAATGTCTACTTTCCAAAAAGGGGTCATTTGGGGGTCATTTGTACTTTCCTGGCTTGTTAGGGTCTCAAGAAGTGAGATAGGCTGTCAGTACATTAGGTGTGATCAATTTTCAATGATTAGCACCATAACTTGTAGACTCTCTAACTTTCACGCAGACCAAATAATGTACACTTATTTGGGTTATTTTTACCAAAGATATGTAGAAGTATACATTTTGGCCAAAATTTATGAAGAAAAATTACTAATTTGCAAAATTTTATAACAGAAACTAAAAAAAAAACGTTTTTTTTTAAATTTGCGGTCTTTTTTCATTTATAGCGCACAAAATAAAAAGCCCAGCGGTGAATAAATACCATCAAAAGAAAGCTCTATTTCTATGAAAAAAAGGACGAAAAATTTATATGGGTTGAGTGTTGCATGACCGCGCAATTGTCATTCAAAGTGTGAGAGCACTGAAAGCTAAAAATTGGTCTGGATGGGAAGGGGGTTTAAGTGCAAAGTAGGCAAGTGGTTAAACATGCGGGGGCTTGGTAGTAATTGCAGATTCCAGACTGGATCATTTTTTACGAAGGTCAGCCGGTCAATTGTAGAAATAAAGAAAGGAGCTCCAGACCAAAACTGGTTTAATAATTTTATAATGTAATTGTTAGTAAGAAAATATCCAATGCATTTTGAGTGCAACACCACTCTCCCTTCATCAGGGCTCAACACAGGGTAAAACCTGAATGGACTCAGAAAACAATGATGACTTCACAGAAGGGCAAATGGTCCTGCTCAGCAACTGCTGTCAAGTTGCTGCTTCATGTGGAGACTTCAACACTGGTTCTAATATAGATCTATGAAGTCACTGTTTTCTTAGTCCATTCAAGTTTTATCTTGTGTTGTGTGATGAAGGGGGTGGGATGTTGCCCCTGGAAAGTGTCTGGTGGTTTTTAGTTCTTTTTTTCACCAACAATTAAATGATCTTGGACTCTTTCATCCAGTTTTGGTCTGGGGTTTCTTTCTGCATTGCTGTGGTTTGAGCTTCTGTTGGGACCCCATCAAGACAAGCTGTGAAGGACCTGGTATGGATTATGTGGGAACCCCCATGTCCATTCTTTTGTGTGGGAGGGCCCCTTATTAACATCAATCTCAGACCCTCATCTACGATAAAGGTCTAATTCAGATGAAAAGAATCCTTGGCCATGTAAACATAGGAGCTTGACATAGTTTAATAGGGGTTCCCTCATAATTCAGGATTCATAATAAGATGGTATTTGCTGGCAATTTAACCTCTTTGTGCCGGGGTCTCCCTGCCATTTAAGGGGTTTTAGATGCCGGAAGGAGGGGTTTTTGATCATTTGACCAGTGGCGGCTGGTCCAATGGGGGCGTAGGGGAGCCACCCCCCTATCCATGCGTCCGGCCCTCTAATCTACAAGCGGGACGCCGGGACGCATAGAGTTTAATGGGGCTTTTTTTTTTTTTTTAAGCATGTGATTAGAGCCAGAGGCTCTAAAAGACTAAAAAAAAAAAGGTGGGCTCGGGGCACAGAGCACTGTGCCCCGAGTCCACCCAGTTGTGTGACAATAGCGAATGAATATGAGAAGAGTTAATCTATAAAAGGTGCTCTCTACATTGTACGCATAGAACGTTTGAGCAATGTTTACATACATCATTAATACAGGAAACGGAAGAATAACATAATTATCACCTTATTGCCCTAAAAGTGTCCTTACTAAAAGATAAAAAAAAAGAAATAATAAAGGCATATTTTGCATATATATATATATATATATATATATATATATATATATATATATATATATATACTGCTCAAAAAATGAAAGGAAGACTTTTTAATCAGAGAATAGCATCAAGTGAATTAAACTCCTGGGATATTGATCTGGTCAGTTAAGTATCAGAGGGGGGTTGTTAATCAGTTTCAGCTGCTTTGGTTTTAATGAAATTAACAACAGGTGCACTAGATGGGCAACAACCAGACAACCTACAAAACAGGAATGGTTTTACAGGTGGAGGCCACTGACATTTTTTTTCCTACTCATCTTTTTTTACTGTTTTTCACTAATTTTCCATATGGCTAGAGTCAGTGGCACTACTGGTATCATAAGGCGATACCTGGACCCTATGGAGGTTGCACAGGCAGTCCAACTCCTCCAGGATGGTGCATCAATACGTGCCATTGCCAGAAGGTTTCTCCCAGCACAGTCTCAAGAGCATGGAGGAGATTCCAGGAGACAGGCAGTTACTCTAGTAGAGCTGGACAAGGTCACAGAAGGTCCTTAACCCATCAAAAGGACCGGTATCTGCTCCTTTGTGAAAGGATGAACAGGATGAGCACTGCTAGAACCCTACAAAATGACCTCCAGCAGGACACTGGTGTGAATGTCTCTGACTTCAATAGGGTGACCTGAGGGCCTGATGTCCTCCAGTGGGCCCTGTGCTAACTGCCTGGCAATGGGGAGCTCAATTGACATTTGCCATTGAACACCAGAATTGGCAGGTCTGGCACTGGCACCCTGTGCTTTTCACCCTGAGCACATGTGACAGAGGTGAAAGGATCTGGAGAAATCGTGAAGAACGTTATGCTGCCTGTAACATCGTTCAGCATGACCACTTAGGTGGTGGGTCAGTGATGGTCTGGGGAGGCATATCCATGGAGGGACACACAGACCTCTACAGGCTACTTAATGGCACTCTGACTGTCATTAGGTATTGGGATAAAATCCTTGGACCCATTGTCAGACCCTACGCTGGTGAAGTGGGTCTTGGGTTCCTCCTGGTGCATGACAATGGTCGGCCTCACGTGGCGAGAGTATGCAGCCAGTTCCTGTAGGATGAATGAATTGATACCACCGAACAGCCCCCATGCTTGCCTGACCTATTCCTAAGCTCAGGGATGCCCTGGTCCAGATCTAGGAGGAAACCCCCCAGGACACCATCCGTCATCTCATTAGGAGCATGCACCGACATTGTCAGGCATGCATACAAGCACGTGGGGGCCATACACACTACTGAGGACCATTTTGAGTTTCTGCAATGAAATTTCAGCAAAATGGACTAGACTGCTGAATAATTTTTTCACTTTGATTTTCAGGGGGTCTTTGAATTCAGCCCTCTGTAGGGTGATAATTTTCATTTACATCAAACGATGTGGCATCCTTTCATTCCCAACACATTACCCAGTCCATACCAGTATAGATATCCAGCATGATATTTTTCCCCATTGAGATCTGATGTGTTTTCAAAGTGTTCCTTTAATTTTTTAGAGCAGTTTATATATATATATATATATATATATATATATATATATATATACAGTATCTCACAAAAGTGAGTACACCCGCACATTTTTACAAATATTTTGTTATATCTTTTCATGTAACACTGAAGAAATGACACTTTGCTACAATGTAAAGTAGTGAGTGTACAGCTTGTATAACAGTGTAAATTTGCTGTCCACTCAAAATAACTCAACACACAGCCATTAATGTCTAAACCGCTGGCAACAAAAGTGAGTACACCCCTAAGTGACGATGTCCAAATTGGGCCCAATTAGCCATTTTCCCTCCCCGATGTAATGTGACTTGTTAGTGTTACAAGGTCTCAGGTGTGAATGGGGAGCAGGTGTGTTAAATTTGGTGTTATCGCTCTCACTCTCTCATACTGGTCACTGGAAGTTCAACATGGCACCTCATGGCAAAGAACTCTCTGAGGAAAAAAAGAATTGTTGCTCTACATAAAGATGGCCTAGGCTTTAAGAAGTTTGCCAAGACCCTGAAACTGATCTGCAGCACTGTGGCCAAGACCATACAGTGGTTTAACAGGATAGGTTCCACTCAGAACAGACCTCACCATGGTCGACCAAAAAAGTTGAGTGCATGTGCTCAGCGTCATATTCAGAGGTTGTCTTTGGGAAATAGATGTATGAATGCTGCCAGCATTGCTTCAGAGGTTGAAGGGATGGGGGGTCAGCCTGTCAATGCTCAGACCATACACTGCACACTGCATCAAATTGGTCTGCATGGTTGTTGTCCTAGAATGAAGCCTCTTCTGAAGATGATGCAAAAGAAAGCCCGAAAACAGTTTGCTATAGACAAGCAGACTAAGGGCATGGATTACTGGAACTATGTCCTGTGGTCTGATGAGACCAAGATAAACCTATTTGGTTCAGATGGTGTCAAGCGTGTGTGGCGGCAACCAGGTGAGGAGTACAAAGACAAGTGTGTCTTACTTACAGTCAAACATGGTGTTGGGAGTGTCATGATCTGGGGCTGCATGAGTGCTGCCAACAATGGTGAGCTACAGTTCATTGAGGCAACCATGAATGCCCACATGTACTGTGACATACTGAAGCAGAGCATGATCCCCTCCCTTCGGAGACTGGGCCACAGGGCAGTATTCCAACATAACGACCCCAAACACACCTCCAAGATGACCATTGCCTTCCTAAAGAAGCTGAGGGTAAAGGTGATGGACTGGCCAAGCATGTCTCCAGACCTAAACCCTATTGAGCATCTGTGGGGCATTCTCATATGGAAGGTGGAGGAGCGCAAGGTCTCTAACATCCACCAGCTCCATGATGTCATCATGGAGGAGTGGAAGAGGACTCCAGTGACAACCTGTGAAGCTCTGGTGAACTCCATACCCAAGAGGGCTAAGGCAGTGCTGGAAAATAATGGTGGCCACACAAAATATTGACACTTTGGGCCCAATTTGGACATTGTCACTTAGGGGTGTACTCATTTGTGTTGCCAGCGGTTCAGACATTAATAGCTGTGTGTTGAGTTATTTTGAGGGGACAGCAAATTTACACTGTTATACAAGCTGTACACTCACTACTTTACATTGTAGCAAAGTGTCATTTCTTCAGTGTTGTCACATGAAAAGATAGAATAAAATATTTACAAATCTGTGAGGGGTGTACTCACTTTTGCGAGATACTGTATATATATATATATATATAAAATGTGTGATATTTAAAGTTGCATATGCTCCAATCCTACCCTCCTTCCCTGGGATGTCACTATTTTCTGGGCGGAGTTATCACATCTCAGGCTTTGCCCCCACATATCTTTATACAACCTCTTGCTGCACATATCCCAGCATGGAGGGGCTCAGTGAAGGTGGTGGTGAAGGTGTGGAGGTGTCGGATCGGGTCACACAGATCATAAAATGAGATCCGCCCGGCCTCATAATCCAGATCTATCCTGACTCTGTTACTGGAGATATTTGTAGATAAGGGGGTCTCTTTACTGTCATGTCTCACAAAATATTGACTACCAGTCCTGAGTAAACCCCAGGACTTTTTATTTTTTCCTATTCCTGCCTGCAAAACTTTCCTGTCCATACTGGGGTAACACATCCCGACCCTCCAGTATTGTGATCCCCCAACATCCACATCCCAGTAATGTCTCCCTGAGGAGAAACTCTGACTGCTCAACACCTGAGGATAATCCTGAAATCTCTCTGGTCTTTCTGGGCGAAACAGAAACCTATCTGACCAGGATACAGTTTTCCTGTCATCTGATATATGAAGCTTATTACCAGCTGTGTTTCCATCCAGTAATATGTCTGCAGCTCCCTGTATATAGAAGTATACATTTACCTCTGTTATTATATCAGATAAACCTGTGTGTAAGACCCCCGCCACATCCAGACCCCCTCCATCATGGAGGAGTTCCTCATGTCTCTCTCTGTCCTCATTATCTCCATCCTCAGTATCACACAAGTCACCTGTGTCTGATTCCTGTAAGACAGTCAGTGGATCCGTCATGTTACACAGCTTCTCAATGTCCACCATCTTCCTGGACAGCTCCTCCTTCTTTATTTCCAGATCCCGGATGGAGATGGAGATCCGCTCTGCCCGCCCGGAGATCTCCCTCAAGACTCTCTTCTCCAGGTCTTCCAGACGTCTCCTGAGATCTATAAACAGGGCAGTGACTCTCTCGGTGTCACCAGCTGCTTCTTCTTCTACTTTCCTCCTGTGCTCCTCCAGACTCTGGACTCTTTCCTCCGTCTCCTCTCTCTTTGTCGAAAGTTTCTGCAGAATGTTTCTCTGTTTGTCCTTTTTCTTCTTAAAAGCCTCATCCATACTCTCCACCTGGTGTCCCCGATGTTCTCCAACCAAGCTGCAGGCTGCACAAATACAGGTACCATCCTCAGTGCAGTAATAATCCAGGATCTTCTTATGGACGGAGCATTTCTGGCTCTCCATGGACAAGGAGGGGTCACATAAGATGTGTTCTGGGGACTTTTTGTGGACTCTCAGGTGTTTATCACACAGAGAAACCTCACAGTGTAGACAGGATCTAACAGCAGGTACAGGAGAGTCCACACAGTAAGTACAGAAGACCCCGGACTCTTCCTGATCTGGCTGGGCAGACAAGGATTTCTCCACTTTGTTATGCAGTGCTTTGTTCTCCTGCAGTGCAGGACGACTCCTGAACCTTTTTCTACATACAGGACAGAAGTAATCTCCAGACCCCCCCTGTGTTTTCAGCACACGATCAATACAGTCCCGGCAGAAGTTGTGTCCACATGGCAGCATTACAGGATCGGTATAAATGTTTACACAGAGGGAACATTTCTGCTCAGGTTTCGGATCGGTAGTAATGGAGTAATAGTCACTGAAATCCTCCGAGATTATATCTAAGGTGTTTAATACATCTTCTTTGGACATTGCTGAAATTACAAAAACAATAATTCATGGTTGGTTGTTCTTACAGCACATTAATAACATAAACATGATGTTCTTCTATAGTAAAGTGCCAGCTGATCACACTTCTGTGCCCCGTGATGTAGTGACTCAGTCAACGCTATACTGTAAAGCCCCCTACACACGAGTAGAAATTCGGCCGGGGGAATTTCGTACGACAACCGATCTGCCAATTTTCGGCTTGTTAGTATGATGCTTCCGACAGCCGACTCCGACTTTCTGGCCGAAAAAATTCTGGTGTGCAGGCTATATCCTTTTTGTTGACCGTCAAAACACGTCCGATTTTCGTCTCATTAGTACAGATTTCGACGGGGAAAAATCTTATGAGCAAGACTAGGCATGCTCAGAGATGAAAGAACACAAAAAAAGCAATCCAACACATGACATCACTTCTGAAGTAGAATTCTGTTGTGCGGGAAAATTCGTGTCCAGTCTAGAGCACATTCCAACCAACAGACACCACTCTGGACAAAAGACGGACGACCGGTCGGCGGAAATTCATTGCGTGTGTACGAGGCTTTACTGTGTAACTGCCTGATCCTTTTTTTTTAGTTTAATACGTTTTTATTGTATATTTCAAAAAGGAAAGTAACACAAACAAAGCACCATATAAAACAATATTCAATATTGTGTACCAGTTGCATCTCCAGAAATACAAATTATTATTTTATAAAAGGAAATAAGAGAAATCGGGAGAAAGAGGGGGGGGGGGGACTGGCTGAGCAAACCTGTCTTGGGTCAAGTAGAGAAAATCAACAGGTGCACCTAACTTCCACCCTCCCCAGTATATCACATATACCTTATCTTTTGCTCCTTTGACATTCTGTATGGTCGCTGGGAACTGAGAAAGGGAAAAATTGTGTAAGCTTGGGGTAAATCTAGTCTAAGGGCTCTCCCCCCCCCCCCCCCCCCATGACAGTGAAATGCCAATCACCAAAAATGTTATATGGGAGGAAGGGAAGTGAACGACCTCCAAGTAAGTTTGTCCCTAAATCATTTCATGTTTATATATGTTCCACCATTGTTACTTTTGTACAGTAGGATGACATGTTACAGGAATGCACTGACATGATCTTGTATGTAGGCAGGTGCAGTCTGTATTTTCCACTGCAGGTGACACTCGACTGCAGTGGCAATGCAGCTGGGGAAGGAAGTCAAGAGGAGCTTGGTTCCTCTATGATTTCCCTGGTGCTAGGGAGGCAGCTATCCGCATGCATGCTGATGCCCCATGTGACTTTTGTTGGAGATACAACAGCTTTCAGCTTAGCAGATTAACTGCAGTTCACAAATAGGACACTAGATGTAGCTAATGCTCAGTGATATGCTATGCATTTTCTATGATGTGTTGTAATATCCTGTACACTGTACTGAACTTGTTGGTTATCTCTTCCTGTCTGTTGTTCTTATGACAATGAGGTGACATCTTTGATATCTGTGTTATGTTCCAATAAAGAAGCCAGTTCCTGTTACTCCACAATGTCTGATCTGAATGGACTCCGCTGCACCCAGTGATCGCACTCTGCAACAACTTTGGCAGCTATCTTGGGCTGGGCAGAGTCTATTTAAGACTCTGGCTTCAGGACTTGGCCTACTTTTTGTGAGTGGCTAGCATAATGAATAGAGCCCCATCTGCCAGGGACAGTGCTAGAGATAGGAAGATGTTCGGGAGGAGTAGGGACAGTGCAGGGACTACGTTTACCTACCAGGAGTTTGGGTTTTGAGTTTGGACCGGCCAGGCCGCATTCTGCTCCTTGTGGAAGATGCTTTCCGCATTTTCCATTCTTTGTCTTGTGGGTCCAGCACTGTCTCAGTTGTAAGTGGCTCAGGTTGGGTGTGCGCCCCAGCTGGGCCTGTTGTACTTGCTTAACTTTTCTACAATACACTGTAATTGCCAAATTCAGACTCTATGTGTCTGTATTTTCCGGGGGGGCCCAACCAGGGGTTGAGGTGGTCTGTGCCCCATTACAAGCTGCCATGTCCTCCTTAAATGATAAACAGAACCAACAGCTACGGAAACAACTGGCTATTCCCTTCCAAGACTACACTCTGCCACAGCAATGTCTTCTTTAGTTACCAGAGAAACACCTACTGGTATTTGACACTAGCCCTGAGGACTACGGGTGCACTGAGGCAATAGACCACCCCAAATTATTTTGGCCATTTGGTATACCTCTGAACAAGCAATATTCAGTCTGAACATGGGTTTGAACCAAACCAGCCATCATCTCTGAAGGATATCCCTATGAAGTAGGGAATGGTCACCAGGACACATAGACAGAGAGTGAAACACAGACAGGCAGTGATGGGCCGAACACCACCCTGTTCGATTCGCACTAGAAGATCTCGAACAGGGAAAAAGTTCTAGCGAACATGCAAACTATGGGACACAAACATGAAAAATCAAAAGTCTCCCATCTGACGTCATGTGACGTCAGAAGGGGGCGGTGCCACCGGGTGTTGTAATCGGGTGGCCCCACCCCTTGCCTATAAAATAGCTGTCAAAGCTCAAGAGCGTCATTCGGCAGGACGCCTCAGAAGAGGTGAAGCATCTTTGAATTTTTCCTATTTTTCTGGTGGGGCGAGCGTCGTGATTGATGATGGATTTACATTGTGGGACACTATTTTTTTATTTTTAAATAAAGGACTTGTCAAAAATTGTCTTTTGTGTTTATTTTTTTTGTACACTTTTTTGGTGAATGGGTAGGGGTACGATGTACCCGATATCCATTCACATTGGGGGGGGCGGATCTGGGGGCCCCCTTGTTAAAGAGGGCTTCCAGATTCTGATAAGCCCCCCATCTGCAGACCCCCACAACCACATCCCAGGGTTGTCCGGAAGAGGCCCTTGTCCCCATCAACATGGGGACAGGTTGCTCTCGGATGTTACATGAGTGCCTCGGCTGCCCGGGACTCCCCCTCCTGACTAGCTGAGACACAGCAGCAGGTGCCATTGGCTCCCGCTGCTGCCAATCAAAGTCAGTGAGCCAATGAGGAAAGAGAGGGGGCAGGGGCCAAATAGACACAAAGAGTTTGGATCAGGTGGCCCCATTGTAAGCTGCTTGCAGGAGGGAGGAGCCAGGAGCTTCAGCAAGGGACCTGAGAAGAGGAGGATCTGGGCTGCTCTGTGCAAAACCAACTGCACAGAGCAGGTAAGTATGATATGTTTGGTTTTTTTAAACAATAAAAAATAAAACTTTAGTATCACTTTAAATAAATAATAATAAAGGCCAGGAAATATTCAAGAACCGTGAACACTGTTTTCGCTTCTATTGATGATCAGTGAAGAAGGGCCCTCTAGACCAGCCTTTTACAACCAGGGTGCCCATGCAAAATGCCTAAAAAGTTATCAAAAATGTATACAAGCCAGCAGGTGGATGAAGCCTGCCTTTTAGTTACACAAAGCCACAGATTTTCATTGTGCACCATTACGACTTTCTAGACACTGGCATCCTAACAACCAATGACATCATCAGTTGAAAAGGAAGATGTCTGTTGCCTCCAGAGCATCCTTGTTTGATTCTCCTGTGCTTCTCTCTCTCAGCAATGGGGTGACATTAGCTGACAGATGGAGAGAAATAAGGGATAAGAGAAACATTGGTGTATTAGTCAGTACCAGTGTTCAAAAGTGTATTTTCGTTGGAAGAATAAATCACATCTAACGTTGGGTGTCCTGCATGTGGATGTTGCTACATTCTGTAAAGCTGTTAGAATAGTTTTTTTACATTTTAGAATGGGGTACCCCGAGACTATCCATAATTTTAAAGGGTGCCTTGAGATTGTTTATAATTTTAAAGGGTGCCTTGACTGAAAAAAAAGTGGAGAAACACTGCTCTAGACTGATGACAGAGGAAGAAACTTCATCTTACATTGATGATGAGCGGAGGAAGGTTACCTTACATTGGTGGTAAGTGAAAGAGGGTCACCTTACATTGGTGGTCAGTGGAAGAAGGTTACCTTACATTGGTGATCAGTGGAGGAAGGTCACCTTATGTTGGTTGTCAGTGGAGGGAGGTCACCTTACATTGGTGGTCAGTGGAAGAAGGTCACCTTACATTGGTGGTCAGTGGAGGAAGGTCACCTTATGCTGGTGGTCAGTGGAGGGAGATCACCTTACATTGGTGGTCAGTGGAAGAAGGCCACCTTACATTGGTGGTCAGTAGAGGAAGGTCACCTTATGTTGGTGGTCAGTGGAGGGAGGTCACCTTACATTGGTGGTCAATAAAAGAAGGTCACCTTATGTTGGTAGTCAGTGGAGGGAGGTCACTTTACCTTGGTGGTTAGTGGGAGAAGGTCACCTAATTTTGGTGGTCAGTGGGAGAAGGTCACCTTATGTTGGTGGTCAGTGGAGGAAGGTCACCTTCCATTGGTGGTCAGTAGAGGAAGGTGACCTTACATTGGTGGTCAGTGGAGGGAGGTCACCTTATGTTGGTGGTCAGTGAAGGAAGGTCATCTTATGTTGGTGCTCAGTGGAGGAAGGTCACCTTAATCTGAAGGATACTTTTCTTGGAGGTCAGTGGTAACAATTATCCTTACAATGTTGGTAAACAGAAAGAATGCCCCTACATTATGAGTCAGAGGGAAGAAACTCACCTATATTGTGATTCAGAGGGAGGAAACTCACCTATATTGTGAGTCAGAGGGAAGAAACTCATCTATATTGTGAGTCAGAGGGAAGAAACTCACATATATTGTGAGTCGGAGGGAAGAAACCCACCTATATTGTGAGTCAGAGGGAAGAAACTCACCTATATTCTGAGTCGGAGGGAAGAAACTCACCTATATTGTGAGTCAGTGGAAAGAAACTCACCTATATTGTGAGTCGGAGGGAAGAAACCCACCTATATTGTGAGTCAGAGGGAGGAAACTCACTTATATGGTGAGTCAGTGGGAAGAAACTCACCTATATTGTGAGTCAGTGGGAAGAAACTCACCTATATTGTGAGTCAGAGGGAGGAAACTCACCTATATTGTGAGTCAGAGGGAGGAAACTCACCTATATTGTGAGTCAGAGGGAAGAAACTCACCTATATTGTGTCAGTGGGAAGAAACTCACCTATATTGTGAGTCAGTGGGAAGAAACTCACCTATATTGTGAGTCAGAGGGAAGAAACTCACCTATATTGTGTCAGTGGGAAGAAACTCACCTATATTGTGAGTCAGTGGGAAGAAACTCACCTATATTGTGAGTTGGTGGGAAGAAACTCACCTATATTGTGAGTTGGTGGGAAGAAACTCACCTATATTGTGAGTTGGTGGGAAGAAACTCACCTATATTGTGTCAGTGGGAAGAAACTCACCTATATTGTGAGTCAGTGGGAAGAAACTCACCTATATTGTGAGTCAGTGGGAAGAAGCTCACCTATATTGTGAGTCAGAGGGAAGAAACTCACCTATATTGTGTCAGTGGGAAGAAACTCACCTATATTGTGAGTCGGTGGGAAGAAACTCACCTATATTGTGAGTCGGTGGGAAGAAACTCACCTATATTGTGTCAGTGGGAAGAAACTCACCTATATTGTGAGTCAGTGGGAAGAAACTCACCTATATTGTGTCAGTGGGAAGAAACTCACCTATATTGTGAGTCAGTGGGAAGAAACTCACCTATATTGTGAGTCAGTGGGAAGAAACTCACCTATATTGTGAGTCAGTGGGAAGAATGCTAGTTACATTGCTAATCAAAGGGAAGAATATTTCTTACACTGGAGGTCGTTAGGAATGTTACTTACATTGCTCAGTGGCAATAACACTCTTGACAATGTTAACCAATGTGAGCAACACTCATTACATTGACAGTCAAAAAGAAAAATGCTCCCTATATTGATAGTCAATTGAAATAATACTCCTTACATTGTTAGTTATTGGGAAGAATGCTCCATGTATTAGGAGGTTATTAGAAAGGTTTTTCCCTCTTACATATAGGTAAAGATGGGATACACAGTATATTATCGTCCTTCATACCTGACGCTGCGTCCTCTGGGCTCGATGATATCTCGCTGTGTGATACGGAAGCTGGTTATAATATTTCTTCATTAAGATTAGTTTCATTTCCCAGCTCTATCCTCAGATCCACCCCACCTATTTCCTTTGCTATGTAGCGTGCTCAGACTTGGCTCTGTGTTCTTGCACACTGGTTGGTGTAAACACACAGACACCAGGTTTTAATTGTGCACCATTATGACTTTCTAGACACTGGCATCCTAACAACCAACGTGTCCACAATAAACACACAGACACCCCAACACCTACACACACCATACACTAAACCAGAGACTTAACACTCTGGAAATTTTAGTAAATAAGGTGAAGCTGTGTTCAGTTTGAATATCCAATCATGTGCCTGGCAATTACGTTGACATGGTTTTTTGCATGCACATGATTGGGTGTTGAAAGTGAAGACAGTTTCATCTTATTTCCTAAAGCTAAATTCCAAGCCCAAATACTTTAACCTAAATATATTCTCCAATAGCCACAAAGGACATAAATACATTCTTGTGAGCAGCGATTGCTTTTACAAACCAAGAAAATAGCTTTTAAAAGTAGCAGTAACACCAGATCCTATGCAAGCACATCACCTGCATTTTTACTGATGTCATGGACACTGCTAGCGTTCACCGATTTGCCCACTTACATAGTTGCCAACATTTGAAAAAAAATTCCAGGGACACTTTGCAGCACAGCTATCAATTACTTGCCACACCCACTTCCATGATGCTCCGCCCACCCCACATAAATAATCTCCGCCTACTTATCATCAGATTATAGGGTCTACTCAATAAAGAGAGAATTATAGGAAATTGAAAAGGGGATTTTAAACTTGAGTTGGAATAATTTTCCCATTCAGCTGCACTATTTCTGCCTAAAGTTTAAAATTCTCATCACAATTCCCTGCAATTCTAAAGTGTGAAATGTACAAAAAAATGTAATATGTAAATATAAATAAAGTGCAAAGTGTAAATAAGTACATTGCCGGGACAATGTAAGTTACCCGGGACAGGCTCCTATTTGCCGGGACTGTCCCGGCAAAAATGGGACAGTTGGCAAGTATGCACTTACTGGGTGGTTGATCCTGCCCAGACGTTGCTTCTAAATGTTCTACGACTGTTCATCATGCCCACTTTATGGGTTGTTCTTCCCTGACCCATCTCTAAATATGTAGAAGAAGACTGTTTTAGGCCCAAATCTGGCATACAACATAGCAGTCAACTGTCTCTAATTTTGAGGGACTGTCCATGATTTGGAACAAAGTCCCTCTGTCCCTCTTTCCTCCTCATTGGTCCCTCATTTTGGTCTGATCTATAGAGTACTATATAAAATGCACTATTTAACCCACCTATATTGTGAGTCGGTTTCTTCCCACTGACTCACAATATAGGTGGGTTCTTCCCTCTGACTCACAATATAGGTGAGTTTCCTCCCTCTGACTCAAAATATAGGTGAGTTTCTTCCCTCTGACTCACAATATAGGTGAGTTTCTTCCCTCTGACTCACAATATAGTTGGGTTTCTTCCCACTGACTCACAATATAGATGAGTTTCTTCCCACTGACTCACAATATAGGTGAGTTTCCTCCCTCTGACTCACAATATAGGTGAGTTTCCTCCCTCTGACTCACAATATAGGTGAGTTTCCTCCCTCTGACTCACAATATAGGTGTGTTTCCTCCCTCTGACTCACAATATAGGTGAGTTTCCTCCCTCTGACTCACAGTATAGGTGAGTTTCCTCCCTCTGACTCACAATATAGGTGAGTTTCCTCCCTCTGACTCACAATATAGGTGAGTTTCTTCCCACTTACTCACAATATAGGTGAGTTTCTTCCCTCTGACTCACAATATAGGTGAGTTTCTTCCCTCTGATTAACAATATAGGTGAGTTTCTTCCCTCTGACTCACAATATAGGTGAGTTTCCTCCCTCTGACTCACAATATAGGTGAGTTTCCTCCCTCTGACTCACAATATAGGTGAGTTTCCTCCCTCTGACTCACAATATAGGTGAGTTTCTTCCCTCTGACTCACAATATTGGTGAGTTTCTTCCCTCTGACTCACAATATAGGTGAGTTTCCTCCCTCTGACTCACAATATAGGTGAGTTTCCTCCCTCTGACTCACAATATAGGTGTGTTTCCTCCCTCTGACTCACAATATAGGTGAGTTTCTTCCCTCTGACTCACAATATAGGTGGGTTTCTTCCCACTGACTCACAAAATATGTGAGCTTATACCCACTGATTAACAATGTATGGGCATTCTTTCTGTTTACCAACATTGTAAGGATAATTGTTACCACTGACCCCCAAGAAAAGTATCCTTCAGATTAAGGTGACCTTCCTCCACTGAGCACCAACATAAGATGACCTTCCTTCACTGACCACCAACATAAGGTGACCTCCCTCCACTGACCACCAATGTAAGGTCACCTTCCTCTACTGACCACCAATGTAAGGTGACCTTCCTCCACTGACCACCAACATAAGGTGACCTTCTCCCACTGACCCCCAAAATTAGGTGACCTTCTCCCACTGACCACCAAGGTAAAGTGACCTCCCTCCACCGACTACCAACATAATGTGACCTTCTTTTATTGACCACCAATGTAAGGTGACCTCCCTCCACTGACCACCAATATAAGGTGACCTTCCTCCACTGACCACCAATGTAAGGTGACCTTCTTCCACTGACCACCAATGTAAGGTGACCTCCCTCCACTGACCACCAGCATAAGGTGACCTTCCTCCACTGACCACCAATGTAAGGTGACCTCAGTGCGGCAGTGAGACCAATTTGTCTCCTGCCATCTGGCCCATAAGACTAGCGCTACAATCAAAGTGTAGCACAAGCAGTGGGGACTCTTTTCATGCAGGAGTCGGGAGGAGGCTGTTTTTTTCATGCATTTTTTGTCACCCCCCTACCACCTGCAAAGTGCCGCCCTAGATCTGGGTCTTGTTGGCCTAGGCTAAGATACAGCGTTATTGATAATAGCAAAAATGTATTTGTACAAATCTGGATACAAGGTACAACAGAATGAAAATGGTAGACAAGACGCATTTCACAGGACTCCTCTTCACCTAGATCCCCCCCCCCACACCCAGATCCAAACCCAAATCCTTCACCCCTAGATCCCCCTCTGCTTTCCCTTTCCGCCCAGATCCTCTTCTGCCTCCCCTTTCAACCCAGATTCCCCTCTGCCTCCCCTTTCCAACCAGATCCCCTTCTGCCTACCCTTTCCAACCAGATCCCACTCCACTCCTCTTCACCTAGATCCCTCTCCACTCCCCTCTTCACCCAGATCCAACCCCAACTCGTTCACCACCCAGATCCCCCTCTGCTTTCCCGTTTTACCAAGATACCCTTCTGCCTCCCCTTTCCACCCAGATCCCCTCCACCCCGCTCCACCTACATCCCCCTCTACTCCTCTCTTCACCCAGACCCGACCCCACCTCCTTCACCTCACCACTCAGATTCCCCCTCCACCCCCCCTTTCCACCCAGATCCCTCTCTGCCCCCCTTTCCACCCAAATCCCCCTCCATCTCCCTTTTCTGCCCAAATATCCTTCCACCTCCCTTTCCACCCAGATATCCCTACACCCCTCACCATCCAGATCCCCCTCCGCACCTCCACCCTTCCTTACACAAAAAGATTGCCATCCTCCCTCAACCTAGACTCCCCTCCACCATCCCCTCCACCTGGAATTGTCTACAACCGAGTATACGGGCACTGGTAATACAATACAACACAACAAATCTACAACCGAGCATACAGGTACCGGTAATACAATACAACACAACTAATCTACAATAGAGCATACAGACACTGGTAATACAATACAACACAAGTAATCTACAATAGAGCATACACACACTGGTAATACAATACAACACAACTAATCTACAGTAGAGCATACAGACACTGGTAATACAATACAACACAAGTAATCTACAGCTGAGTATACAGACACTGGTAATACAATACAACACAACTAATCTACAACCGAGCTTACAGGCACTGGTAATACAATACAACACAATTAATCTACAACTGAGCATACAGACACTGGTAATACAATACAACACAATTAATCTACAACTGAGCATACAGACACTGGTAATACCATACAACACAACTAATCTACAACCAAGCATACAGAAACTGGTAATACAATACACCACAACTAATCTACAACCAAGCATACAGCCACTGGTAATACAATACAACACAAGTAATTTACAACCGAGCATACAGGCACCGGTAATACAATACAACACAAGTAATATACAACCGAGCATACAGGCACTGGTAATACAATACAACACAAGTAATCTACAACCGAGCATATAAACACTGGTAATACATTACAACACAAGTAATCTACAACTGAGCATACCGACACTGGTAATACAATACAACACAACTAATCTACAACTGAGCATACAGACACTGGTAATACAATACAACACAACTAATCTACAACTGAGCATACAGACACTGGTAATACAATACAACACAACTAATCTACAACCGAGCATACAAGCAATGGTAATACAATACAACACAAGTAATCTACAATCGAACATACAGGCACTGGTAATCAGACTTGTATAAAGTACTCAAAATTTCTACTTGAGTAAAAGTACAAGTGCTCGATCAAAAAATTACTTGAGTAGAAGTGGAAGTGCTCGCAGAAAAAGTTACTTAAGTAGAAGTACTAAAGTATTCAACATTTTTTTTACTTAAGTATTGCAAGTAGTTTTTTCAAAAAATTTGCTACTTAAGTACTAAAAGTAAAAAGTACCAGTAGTTTTGAAAAAAAATTTCTACTCAAGTACTGAAAGTAGAAGTACAAGTACTGTGTTATGTAGTTATTAAAGAAAGAAGTCAAAAGTATGAACATCATATTGTTTTTATTATTTCAAATGATTTATTCAAATGATTAACCTGTGTTTGTTAGTAGTTTCTTGATGCACTTTAAGCGCTGTAGCACCATTTATTTGTTTTTCATATTTTCTTTTTATTGGAAAGATTTGGTATAGCAGCTTTTATTATACACAGCCTTTATTTTCGTATGCGCTGATTTACAAATGACATTATACACATTTTTTTGAGCTTTATGCAACCTGCCATCTACTGTTCTGGCAGTGGTAATTTTTTTAAAAGTAACGAGTAACTATGCAGCACAAAAAAAAAAATACTTGAGTAGAAGTATCGAAATCATCGAAAAAATGTAGTGAAGTAAAAGTAGAAGTAGGAGAAAAAAATTCTACTCTAGGAAAGTACAGATACTGCATTTCGGTACTTAAGTACAGTACTTAAGTAGTTCTACTTCGTTACTATACATCTCTGCTGGTAATACAGTACAACACAACTAATCTACAACCGAGCATACAGACACTGGTAATTTGTGATGGACGAACATCGGCCGGGGCGGTTCGAGAACGCCAGCCGCAAATTTTCTCAAAAGTCTGCAAACTGCGAGTTCGCGGCTGGCCCCATTGACTTTAATGGGAGGCGAACTTTAAAAAACTTTAGGTCATATTTTCAGCCCCAAAAGACGTACTAGCTGTGCACAAATAGCCCCAGCACATGGACAATGTCATAACAGAAGTATTGCAATTGAAAAAGTTGCCCTAATTTTTTTTTTTTTTTTTTTTAAAGCAAAAAATATATATATATATATTTTTTTTTCATAAATCAGCCAGAACTGACAGCAACCAGTAAATACATGTCTAATACATATAGGGTCCATTCACAGATCTGTAAAATGGGTCCGCATCTATTCCACAATTTGGCGGAACCTTTACAGACCCATTATTTTCCATTTCCAGTCTGAAAAATTAGGCATTCACAGGATAAAGAAGTAAGTGTCGGCCATTCCAGGCCCCAAAAATTAGCCCACATGCGTTTACCTGACAGCTAAGAACGTTGTATTCTGTGGCTGAAGGTACATTAGGCATTCACATGATACAGAAGTAAGTGTCGGCCATAAAAGGCCCCAAAAATTAGCCCACATGGGTTTAACTGACAGCAAAGAACTTCGTATTTGATGGCTAGAGGTACAGTAGGCATTCACAGGATACATAAGTAAGTGTCGGCCTGTATAGGCTCCAAAAATTAGCTCACATGGTTTGAACTGACAGCAAAGAACTTCGTTTTTGATGGCTAGAGGTACAGTAGGCGTTCACAGGATACATAAGTAAGTGTCGGCCTGTATAGGCTCCAAAAATTAGCTCACATGGTTTGAACTGACAGCAAAGAACTTCGTTTTTGATGGCTAGAGGTACAGTAGGTGTTCACAGGATACACAAGTAAGTGTCGGCCTGTATAGACTCCAAAAATTAGCTCACATGGTTTGAACTGACAGCAAAGAACTTCGTTTTTGATGGCTAGAGGTACAGTAGGTGTTCACAGGATACACAAGTAAGTGTCGGCCTGTATAGACTCCTAAAATTAGCTCACATGGTTTGAACTGACAGCAAAGAACTTCGTTTTTGATGGCTAGAGGTACAGTAGGCGTTCACAGGATGCATAAGTAAGTGTCGACCTGTATAGGCTCCAAAAATTAGCTCACATTTTTTGAACTGACAGCAAAGAACTTCGTTTTTGATGGCTAGAGGTACAGTAGGCGTTCACAGGATACATAAGTAAGTGTCGGCCTGTATAGGCTCCAAAAATTAGCTCACATGGTTTGAACTGACAGCAAAGAACTTCATTTTTGATGGCTAGAGGTACAGTAGGTGTTCACAGGATACATAAGTAAGTGTCGGCCGGTATAGGCTCCAAAAATTAGCTCACATGGTTTGAACTGATTGCAAAGAACTTTGTTTTTGATGGCTAGAGGTACAGTAGGCGTTCACAGGATGCATAAGTAAGTGTCGGCCTGTATAGGCTCCAAAAATTAGCTCACATGGTTTGAACTGACAGCAAAGAACTTCATTTTTGATGGCTAGAGGTACAGTAGGTGTTCACAGGATACATAAGTAAGTGTCAGCCGGTATAGGCTCCAAAAATTAGCTCACATGGTTTGAACTGATTGCAAAGAACTTTGTTTTTGATGGCTAGAGGTACAGTAGGCGTTCACAGGATACATAAGTAAGTGTCGGCCTGTATAGGCTCCAAAAATTAGCTCACATGGTTTGAACTGACAGCAAAGAACTTCGTTTTTGATGGCTAGAGGTACAGTAGGTGTTCACAGGATACACAAGTAAGTGTCGGCCTGTATAGACTCCAAAAATTAGCTCACATGGTTTGAACTGACAGCAAAGAACTTCGTTTTTGATGGCTAGAGGTACAGTAGGTGTTCACAGGATACACAAGTAAGTGTCGGCCTGTATAGACTCCTAAAATTAGCTCACATGGTTTGAACTGACAGCAAAGAACTTCGTTTTTGATGGCTAGAGGTACAGTAGGCGTTCACAGGATGCATAAGTAAGTGTCGGCCTGTATAGGCTCCAAAAATTAGCTCACATGGTTTGAACTGACAGCAAAGAACTTCGTTTTTGATGGCTAGAGGTACAGTAGGCGTTCACAGGATGCATAAGTAAGTGTCGACCTGTATAGGCTCCAAAAATTAGCTCACATTTTTTGAACTGACAGCAAAGAACTTCGTTTTTGATGGCTAGAGGTACAGTAGGCGTTCACAGGATACATAAGTAAGTGTCGGCCTGTATAGGCTCCAAAAATTAGCTCACATGGTTTGAACTGACAGCAAAGAACTTCATTTTTGATGGCTAGAGGTACAGTAGGTGTTCACAGGATACATAAGTAAGTGTCGGCCGGTATAGGCTCCAAAAATTAGCTCACATGGTTTGAACTGATTGCAAAGAACTTTGTTTTTGATGGCTAGAGGTACAGTAGGCGTTCACAGGATGCATAAGTAAGTGTCGGCCTGTATAGGCTCCAAAAATTAGCTCACATGGTTTGAACTGACAGCAAAGAACTTCATTTTTGATGGCTAGAGGTACAGTAGGTGTTCACAGGATACATAAGTAAGTGTCAGCCGGTATAGGCTCCAAAAATTAGCTCACATGGTTTGAACTGATTGCAAAGAACTTTGTTTTTGATGGCTAGAGGTACAGTAGGCATTCACAGAAAAAATAATTGTCGGCCCTGAAAGGCCCCAAAAATTTGCCATTTAATGGACATGAAATGCCTTTTATGCCGCTGTATGTAGCGAAGCCAAGGACCAGGAATTGTTGTGGGTGGATGGCGGTCTTTCGGATATTTGTGGCCTGGCATGAGGAATTTCGATGAAACCTGGTCTACTGGTCACATGTGTTGAATTCCTCAGAGATTCATGCCTCATTCATTTTTATAAATGTGAGGTAGTCTACACTGTCATGAGCTAGGCGAGTGTGCTTATCGGTCACGATCCCCCCTGCTGTGCTGAACGTCCTTTCGGACAGGACACTGGATGGGGGGCAAGCCAACATTTCCATTGCAAATTGTGCAAGCTCTGGCCAGAGGTCAAGCCTGCCCACCAAGTAGTCCAGGGGTTCATCACTCCTCAGAGTGTCCACATCGGCCGTTAACCCGATGTAGTCGGACACCTGTCAGTCTAGGCGTTCCCTCATGCTGGACCCGGAGTACAGCTAACGATGGTTCGGCTGAAAGAAGGATCTCATATCTGAAGTGACCAAGACATCTTCAAACCGCCCTCTTCTTGCAGGCGCTGTTGGATTGCTACCCGCAACTGTCTCTCTGTGACTGAACATTCCTCTGCCAGCGCACAGAAAAGCAGAATGCAGCATTTCCCTCAGCAAGGCCTGGAAGTGCTGCATTCTGACCGCCCTCTGTGATTGTGGTAACATTTCCGCCATTTTGTGTTTGTACCGGGGGTCTAAGTACGTTGCCACCCAGTACTGGTCCTTGGCCTTTATGCGTTTTATACGGGGGACCCCCTTAAAACACTGCAGCATGTAGGCCCTACATCATCCAGGATAATGTCGTCCTCGTTCTCCTCCCCCCATCCACGGATAACACCAGGGATCCCAGAAAGGTTTAAAGCATGCTCTTCTTGCTCCTCCTCATCCCCCCCAGCACCATCCTCCTCTGACTCCTCTTCAGACTCCTGCTGTTGATTTGTCTCAGATGGAGTAGCACCCACTGGGAATTCATCCAACATTGCGACTTCTTCATCTTCCTGCTCCTCGACGGCTTGATCAACGACAGGATGCAATGCACGCTCCAGAAAGAAGGCGTAAGGTATGATGTTTGTACTGACCAGTTTGGTGATCTTATCGAATGGCCGCAGAAGTCTGCATGCGTCCAGCATGAGCAGCTACTGGCGAGGTGAAAAAGACCCAAGCTCCCCAGAACCTGTCCTGCCACAGAGTTCGAACAGGTAGTCGTTAACTGCACGTTTCTGTTCGAGCAGCCTATCAAGCATATGTAACGTTGAGTTCCATCTCGTCGGGCAGTCACAAATAAGACGCCTGACGGGCAGGTTGTGTCGCCGTTGAATCTCAGCAATGCGAGCCATTGCTGTGTAAGATCTTCGGAAATGGGCCGAGATTTTCCTGGCCTGCCGCAAGACGTCCTGGACCCCAGGGTATTTGCCAACGAATCGCTGCACCACCAAGTTCAGGACGTGTGCCATGCATGGCACGTGTGTTATTTTGCCCTGTTTATGCGTGCTCAGCAGATTGGCACCGTTGTCGCACACCACGTTACCAACTGTCAAATTCAGCGGTGCCAGCCACTGATCTGCCTGTGAACGCAAAGCTGAAAGGAGTGCAGGACC
Organism: Pelophylax lessonae; assembly: GCF_965119305.1. Lineage (NCBI taxonomy): Eukaryota > Metazoa > Chordata > Amphibia > Anura > Ranidae > Pelophylax > Pelophylax lessonae. The sequence goes on from NC_138771.1 coordinate 666,004,608, forward strand.
AGTGTGGCTCTTGGCTTCCAGGCACAACAGACACAGAACAGCATGGCAACGTCTCACCTGGCATGTGGAATAGGTTCTGGGGACCTTGGGCGGCATAGTAGAAGAGACGGTAGCAGCGGAAGAGGAGGAGTCAGTCGAGGAGGAGAGGGAGGATGGAGGAGGAGTAGGAGAAGAAGAGGCAGGCCTGCTTGCAATCCGTGGCGGTACAACTAAATCTACATGCGGGTTACATGCTTGACGGCCGTCAGAAGGTTCACCCAGTGGGCAGTAAAAGTGATATACCTTCCCTGCCCGTGTTTGCTAGACTATGTGTCTGTGGTCAGATGTATCTTGGCACCAACACTGTGTGCCAGAGATATATTCACTTGCTGCTGAACATGGCCATACAGCTCTGGAATGCCCTTCTGCGAGAAATATTTCCTGCCTGGGACCTTCCATTGTGGTGTTCCAATGGCCACAAATTTACGAAAGGCCTCAGAGTCCACCAGTTGATATGGCAGTAGTTGATGGGCTGTCAGTTCTGACAAGCCAGCAGTCAAACGTTGGGCAAGAGGGTTATCCGGCATCATCATTTTTTCCGCTCCAACATTTGGACCACAGAAGCTTGCCTTTTTCCAGAACAAAGTGACAATGGCATCATGGAAGGTGGAGTGGAGGGCAAATGTGAGGAGAGAGGAGAAGGAGAAGGAGAAGAGGCTGGACGGTGAGAGCCTGGAGTGTGGCTTTGTGGGTTCTGATGGTGTTGCTCCCACTAGGCTCAGTGATGGGAGTTCAGGTGCCTTCTTAAGGCAGTCGTCCCTAGGTGAGTGTTGGGCTTACCGCGACTTATGCGTTGACTGCAAAGGCTGCAGATGGCAACACTGTTGTCAGCAACGGACAAAAGCCCACACTGCTGAGCCATGTGCCGGCATCCTGGGAGCGCCAGATGTGACTGTACATGGTTGATGGCTCGCTCCTGATACATTTGCAGTCTGCTTTGTATCTCTTGTGCAATGCAAGTTCTGCCTGCCTCTCCTCCCTATCTGCCGGTCCATCTCTCCCTCTGAACTCCCCTCTTCTTCCTCTCTTGTGACCACCCACGTGACGTCCATAGACTCGTCATCATCCATGTCACCTTCCCCACCACTAACATTCGAGATCTCGGAGTAGGCAGCAACAGCAGGGACCAACCTCCTTGGGCTGACCTGGGTACTGTCGTCAGACTGCTGAGTGGCGGCTGTTGCTACCTCCTCTTCCTGATCCGATTCCAACAATGGCTTCGCATCGCAAACGTCTTGTGATGGATCGGAAAATAATTCCAGTGACTCAAGCGGAGGGTATGTGGTGGTGGTGGTGGTGTCTTTGGGGATGCACACAGCAGAGAGTGAAGAGGGTGCAGATGGAGAGGATGAGGAGGGTGCAGAAGAGGAAGGCTGAGTGAGCCACTCAACCAAGTCTGGTGCGTCCTTTGACGTAATTGCATGCAGCTTTTGAAACTTCACAGTTTGGCTCTGGCCTACTGCTCCTGCCCTACCCCTACCACCCCTGCGTACGTGTCTGCCTCTTCCTCTGCCTGTCATGTTTTTAATTATCCTGTGACAAAAGTCTCTAGAGAATCGCAGTATATCTGGAAAACGTTAGATAACACCCCGCTTCAATCTGTGGTATCGGGGGGCCACAGGTTTATTACACCAGTTCTACAAATAATTGGCCAGTAACTGTTGTCACTGTGTGTAGCACAGCCAACACAGCAAGAGAGGCCAATTTTTTGCAGGACTAAAATACACTCTTAGAAAAGAATACTGTTAAATAACACCCCATTTCAATATGTGGTATTGGGGGGCCACTGGTCTATCACATCAGTTGTTGAAAAAATTGGCCAGGGAGTTTGGCACTGTGTGTATCAGACTTAACTCAGCAAAAGAGGCAACATTGTTGCAGGACACAAATACACTTGTAAAAGTATACTCAGACAACACCCCACTTCAATATGTGGTATTGGGGGGCCACTGGTCTATCACATCAGTTGTTGAAAAAATTGGCCAGGGAGTTTGGCACTGTGTGTATCAGACTTAACTCAGCAAAAGAGGCAACATTGTTGCAGGACACAAATACACTTGTAAAAGTATACTCAGACAACACCCCACTTCTATATTTGGTATTGGGGGGCCACTGGTCTATCACACCAGTTGTTCAAAATATTGGCCAGGGAGTTTGGCACTGTTTGTAGTATTTCTGCAGCAACGCTCAGTTACCACACCTGTCACAATGCTGCACAGTGCACAATAATACTACTAATCCACTATAATATGCTTTCTACAAAGTATATTATATTGTGGATTACCCCCCTCCCCCCCTTTTTAGTGCACTGCACAGCAATACCAAAAAATGTGCAGCCCTTTAAATGACTTTTGTGGACATTAACAGAGCGATTTGTGTCACTGCAGGTGCCGATCTCTAACTGCCCCTAAAGCACAGACTGGATACCTGACCCTATACTGAAGAGACTGTAATAGACCTATACCGACATTGCAGCCCTTTAAATTACTTTTGTGGACATTAACAGAGCGATTTGTGTTACTGCAGATGTCGATTTCTAACTGCCCCTAAAGCACAGACTGGATACCTGTCCCTATACTGAAGAGAGACTGGACCTATACCGAAATACCAGCCCTTAAAAGGACTTTTGTGGACATTAACAGAACAATTTGTGTTACTGCTGCCGATCTCTAACTGCCCCTAAAGCACCGACTGGATACCTGTCCCTAACCTGAAAAGAGACTGTAGTAGACCTACACCGAAATACCAGCCCTGAAAAGGACTTTTGTGGATCTTCACAGAGCTATTTGTATCTGGCCATCTTTCCCTTATGAGCACAGCAGACCTCTCCCTACACTGGCAAAAAGCGGAATGTGAAATGGCCGACAGCTCAGGTCTATTTATAGGGTAGGGGGACTGTCCATGTGCTGAAATGTTTTAATTGGCTGTCCCGTTCCACCTGACGGCTGTGTCATGGGTCAAAGTTCTCACCAATGTAAACTAATATGGCCGCCGCGAACAACGCCATGTGTTCGCAAATTCAAAGATGGCACACTTGACACCTTTGAAAGGAACTCCCTCTGCCACCGAAACTGCTTCCACATTTATCAAAGAAGTGGTGAGATTACATGGTATTCCAGCCAGCATTGTCACTGATCGTGGGGTGCAGTTCACCTCCAAGTTTTGGAAAGCTTTGTGTGAAGCAGTAAACATTGAACTTTATTTGTCTTCTGCCTACCACCCACAAACGAATGGACAGACCGAGAGGAGAAACCAAACTCTTGAACAATATTTGAGGTGCTTCTCTTCCTTTTCACAAGACAACTGGGTGTTACTCCTCCATTTAGCGGAATTCGCATATAATAACTCTGTCCATTCTGCCACCAAGCATTCTCCTTTCTATGCCAATTATGGATATCACCCCTCCTTCCTACCTGAGGTACCTATGGAATCTGCTGTACCAGCTGTACAAGAAAGACTAAACTTTCTCAATGCCAACAGTCAGCTTTTGCGGGAAACCATCTTGAAGGCACAAACTGGTAATAAAAAGTTTTTTGATAGAAGAAGAAGAGGGAACTTGAATTTAAAACCAGGAGATAAGGTCTGGCTATTTACGGCAAACCTAAGATTGAAGTGTCCCTCAAAGAAGCTCGGCCCGAGGTACCTAGGTCCATTTTCAATCAATTCTGTGGCATTTGAATTAATCTTACCAAGCAATCTGAAGATCCATCCCGTGTTTCATGTTTCTCTACTGAAACAAACAGTTCCCAACCCCTTCCCAGATCGAGGATCTGAAGCTCCTGCTCCCCTTTTGATTGAAGGTAATGAGGAATTTGAAGTAGAGTCCATCCATTTGATAAGAAACTGTGGTCGGACACAGTTTCTTATCAAATGGAAGGGCTATGGCCCAGAGGATAATTCCTGGGAACCTGCTTCTAATGTCCATGCTCCTCGGTTGGTACAAGCCTACCTTCTACTTCACCCTGAAAAGCGATCCTGTTGGGCATCTGGAGGCTGCCCCTAAGGGGGGGGGGGGGGGCAATGTCAGGGAATCCCTGTGAGACGTCTAGCGCACAGCTATGCGCATGCGCAGGCTATTCCCAAAAGAATGGCTAATTGGCGTTCCCGCGCACGCGGGAGTGCGCAAATGCGAATGCGGACGCGCGCACGCACAACAGCGCTTGGCGCCAGACGGGCTATTTAAAGGGAGCTCATTTCCATTTCCTTTGCTGACTGATCTTCAGCTGTATCCTGTGTTCTGATTATACCTGTATGCTTTCCCGTTGCTGACCTGGTGTGTTCTGGACTTGACCTTGGATTCTGCTTCTACCTCTCTGCTAAACCTGACCCGGCTCCGTCCCCGACTTTGGCTCTGCTCATGAATTGGTACCCCGCTGCACAACCTGTTGATGACCCTGGCTTTCCTGCAACTCTGACTCTCTCTCTGACTTTGACTCTCAGAGCTACCCGAGTGCTTGCCTGGCTGTCCGCTGCACTTGCCTCATACTTCGCTGTATGTTCCAGTTTACGGAGTCCGGACAAGCTGCCTATCCTGAACCATCAACAACCACAGGCACTTGTGTCCCTCCTGTCCCTTGACAAACTCTGTCTCACCTTCAGTGGGGTCTGGGCGGGCGATATAAGAGAGGCCGACCTCGTCAATTCAGTCTCCTTCCAGATACGTGACAGAAGGGTTATTTTGAGAAGGCACCACAAACACCCAAAGCCCAATTTTTTCACCCCTGTTACTTCTATCCAAAGTTTGCAACAAAAGAAAAAAACAGACTTTATCTTTAAAAAAATTGGCTTTACATAAGGCTTGCTCACTGTGGTGCAAAACATTGTTTTTTCCATTCAAAGTCTGCCAAAGAGACACTAGAATTTATCCAAAAAATCGCTAATCTGGTTCTGAGAAAAATTGTGGCCTCGTCATCATACAGACTGTCTTCCCAAGCCGTTGTTTACAAAATAAAGATTACAGAAAGATCTATTTAAATGTCTTTTTTTCTTTAAATATGTCAGTTTTGCTACAGCAAGTTCTATACATGGTACAGATGGGCCGCTTTGCAGGCAAATTAAGGGAACCCCCCCCCCACCCCCCCCCCCCAGGCACTATATTTAAAGGAATTTTTCATTTTTATTGTTTCACTTTAAGTATCATTAAAATCACTGCTCATTTAAAAACAATATGTTTTTAAAGTTTTTTTTGCATTGCTGCAGCAGGTTCCATACACAGTACAGATGCGCCACTTTGCAGGCAAACTAAGGGGATCCCCCAGGCACTATATTTAAAGGAATTTTTCATTTTTATTGTTTCACTTTAAGCATCATTAAAATCACTGCTCATTTAAAAACAATATTTTTTTCAATTTTTTTTTGCATTGATACATCTTCCCCCAGGGCAATATCCGGGCCCCATATACAGTAACTTGCATATAACCCTTAAAAATGGGTACTTTTGATTTTTCAAGTTACTTTTTCCCATATTCTTTAATAGAGTTCTGGTCCAAACTTTTTCCCTGTTCTGGTGTAGAACTGAACCCGGGGTGTTATTCCGGTCACTAGTGAGGAGGCATTTTGTTTTTTTGGGTAACACAAAATAGGCATCAACATGGAAGGGGACCTATGAACGAACAGGTATCAGCAACTTTATGTAAAATGGATTTTAGGGTTAAAATTTACAACATAGTGGGAAGAGATATGACGAGTACCAAATACCCATGGTAAGAAGTTAGACAATAAAAAAAAAAATGGGTGGGACAGGCAGGACCGGTAGAGGTGGAGATTTCATTACCTGGGGATATTCTTATGGAAGACCAAAAATATCAGTACAGTATCTGATATGAGCAGAGCCACGTTCACTCTCCCTGAATGTGAGACATTACTTGGAGATAATGATCAGTGGTGGTATAGTATCTCCAAGGCCTCCATTTCTACCTCAGAATTGTGGAAAGTGACAGTGAGGTCCTCTATAATGAGGATATAAATAATTTTGGAATACCATACAAATCTGCATGGTGGATCTGTTTGCTTCCACAAAGATGGAATGCTGGCTTTGAATAGCGTATGTCCCATGAAAAAATATTTGTTACCTACCTCCTATATTCATTCATAAAGAAACCATTTTTTGAGGCTATCATAGACTTTAATGGTACTGTGAAAAACTTGAACACATTGGGCAGATATATAAAAAGTGATATTTGTTACAACAATTTTTTTCTAAAAAACACATATAAAAGACAAATTGTGCCACAGAAGGGCATTCAATTGCTCTCTATCGGCTGCATAAAAATATGGCGATGGCAAAAAAGGCTGATACTATACTTTAAAAACACATAACATATATTCGGGTTCTTCTCAACTTATTTTGTGAAGATTATTCTTCTTCCTCAGGGGTTTTTAGAGAGCGAGCACAAACATTTTTTACTTCCACAATGTGGCTACATGCGTGGCGCCACAGTATAAGTATCCCAGCGAGCATGGGAGCACTACAACAATGGGCATATGTTTTCCCAGTTGTATCAATAGATTGTGGTATCCTGGCTGGAAATGGTGATAGTCCTGGGGCTATATAAGCTTCTTGATGGATATCATAAAACAATGGTGTAAGCGTGGGCAGGGTTGCCATCGGGGGGGGGGGGGGACACAGCCTATACACATGTAGGGGGCCCGGACGTACCGAGGGGCCTGGCAGCCCTGGCCCCAACCAACGAGACTGAGTTGTTTCTGCTGTAGTAACTAGCAATTCCTAGAGCAGGACAGCCACAGAGTGATCCAATGCAGCAGGTGGGATGTCTTTTTCCTGGATTGGGATTTCTCTTTGCTGAGTATATGTGAGTGTCTTTATGCTGAATATATGGGTATGTCTCTTTGCTGGATTGGATGTCTCTTTGCAGAATATATGGGGCTGTCTCTTTGCTGGATTGGGATGTCTCTTTGCTGGATTGGACCATCTCTTTGTTAATTATATGGGGATGTCTAAATCCGCAGATGTAAGAAGAAATCAGGACACACAAATATCTCCTGGTATCTCCGTGATGACAAGTCCCAGTAGCTGGGAAAGATGTCCCCCACATTGCATGAGCTGATATATACACCGATCAGCCATACCATTATGACCAACGACAGGTTAAGGGAATATCTCATTACAATGGCATCTTAAAATTGGTGGGATATATTAGGAAGCAAGTGAACATGTTGTCCATTAAGTTGATGTGGTGAAAACAAAAAAAATGGGCATCACAGTTTGTTGTGTATCAGTGGAGGCTGGTGCTCAATTTTCTTGGGTAGGGGGGGCACCCCCCCAGCCAGCCAACCACATAACCCAACCCCCCATTACTCAATCGATCGCTCATCAGGCACCCCGCCAGCCCCTGCTCTTATGGAGGTGGCGGCTTTTCCAGCTGCGTCTCCTCCTGAGTTACGACGGTCGCTTCTCCTCCCGGCCTCCGGCTCTAATCATGTGCTTCTTAAAAAAAAATTGGAATCCATGCGTCTGGTGCTCTGCATGTAGGCGCATGAATTAGGGGGGTGGCGCCCCTGCACCCCTAATGGACAGGCCACCACTGTTGCGTATGGGGCTGTGAAGCCCATGGTTACCCATATCCACAGTCAAAAGCTTCTACAATGGTCACATGAACATCAGAACTGGACTACGGAGCAATGGAAGAAGGTGGCCTCGTCTGATCAATCATGTTTTATTTTACATCATGTGGATGGTCGTACCTGGGGAAGAGATGGCACAAGGATGTGGTATAAGAAGGGAAATCGACAGAGGCAGTGTGATGCTTTGGGCAATGTTCTGCTGGGAAACCTTGGGTCCTGCCATTCATGTGGATGTTATTTTGGTGTCCATGCCTCTATGGGTCAGGGCTGTTTTAGCAAAAGGGGCGGGGCCATACTCAATATTAAGTGGTCATAATGTTTTGCTGATAGGTGTATGTCCAGCTGATTGGGCAAGCAGCCTGCTATCATGTGACAATCTCCTGTGTGCTCGGGTCAAACTGGGTTCATCAAAAACTTTTGTAAGCCACATTAATGATGACACTTAAAAAGAGCAAACCATTTTAGATGAACAGTTCATTTAACCACCACCCTCTGCTCATCTCTAATATAGAAGAGTGCAGTATTTTCCTTCTAACGTTTTCTTTCCTTTATGAAGAAGATGTGTATTTTCTTTGTGTTACCCAGAAGATATGAGATTTAATTTACCTCAGACAATATTCGGGTTAAATGAGAGTTCTTTGACTATGAGTGAAAGCTTCAAAACAGCAATTATTTTATTGGTATATAGTCTGAAAGCCTAAATTAATTTTACAACAATCTATCTATAGTACATACAACAAAATGGAAAATATTCCTAGTTTAACCAATTTACCCCCAGCCCTATTTCGGACACTTTTTGTTCACAAGTTAAAACCAGTATTTTTTCCTAGAAAACTACTTAGAACCCCCAAACATTATATATATTTTTTTAGCAAAGACTCTGGAGAATAAAATGTCGGTCATTGCAAAATTTTTTGTCACGCGGTATTTGCGCAGCGGTCTTTAAAACGCCATTTTTTTGGAAAAAATTTGAAAAATCACATTTCACTAATTTTAAAAAATACTAAACAGTAAAGTTAGCCCATTTTTTTTGTATATTGTGAAAGAACATGTCACGCCGAGTAAATAGATACCAAACATGTTACGGTTTAAAATTGCGCCCCCCCGTGGGATGGCGACAAACTACGGTCAATAGAGATCTCAATCTGCGACGCTTTAAATTTATTTAACGGTTACCAGTTTAGAGGTAGAGTGTAGCTCTTTTTTTTAAATTATTGCCCACGCTCTGGCAATCGCGGCGATACCTCACATGTGTGGTTTGAACAGCGATTTCATTTGCGGCTCGACTTGCGTATACGTTTTTTTTTGTGTGCGAGCTAACGGTGACGGGGGCGGCTAAATTTTTTTTTTTTTTTTTTTCCTATTTATTTTTTTTTTAACTTTATTACAGGTTTTTAAAAAAAAAAAAAAAATCTGATCACTTTTATTGCTGTCACAAGCAATGTAAACATCCCTTGTGACAGCAATATGTGTGACAGGTACACTTTATGGAGGGAACGAGGGTCTAAAAGACCCTAGACCCCTCCACTACACTTCCCTGTATGCAAAACGCCAAAAACAGCATTTTTGCATACAGCCGTTTTTTAAATCTGCCGCCTTTTGCGGCACAGTAACCCGGATGTGACGTCATGGACGCCGCCTCCGGGTTACGTCATCAGAGACCCGATCGATGCCATTTCCGGCATTCATCGGGATTCCATCCAGCCGGCGGACGTGCCGGCTGGGTGCTCGGGGCTCCCGGTGGGACGGGAGCCCCGAGCAAAGCCGCGGAAGGCGGCGGGAGGGGGGGGACGTCCCCTCCCGCCCCCCCGGGTAACGATCGAGCGGCTCCCGAGCCGCATCGATCATTACCGACGGAAAGCCGACCGCCGGCTTCAAACAACGGTACCGGGATGATTCCTCTAGCTAGAGGCATCATCCCGGTATAACCACTCAAAGTCAGCCGACGTAGATCTACGTGGCTGGTCGTTAAGTGTTTAACTGAACAAATATAGAGTATGATACTCATATACGAACACAGGAATACCAACACAAAGAGAACAAGCAATGTATACCTTATAGTTACCCTTCTCCTGGGAGTTCCATCATGCAAAAAGGAAGTCTCTCCCCTCACCTACACTAATATAGATCTTGTTCAGCTATCCTGCCCTGTTCCTCCCTCTGGGCGTATCTGGTTCAGGATTGGACAACTTCCTCCTCGCCTAGCTTAGCATAATTCAGCCCCTTGCTAACCCCTCCTCTCTGTTGGAGGGAGAATTTAATTACTCTTAAATTGAAAATTAAGATATGCAAGGTTCATCTCCGGAACCCATTGTCCAACCCTTCAACCGATAGTCCATCTTCATTGCATATCTTAATGAGAGTTCTTTGATATGGAGACTTAAATAAGGGCGGACATGACATGATCTATTCACCCAATTGCATTGGCCCCAGGATGTCTGGATTACAGGTTGATACTATTTGGCATATCAGCAGGCCACCTCCCGGCTAGCAGACAGCTAGTCCTTCAAACAGACTTAATTTTTTTTTGTGTTTAAATATGAATAGCCGGCTGGCATTTCAAATGGACTTATTAACCTGGATTCATACTACTGCCTGTCTGTGTTACACAACTTACAAATCTACCAATCATATAGCAAATATGAGTTTTGAAATAAAAAATGTGTACATTTATATTTACATTAATAATTACAATTACAAAATGGAGATTTATACATAAACTCCTCATCAGGCAACAGTCTAATGGAGATTACACATAAACTCATAAGGCAACACTTTGGAATGTAAACTGCCAAACCTCCACCTTCCCTACTGTGATGTCACCAGTTTCTGGGTGGAGACCTCACATCTCCTGAGTCCCCCCACATATCTTTATACAACCTCTTGCTGCACATAACCCAGCATGGAGGGGCTCAGTGAAGGTGGTGGAAAAGGTGTGGAGGTGTCGGATCGGGTCACACAGATCATAAAAGGAGATCTGCCCGGCCTCATAATCCAGATATATCCTGACTCTGTTACTGGAGATATTTTTAGATAAGAGGGTCAATCCATTGTCATGTCTCACAAAATACTTGCTAAAAGACCTGAGCAAACCCCAGGACTTTTTATTCTTTCCTATTCCTGCCTCTAAATCTCTCTTGTCTATACTGGTGTAACACATCCCGACTCTCCAGAATTCTGATCCTCCAACATCCACATCCCAGTAATGTCTCCCTAAGGAGAAAATCTGACTGCTTAACACCAGAGGATACTGAAATCTCTCTGGTGTTTTGGGGGGATTCTTGTCTATGTTTGACCTGGATACAGTTTTCCTGTCATCTGATATCTGTAGAATATTATCAGCTGTGTTTACATTCAGTAATATGTCTGCAGCTTTCTGTTTATAAAAGTATATATTTACCCCTCTTATTATATCAGATAATGCATGCAATGTGTGTGATATCCCAGCCACATCCAGACCCCCTCCATCATGGAGGAGTTCCTCATGTCTCTCTCTGTCCTCATTATCTCCATCCTCAGTATCACACAAGTCACCTGTGTCTGATTCCTGTAAGACAGTCAGTGGATCCGTCATGTTACACAGCTCCTCAATGTGATGCATCTTCCTGGACAGCTCCTCCTTCTTTATTTCCAGATCCCGGATGGAGATGGAGATCCGCTCTGCCCGCCCGGAGATCTCCCTCAGGATTCTCTTCTCGAGGTCTTCCAGACGTCTCCTGAGATCTCTAAACAGGGCAGTGACTCTCTCGGTGTCACCAGCTGCTTCTTCTTCTACTTTCCTCCTGTGTTCCTGCAGACTCTGGACTCTTTCCTCCATCTTCTTCCTCTTTGCCAAAAGTTTCTGCAGAATATTCCTCTGTTTGTTCTTTTTCTTATTAAAAGCCTCATCCATACTCTCCACCTGGTGTCCCTGATGTTCTCCAACCAAGTAGCAGGACACACAAATACAAGTACCATCCTTAGTACAGTAATACTCCAGGATCTTCTTATGGACGGAGCATTTCCAGCTCTCCATGGACAATGTGGGGTCACATAAGATGTGTTCTGGGGACTTTTTGTGGACTCTCAGGTGTTCATCACACAGAGAAACCTCACAGTGTAGACAGGATCTAACAGCAGGTACAGGAGAGTCCACACAGTAAGTACAGAAGACCTCAGACTCCTTCTTATATGGTTGTGTTCTGGTAGTCACTGCTATGTTTCTCTGCAGTGCAGGGCGACTCTTAAACCTTTTTCTACATACAGGACAGAAGTAATCTCCAGACCCCTTCTGTTTATCCAGCAAACGAACAATACAGACCCGGCAGAAGTTGTGTCCACATTGCAACATTACAGGATCGGTAAAAATGTTCAGACAGACAGAACATTTCAGCTCAGGTTTTAGATCAGTAGATGCCGTGTCTGAATGTAGAGATGGGGCGCAGAAGTCATCAATATCCTCCAAGAATATCTCTAAGGTGTTTGATACATCTCTGGACATTGCTGAAATTAAAAGAACATTAAGTTATGGTTGGCTGTTCTTAGAAGACATAAATAACGTAAACATGAGGTTCTTCTATAGCAGGGGTAATTAATTAGAATTCAAGGAGGTCCGGTCGCTAAAATTTTCTTTGGGCCAAGGTCCGAATCTGAAGTCTGAGCTATGACTCAGAAAGATGGGCAAAACAAAACGTGTCCATCAGCGTTGCTCTTAACATAAAATATGCCCATTTGAGTGCCCCTTAACATAAAATGTGTCCATCAGCGTGACCCTTAGCATAAAATTTGCCCATCAGCGTGACCCTTAACATAAAATAAGGGGCACGCTGATGGGCACATTTTATGTTAGGGGGCACTCTGATGGGCACATTTTATGTTAGGGGGCACGCTGATGGGCACATTTTATGTTAGGGTGCACGCTGATGGGCACATTTTGTAAGGGGGCACACTGATGGGCAAAACAAAACGTGTCCATTAGTGTTGCTCTTAACATAAAATATGCCCATTAGAGTGCCCCTTAACATAAAATGTGCCCATCAGAGTGCCCCCTAGCATAAAATTTGCCCATCAGCGTGACCCTTAGCATAAAATTTGCCCATCAGCGTGCCCCCTAGCATAAAATGTGCCCATCGGCGTGACCCTTAGCATAAAATTTGCCCATCAGCATGCCCCCAGCATAAAATGTGCCCATCGGCGTGACCCTTAGCATAAAATTTGCCCATCAGCGTGCCCCTTAACATAAAATATGCCCATCAGCGTGACCCTTAACATAAAATAAGGGGAACGCTGATTGTCACATTTTATGTTAGGGGGCACTCTGATGGCCACATTTTATGTTAGGGGGCACTTTGATGGGCACATTTTATGTTAGGGGGCATTCTGATGGGCACATTTTATGTTAGGGGGCATTCTAATGGGACCATTTTATGTTAAGGGGCACGCTGATGGGCAAAACAAAACGTGTCTATCAGTGTTGCTCTTAACATTAAATATGCCCATTAGAGTGTCCCTTAACATAAAATATGCCCATTAGAGTGCCCTTTAACATAAAATATGCCCATTAGAGTGCCCCTTAACATAAAATGTGCCCATCAGCGTGACCCTTAACATAAAATAAGGCGCAAGCTGATGGGTACATTTTATCTTAGGGGGCACTCTAATAGGCATATTTTATTTTATGGGGCACTCTAATGGACACAAATGTGTGCCCCTTAACAAAATATGCCCATCAGTCTGCATTTTATAAAACTGTGCCCCACATACCTTTGGGAGCGAAAAATGTGGGAGCCAGGAGCAGCGAACATCAGGGGGGCAGGGCGTGCATGTGATGTCCCGCGGCTAGGCTGAGTGTGAGAGTCAGGAACCGCAGTTAGGAGCAGGGGGGCGGGGCACGCACGTGACGTCACGCCCCAACTCGCGGCTGGCTGGGAGGGAGCCGAAGAAAGAAGCAGGGGGCGGGGCGCACACACGGAATGTCACTGGTTGCTGGGACACCCGCGGTCCCAGCAAACCAATGATTACTTACGGTGGCGGCCTGACGGGTCCAGGCGGAAGCCTCGTGCGGGCCGCTCCTGGACCGCGGGCCGCCATTTAGTGACGGCTGTTCTATAGTATAGTAGGGTTTCAGGTAATTACACTTTTGTGCCCCATGTTGTACTGACTCAGACATTGCTGTACTATCCAGCCACTTGATCAGTTTAAAGTGAACCTGTCCTGGGTCATTCAAGGTAAATAAACAGGTAAACAAAACATCCATCTTCCCAGGTATCACACCTTACCTTTTTCTCCCCTGTCAACCTACTCAGAACTTACACAGGGCTGAGGGCTCACCACCAACCTCTACAAGACAGCAAAATCCCATCCACCATAAATGTCACATGGGTGGAAGAGAAGTGAGTGACTCACAGGTATGCTTGTCCTTAAAGTGAAAGTAAACTTCCATCACCAACGTTTACTTATCGATAAGACTATAATAAGGCTTACCTATAGTTAGTGTAAATATCTCCTAAATGTGCACCGTTTAGGAAATATTTACTGTACATGCAGCCAGTGACATCACTGGCCACACGTTCCATTCCTTCAGAGCCTTGTGCTGTAAATGGCGGCTTTGGGAGTGGCATCATCGTGGCTCTGACTGGTCACAGAGCCGGAGTCAGTAGTTAATAATACATTACTGCAGGGAGAGAGATTTTTGCTTTTTACAGTTTGTTGAGATCAGATAGTGCAGTATATACCACAAAGTTTTATATATATGTAGCACCGTACAGGTTGGTGCTAGGTAAATGCATAGTGGGCTTTGAGATAGTCTGCAGAAGACGTCTGATGATGAAACGCGTACACATCACATCACATCACTTCCGGTTCCGATATTCTGGTGGAACGCATTGCGTTCCAGGACGCTCGCTACACCGTTTGCTTACCGCTTGCTATTTACTGCTATATTGTGAGTACCTATTTACTGTTTCACTTACCTTAATAAAACAGTTTAAACAGTATCACACTATTGAGTTCTCTTTGCCCTACATGACCTTCCTACCCCAATATCCCCAAGGAGCTGGGACCCACCCACGGACCATCGGACAGATCAATTCCCCGATAGGAGAGGACCTTAGGAGCCTGCCTTTCTGGTTGGAATACCCCGGACCCCCAGGGACGCCCTGAAATACCTCCCCTCCCCACTATAGAAGGGAATCAGGAGATACTGAAAAGGAGCGCCAATTACATCTTTATACCCGCTCTATACCCCTGTGTGGGGTGGGTATATCTGGTTAGTAGGTTTTTCTTCCTTAGGGGTCACCCTACACCTCACCAGTCACCCACCACGGGTCCTTGTAGAAGTTACCATCGGCATGGGCACACATCAAATTTTTGGAACATTTTCTCTTCCTTTATCCATATATCACTGGACTCATAATTACAATTTGGACTTTATCCTTATTAGACACCACAATATATTTACTAATTAATTTAGTGCACCTTATCGCACCATTGGTGGTCACATTTTATATATTTATATCACCAGCTGCTTTTTATTTATTTATTTATTTATAGTGCAATATTCCCAGCACTTTTTGTAACTGCCACTTTACCTTGATATTTACACTAGTATATTTTTACATATTTATTTATTTATTTTTAATCACTTGTGTGTATATATATATATTCATATTCACTTGGTCACTTTATGTGCACTTTATCACTGGTTTATTTATTATATTATATGTGATATGCGTATTTTATATTTATATATTTCTATTGTGTTTATTGATTGATCATACTGATCCATTGTACATCACATTTGTATCACACTTTTAGTGCACCTATTTTTATTTATCTATTTATTTATTCATATATCATCACTTGTATGCAGGCAGCGCCACCACCCATATTTACATTTAGCATAGTGGGCTTTGTCTGCCCAACAGCAGAGCCATGATTTTTTTTTTGTAGGGTGTCATGGTTTCCAGGTGTGTCTGCTGAAGGGGGAGTCTCCCCACTGGCTCTGTGAGAGGCTTCTCATAGGGCAGTGGAGGAAACCCAATCAGGGATACATTCAGGCTTGTAACTACCCCAGAAGGCAGATTCTGCCACACAGGATTCGGGGAGTGGGTATAGGTTTGAGGGAGAGCATGACTCATGGTCTTTGGCGGGAAGCAGAGTCCCAGTGAGTGAGAGGGGTCCAGTCCCAGGAAAGCCTACACAGATCATGAATACTGAGGATTGCCCCTGGGGGTCTGCCTAGAGTCAGTGGGGACCACTCCGTAGAAGGTTCTAGGATCCAGGTCAGCTAGCCGTAAAGGGGGTGCCTAGTCAGAGGACCCTGAAGTGTTAGAGGGGGTACCTAGGATGAAGACCCTGGAGTGTAAAGGGGGGCGCCTGCAGTTTGGGCCCTGAAGAGTCAGTGTACAGTGTGGAGTGTACAGTTGAGAGTTGCAGCAGCACAGGAATTTACAAAGAGCTACCTCAATCCAGCGCAGGGCTGGAGGGAGCTGTTCAGTGACTTTTGAGCTAAAGCAGTGTCAGGAGTCAAGTATTCTACAGTCCTGGATCTTCTGAGTAAAAGTCGAGGTTCCAGCACAGTTTTAAGTGTTACAGTATCTTCAATCGTTATTGAGCGTTGGCTAGCGTTGGCTGGCATCAAGACAGCGCTAACAGGCATTTTTTCCTAAAGAGTCCCAGAATTGTACAAAGTTGAGCCAAAGGAGTATCCCTTCGCCCATCCCCTAAAATTACAATAAAAAACCAAACAAAGATTCTGGAGTTGTCAATGTGTCAGTTCTCACACCAAGGGCTGCAGCCCACATGGACTGGAAAGGTAACCGGTAACAATGGCAGACCAACATCAGGCCTCAGACCTGGAAATGTTGCTACATATATAGGCTCTTCAGTTTATATCAGTTTATGTCAGTATTGCTAAAAAAATGGCGCCAAAATAAAAATAAAAAAACGACATGGGGTACCCCTTAAAATCCATACCAGACCTTTATCTGAGCACACAGCCTGGCTGGCCAGGATTGGGGTGGAGGCGAGCAAGCGCCTCCCTCCTCCTGAACCATACATGCCCCCAAAATGAGAAAGTGGGTACTTTGGGCAGGGGGGCTCTGCCCCCACCCCAAAGCACCTTGCCCCTGTGTTTATGGGGACAGGGGTCTCTTTCACAACTACAGCCCAGGGTTGTGGGGGTCTGCAGGGGAGAGGCTTATCGGAATCTGGAAGCCCCCTTTTAACAAGGGGGCCCCCAGAGCCAGCCCCCCTTGTGCAAAGGAGCACATGTAGAGCAGAACCAAAGAAAGCCAAAAACCGATGACAACACCACCTGGAGGAGTCTTGCATCATTTATGTTACAACAGCCTTTCTACATCTTGGTTTCCTGTGAGTTGCTACATTCTGTTGTATACAACCTAATAAATCTGTCTGCACTTAGAGCGCTTTTCTGCTCTTTTTGTATCTGTTTCAGAGTTTTTCCTCACTCCTGAGAAAAGCTGCTTGGTGCAGCTGAATACCTTACCCATTGGACTTTCTTATTATTTGACTGTTCATGGATATTCCATATTATTTATTTATTATGGACTGGACTTTATTATGGATGGACTCAAGCTCTTATATGTATATGTTCCCTCCCCCCCCCCCCATGTGAATGGATATTGGGTACATTGTACCCCTACCCATTCACCAAAAAAGTGTACAAAAAATAAAGAAAAAATCCAGTTTTGGACAAGTCCTTTATTAACCACTTAAGCCCCGGAGGATTTGGCTGCTAAAGGACCAGGGGTTTTTTTGCGATTTTTTACTGCGTGACTTTAACGGACAATTGCGCGGTCGTGCGACGCTGTACCTAAACGAATTTGACGTCCTTTTTTTCCCACAAACAGAGCTTTCTTTTGGTGGTATTTGATCACCTGTGCGATTTTTTGATCACGCGCTATAAACAAAAAAAGAGCGTAAATTTTGCAAAAATAACAATATTTTTCACATTTTTTTATATGAAATTCCCCAAAAAAAAAAGTAAAAATCAAAATTTTTTAACATTTTTCGGCCAATTTGTTTTATGCTACCTATGTTTGGTAAAAAAAATCGCAAAAAGCGTATTTTGATTGGTTTGCGCAAAAGTTACCGCGTTTACTAACAAAGAGAAAGATTTTTGTCATTTTTGGTGTTTTTTTTTTTAACGCGTAATGGCGGCGATCTGCGATTTTTTTTTCGGTACTGCGACATTGCGGCGGACAGATCGGACCCTTGACTGACATTTTTGACACTTTTGGGGTTACCAGTGACATTACTGCAGTAATCAGTGCTATACATATGCACTGTTACTGCAAAAATGACACTGGCAGGGAAGGGGTTAACTTTATTGGGAAGGGAGGGGTTAAGTGTGTCCTAGGGGCGTGCTTTCTACTGTGTAGGGACATTGCTATTGGTGTAAAAGCAAAGATCAACCGTTCTACATAGTAGAACGGTCAGATCTTTACTTTTACACAGGGAGAACTGACAGGCAGCTTGTTTACACAAGCTGCTCTGTCTTTCTCCCTTCACAGGAGCGATCGTAGTGTGGCCGGCGGACATCGAGTCCGCCGGTCACACGCACTGACTTGCCTGTGAACGAGCCGCGGCGGGCGCGCGCCTCGGCGGGCGCGCGCCCGCTCGCTATAGGCTCGCAAGTCAGTGACAGGCGAGTGACGTACCGATACGTCACTCTGCCTGGCCGGGGCTGACCGCCGCAGTATATAGTCGTGCGGCGGTCGGCAACCGGTTAAAAAATAAAAATAAAAATAGTGTCCCCCAAGGATCAGTCGCCTGCCTGCAACCGAAAAATAGAAAAACAAATGCGCTAATGAGCTGTTTGAGTTTGACAGCTCTTTTATAGGGATCTGACATCACGAGCCACCCCACAATGCACTGCTCAGGTGCAGTGAATAAATTACATGACGTCAGTAATTTATTCACTGCACCTTATTCACTGTACCTTATTCACTGGACCTGGGCTGCATGAGCCCCCTGGAGCATGGGGCTTGGTTGCCCCTTCTATCTACCTCCTACTGCCCCAGGCAGCTGAATACTCCCTCAGCCTCCCTCATTCCCTGCAGCACTGCTGGGCCCCCCCCCTCTCCCTCTGGCTGCTGCGGGGATCTGTCAGGATGGAGATTGGGGACCAGCCTCTTTTTTGTCTTAATAAATAGTCAGTGATCTGTACCATTCAAAATTTAGGCATAGTAAACTGTGTTTACTATGCTTCAGTTTGTGAAAGAACGGGACGCTCTGTACAGAGCTCTTCCTGTCCATTCATTCTGTACAGCTGAGGTTGCAAAGTTGGAGGTTGAGGGCTGTGTCCTCAATCTCCTTTCTGTCGCAGACCTCTGATATCTCACCAAAGCCCCCAACAGGGCTCCTAAAAATTGTAAAAAAAAGAATAAGAAAATAAAATTAAAATAAATAAATATAAATAAAATTATAAAAAATAATAAAAGAATAAAAAAAAAAATATGACACCAGTGGCAGAGCTACAAGGATTCCACTTGCGACTGGACTCTGGCGTTTCACCACCATGGGGGGTGCCACTGCTGGGGGTCAGGGGGCCTTTTATGGTTTTTTTCACTGGGGCCCTGAAGGTTCTTGTTATGCCTCTGACTTAAGACCAATAAATAAAAAAGGATTTTTAATACAAAAATGTTGGCTTAGTGAAAAGTCTGTCCATACTCAATACTTGGTCAGGGGCTTCTTTTGCATGAATTACTGCATCAATGCGGCGTGGCATGGTGGCAATCAGCCTGTGGCACTGCTGAGGTGTTATGGAAGCTCAGGTTGCTTTGATAGTGGCCTTCAGCTCATCTGCATTGTTGGGTCTGGTGTCTCTCATCTCCCTCTTGACAATACCCCACAGATTCTCTATGGGGTTTAGGTCAGGCAAGTTTGCTGGCCAATCAGGCAAAGTGATAGCATGATGATTTAGCCAGGTATTGGAAGTTTTGGCAGTGTGGGCGGTGCCAAGTCCTGCTGGAAAATTAAATTTGCATCTCCATAAAGCTGGTCAGCAGAGGGAAGCAACATTAGAATATCATCAAAAAGTTAATTTATTTCCGTAATTCAATCCAAAAAGGGAAACAAGGGATGCAAGAGGTGCTCTAGAATTCCCTGCTAGAGGGCTGCGCTGACTTTGGACTTGATAAAACACAGTGGACCAACACCAGCAGATGACATGGCTCCCCAAATCATCACTGACTGGGGAAAATTTTGCATTTCCTTTGGAAATCAAGGCCCGCAGTCTGGAGAAAGAGTGGAGAATCCAAGTGGCATGAGGTCCAGTGTGAAGTTTCCGCAGTCAGTGATGGTTTGAAAGTCATCTGCTGGTGTTGGTTCACTGTGTTTTATCAAGTCCAAAGTAAGTGCAGCCCTCTAGCAGGAAATTCTAGAGCACTTCATGCTTTCCTTGTTTCCCTTTTTGAATTGAATCACTGAAATAAATTAACTTTTTGATGATGTTCTAATTTTATGAGATGTACTTGTATTGTTAATATAGAGAATGAGGAAGGAGACTTGACTGGTTCCAAGCAAAAGCTAAGATATCAGAATTTCATCCTCCATACTCGTAGTAGGCTCAGTACATAGGAAAACCAGAATCAGGAAGACAACCCCAGGAGGCTCCATTATTTCTGATCTAATGGTTCCCCTTTAACTCCAGCACTACTCTACATACACATGTCATCTAACAAGGTCAGAGAGACAAATGGTTAGGAAAAGCAGCAAACAGAAACAATGTTCAATAAACAGTCTGAAGATACATTTCTAAAGGTAGTGTGAACACAGTGCAGCCAGGCAGGTAATAGTGCAACAGAGTTGTTGATCAGCCACAGGATGGGATTTCTGACCTCACTATAAAGACAACTAATGAGATCAGCTGTGAAAGCCAGCAGCTGGGTCTTTTAAGGCTAAAATTTGTGTAGCACCCTCCTAGGTAGGTGCTAGGTAAAGCATATATGTAGACCTGCTCTGCTTATCAGGAGGGCCTGATTTGTTAGTTAGACTGTCACATGCTTCCAGGCATGCCCTGTTGAGTCTGGGGAGTCTCCCCACTGTATCCAATGAGGGATCTTGTTGGACAGTGAAAGAAACCTAGACAATGGCACACCAGGGTTTATGACTTTCCCAGTGGGTGGGCATTGCTGCAATGCATCCTGGGATGGGAAATAAATCCTGAGGGAGCATGTGACAGGGTGTCTTTGGCGGGGGGCAGAATCCCAGGAGGAGGTGATGGCTGTCTCTCCTCCTGCTGAAGTGAGGAAAGTGGTCCAGGCAGTCGGCCTAGGGACCAGGGTCCGAGCTGGGCTGAAGAAGATCCAGTGTGCGCTGACCGAGTGGAGCTACTGGGCAGAGTTCTTCTGGAAAAACAGTTTTGTGAGTACTCAAGATCTGCCCAGGGGTCTGCCTAAGAGAGGGGACCTCTCCAGAGAGGTCAAGGGGATCAGAGAGCCAGCTAACCCGGAGTGTTGCAGTAAAGGGGGTGCCAAGTTGTAAAGCCCTGAAGATTAGGGGGTAAGGGGGGCACCAGGAAGGGCCCTGAAGTTGCTCAGCAGTGCAGTCTACAATACAAGTCAGCTAATACAATAGAAGCAGCGCCAATGGTAAATGTACATATAAAAATATATGCAAATGAAGGAAAGTCCATAAATATTGAAGTGTAAATGTCCCAAGATCCTTATAAAGAGGAAAGGGGGGAGACCAATCCAGATCATCCAGTCACCGGTGTACACAGTGGGAAAAGCATAATATCACTCAATAGTGACAGCCAAAACTGTTTACCAGAAAGTCTGTCCCTCCTGTTACAGAGTGGTCAAACAACCCCAGCAAAATCAGGATGCACTCAGCATGAAAGAGGATCCCTCTCAATTCCTCCAATCCTCCTTTCTAAATGTGCACCATTTAGGAGATATTTACTGTACATGCAGCCGGTGACATCACTGGCCACACGTTCCATTCCTTCGGAGCCTTGTGCTGTAAATGGCGGCTTTGGGAGTGGCATCATCGTGGCTCTGGCTGGTCACAGAGCCGGAGTCTGCGAATCCGGAGGCTAATGGGTGAAGATGGAAGCACCTGCAGCACTGACATCTCAGCGCTGGAAGAGCTTTGTTTTAAGTAGGGATGAGCTTTGAGTTGAACATTGACTCTTTGCTTGCTTGTCGAATGATGAACAAATGGGTTTCTTTGTGGGAACTTTGAGTTCCCACATTATCATAGACTCTGATTCCAATAAATCACACGCTGGCCAAGGGATTTGAACCAACAACCACCTTAATTGCAAGCCTGGTATACTACCACCTACACCACTGTCAAGCTTGCATAGGTGGAACACACTCTCCCTAACTTCTATCTCATCCACTGTGTGTAGGGGGAGATAAAAGTTAGTTAGGCAGGGAGAGTGTGTTGAGCCTAAGCGTGCTTGACGGTGGCATAAGTGGTAGGATACCAGGCTTGCAAATGCAAGGTTGTGGGTTTGAATCCCTTGGCCAGCAGGTGATTTATAAGTGGAATTCAGTAGTTAATAATACATTGCTGCAGGGAGAGAGATTTTTGCTTTTTACAGTTTGTTGAGATCAGATAGTGCAGTATATACCACAAAGTTTTATATATATATGTAGCACCGTACAGGTTGGTGCTAGGTAAATGCATAGTGGGCTTTGTCTGCCTAACAGCAGGGCCATGATTTTTTTTTTGTAGTGTGTCATGGTTTCCAGGTGTGTCTGCTGAAGGGGGAGTCTCCCCACTGGCTCTGTGAGAGGCTTCTCATAGGGCAGTGGAGGAAACCCAATCAGGGATACATTCAGGCTTGTAACTACCCCAGAAGGCAGATTCTGCCACACAGGATTCGGGGAGTGGGTATAGGTTTGAGGGAGAGCATGACTCATGGTCTTTGGCAGGAAGCAGAGTCCAGGAGGGAGAGGAGGGCTGTCTCTCCTCCTGTCAGAGGAGGTGAATGTCTCGGGTGCTGCCGGAGAATCCAGAGAGTGCTGAGTTGAGCTGAGGGGGATCCGGGGTGCCGAGAACCAGCGGAGAGTGAGAGGGGTCCAGTCCCAGGAAAGCCTACACAGGTCGTGAGTACTGAGGATTGCCCCTGGGGGTTTGCCTAGAGTCAGTGGGGACCACTCCGGAGAAGGTTCTAGGATCCAAGGTCAGCTAGCTGTAAAGGGGGTGCCTAGTCAGAGGACCCTGAAGTGTCAGAGGGGGTACCTAGGATGAAGACCCTGAAGTGTAAAGGGGGCGCCTGCAGTTTGGGCCCTGAAGAGTCAGTGTACAGTGTGGAGTGTACAGTTGAGAGTTGCAGCAGCACAGGAATTTACAAAGAGCTACCTCAATCCAGCGCAGGGCTGGAGGGAGCTGTTCAGTGACTTTTGAGCTAAAGCAGTGTCAGGAGTCAAGTATTCTACAGTCCTGGAACTTCTTAGTAAAAGTCGAGGTTCCAGCACAGTTTTCAGTGTTACAGTATCTTCAAGCGTTATTGAGCGTTGGCTAACGTCGGCTGGCGTCAAGACAGCGCTAACAGACATTTTTTCCTAAAGAGTCCCAGAATTGTACAAAGTTGAGCCAAAGGAGTATCCCACTCATTCCCTTCTCCCATCCCCTAAAATTACAATAAAAAACCAAACAAAGATGAAGGAGTTGTCAATGTGTCTGTTCTCACACCAAGGGCTGCAGCCTACATGGACTGGAAAGGTAACCGGTAACAATGGCAGACCAACATCAGGCCACAGGCCTGGAAATGTTGCTACATATATAGGCTCTTCAGTTTATGTCAGTATTGCTGAAAAAAATGGCGCCAAAATAAAAAAAAAAAAAACGACATAGGGTACCCCTTAAAATCCATACAGATCCTTATCTGAGCACACAGCCTGGTGGGCCAGGATGGGGGTGGGGGCGAGCAAGCGCCTCCT
Source organism: Pelophylax lessonae (assembly GCF_965119305.1). Classification (NCBI taxonomy): domain Eukaryota; kingdom Metazoa; phylum Chordata; class Amphibia; order Anura; family Ranidae; genus Pelophylax; species Pelophylax lessonae. The sequence continues at coordinate 666,028,130 of NC_138771.1, forward strand.
TCCTCCTGAACAATACCAGGCCACATGCCCTAAACATGAGAAAGTGGGTGCTTTGGGAGAGGGGGCTCTGCCCCCACCCCAAAGCACCTTGCCTCCGTGTTTATGGGGACAGGGGTCTCTTTCACAACCACAGCCCAGGGTTGTGGGGGTCTGCAGGAGAGAGGCTTATGGGAATCTTGAAGCACCCTATTAACAAGGGGGCCCCCAGAGCCAGCCCCCCTATGTGCAAAAAGAGCACATGTAGAGCAGAACCGAAAAAAGCCGAAAGCCGAGGGACAGCACCACCAGGAGGAGTCTTGCATCATTTATGTTACAACAGCCTTTCTACATCTTGGCTTCCTGTGAGTTGCTACATTCTGTCTTATACAACCTAATAAATCTGTCTGCACTTAGAGCGCTTTTCTGCTCTTTTTGTATCTGTTCCAGAGTTTTTCCTCACTCCTGAGAAAAGCTGCTTGGTGCAGCTAGATACCCTACCCATTGGACATTCTTATTATTTGACTGCTCATGGACATTCCATATTATTTATTTATTATTTATGTGGATGGATTTCAGCACTTATATGTATATGTTTCCCCCCCATGTGAATGGATATCGGGTACATTGTACCCCTACCCATTCACCAAAAAAGTGTACGAAAAAAATAAAGACAAAAGCCAGTTTTGGACAAGTCCTTTATTAAAAAATAAAAATAAAAAATAGTGTTCCCCAAGGATCAGTCGCCCGCCTGCAACCGAAAAATAGAAAAACAAATGCGCTAATGAGCTGTTTGACTTTGACAGGGATCTGACGTCACGAGCCACCCCACAATGCACTGCTCAGGTGCAGTGAATAAATTACATGACGTCAGTAATTTATTCACTGCACCTTATTCAATGCACCTTATTCACTGGACCTGGGCTGCATGAGCCCCCTGGAGCATGGGGCTTGGTTGCCCCTTCTATCTACCTCCTACTGCCCCAGGCAGCTGAATACTCCCTCAGCCTCCCTCATTCCCTGCAGCACTGCTGGGTTCCCCCTCCCCTCTCCCTCTGGCTACTGCGGGGATCTGTCAGGATGGAGAGTGGGGAACATTCCCTTTTTTGTCTTAATAAATAGTCAGTGATCTGTACCATTCAAAATTGAGGCATAGTAAACTGAGTTTACTATGCTTCAGTTTGTGAAAGAACGGGACGCTCTGTACAGAGCTCTTCCTGTCCATTCATTCTGTACAGCTGAGGTTGCAAAGTTGGAGGTTGAGGGCTGTGTCCTCGATCTCCTTTCTGTCGCAGACCTCTGATATCCCACTAAAGCCCCCAACAGGGCTCCTAAAAATTGTAAAAAAAGAATAAGAAAATAAAATTAAAATAAATATAAATAAAATTATAAAAAATAATAAAAGAATAAAAAAAAAAATATGACACCAGTGGCAGAACTACAAGGATTCCACTTGCGACTGGACCCTGGCGTTTCACCACCGTGGGGGGTGCCCCTGCTGGGGGTCGGGGGGCCTTTTATGTTTTTTTGCACTGGGGCCCTAAAGGTTCTTGTTATGCCTCTGACATAAGACCAATAAATAAAAAAGGTAAAAGAAAGCTGGTCTAGCAAATTTTGTAAAGACAAGAAAACGGTCGCCCAGGCGGGACTTTATATGAGGTTGCCACAATAGTCATGAAGAGTCAAAGAGTAAAATTTATTAGTAGAGTAAAAGCATACAATAGATATAAATGTATAGCCATAAGCATAGTTACAAAACATGTACAGCATGTAGGAAACAATTGACAAAATAACAACATAGCAGCAAATTGCGCATGATGACAGCATTGCAGCATCCGTGTAGCATAGTATTGGGTATTTCTGTATTGAAAACTCTACGCGTTTCGTGGGTCTAATATGCCCACTCATCAGGAGTATATAAGTAGATCTGTCTAAAAGTAAATAATAAAATATCAATATTTGCTGTGCGTTTATATTGGCCAACAACTGTGAAGTTTCAACAAATGTATGACCCAAGTGGGGAAACAACACTTACATTGGGCCAAATCAGATTGAGAAATGCTGCCATGAGGTGGGGTGCCAACGTCTGATCCGGGAGCTGAAGAGACAAGAGTACCCACAAGAAAATGGGGAGCCAGGCAAGGAAACATATGTGATGGAGAATGTGATCAATTAGAGATGATATGACACTGGCTGAAAATGCAAGGAATAATATATCAAAGTATTAGAATATGGGCTGTATCACATAGTGAAACATAAAAGTATTCAATGTACAAGGTATGTTCCAGCAGACACAGTGTCAACATTAGGGATGATCGAACGGTTCGGGTCCACCATCGGTTCGGCCCGAACATTGGGTGTTCGAGGTTCGGCCGAATTTAGAACTTTTTGCCCAAAAAGTTCGGAATTCGGCAACCAGAACCGACCAAAATGCAATGCTTCAGGAAATGGGCTTTAAAAGCCCGTGATTGGACCAGAACCATTAGCAAAAGCCAATTGAGGGGGCAGGAGAATGCTAGGAATGTGATTGGAGTGACTAGGGGGTCCCTAGACCAATCATTAGTGAATACGCCCCCCAGTATATAAGATCGCCCCCGCCATATTCCCAGCATTGTTATACTGGACATGGAAGAGAGTGGAAGCAGTTCTGTTAATTTTACTTTAAAAGTGTCATTTAGCTATTTTTAGTGTGAGGAAAGGGATATCTAGTGTAGTTAGAGTGCTCCTTTACACTTTAGTTAGCTTCAAAAATTTAGTTTCTGTAGGGAAAGTGTTAAGTGTCAGGGGACCGTAGTGTAGTGTAGGGTTAACTGACAGTGACTGCTATGGAAGGGTGACAAAACCCTTCCATAGCAGGGTGACCGCTATAGAGAAATGATCATTTCTCTGAGTTGCTTCGGGACACCCATATGGCTTCTCACCAGCCAAGCATTTTTTATGCTGCAGGGGCTGCCACTGCCAGTGCTTTTTTGAGGACATGTTTGATGTCAGACATGACATCTGAATATGTGTATAGGGGGAATATATAGACATATATGTCTGAATATATACCCCTAGACATATATAGGTGTGATAGTAGCAGAAATAAATGCTTGCGCTAATGAAATCATTTACAGTAATATATTTCTGCTACTATCACACCTATATATGTCTAGGGGTATATATTCAGACATATATGCCTATATATACCCCCTATACACATGTTCAGATGTTTTGCCTGCCTCAAAAGAACCCCAAAAAATGCCAAAAAAACGCTAGCGTCAAAAAAAAAAATGCCCAGGTGTGTTTTTGCTGGCATTTTTTGGGGGGTTTTGGAGGCAGGCAAAACATCAGAACTTGTGCACAGTACCACTATACACAAGTTCAGATGTTTTTCCTGACTGCAAAGAACCCAAAAAAATGCCTTCTATTAAACCGGCAAGGTGTTACAGCAGAGAAGCCATATTCCTGTGCTTAAAGTTTTCTAATACAAACAATCTTTTTTTTATGGTTCTGGACATGCTACAGAGCTGAAACTTCACAGGTACACCTTTTAGACCCCCCAGACACAAAATCACACAAAAAAAGTTCTTAAAAATTGTCATTTTTGATAAAAAAGCCAATGATTGAAAAATTAAAAAAAAAAAAAAAAAAGAGATTTTTTGATTTTTACTTTGGATTTAGTATCTGGGGGGTCTAAAAAGTGTACATGTGAAGTTTCAGCTCTGTAGCATGTCCAGAACCCCCCAAAAATTAGCATTTTCTTATAATTTTTATTAGAACAGGAATACGGCTTCTCTACGGCGCTTTTTCTTGCATTTATCGGGCATTTTTGGAGGCAGGCATGACTTTTTTTGGATTTAGTGTCTGGGGGGTCTAAAAAGTGTACCTGTGAAGTTTCAGCTCTGTAGCATGTCCAGAACCAGAAAAAAGATCATTTTTCAGTAGAGCAGGGATGGTGGGACCCCTCTTTTACACTTATATGATCTTTTTTTGGGGTTCTGGACATGCTACAGAGCTGAAACTTCACAGGTACACCTTTTAGACCCCCCAGACACAAAATCACACAAAAAAAAGTTCTTAAAAATTGTCATTTTTGATAAAAAAGCCAATTATTGAAAAATTTAAAAAAAAAAAAAAAAAAAGAGATTTTTTGATTTTTACTTTGGATTTAGTATCTGGGGGGTCTAAAAAGTGTACATGTGAAGTTTCAGCTCTGTAGCATGTCCAGAACCATAAAAAAAAAGATTGTTTGTATTAGAAAACTTTAAGCACAGGAATATGGCTTCGCTGCTGTAACACCTTGCCGGTTTAATAGCAGGCATTTTTTTGGGTTCTTTGTAGTGTTGAGCGAACACGGACTGTATTATTCGTGTTCGTACCGAATAATTGGATTTTTTGTACCCGAACACGGACACGGACACTTTACTGTATGTTCGGGTAAAAATCCGTGTTCGGTCGTTTTATTTCCGGGTTTTGCATGCTTTGGCGCTCTTTTCATGGCGGGCTTTCAACAGCCAATCAACAATCGTTTAACTGGTGTGCCTTAAGCCATCCCAGCCATGCCTGCAAATGTCTCAGTAGCTGTGATTGGCCGTCTGAAGCATGTGACCAAGTCTTTATAAGTTCGAGGCAGCCGCAGCGGCGTCATTATGCTGCTTAGATTCAGGGACAGAGCACACATCAACGTGCTGGCTGCTGATTAGGGAAAGATAGGCAGGAAAAAACCATTTGTGTCCGGATAGAATTGAGGGACAGGTCGGAGTGTTTAGGCAGGGCGAGTTGTAGGCATTTTAGGGATAGAGTCTGCTGAATTATATAGGGTCAGTGTCTTCTACAAACTACAATCGATATTGCTGTGTGGGGGGTGGGGTCTGCACTCAATCCTGATCTACGATCTCTTCTCAATCCTGTTAGGGACAGAGTCTGCTGAATTTTAGGGAAACTGTGTTCTACAAACTACAATCGATATTGCTGTGTGGTGTGGGATTGGAGATAGGCAGGTGTCAGTGATCCACATCCATTTTTCTGTGTGTGAGCTGCAGTGAACACAATCTTTTTGGGCTGCAGTGAACACAATCTTTTTGGGCTGCAGTGAACACAATCTTTTTGGGCTGCAGTGAACACAATCTTTTTGGGCTGCAGTGAACACAATCTTTTTGGGCTGCAGTGAACACAATCTTTTTGGGGTGCAGTGAACAAAATCTTTTTGGGGTGCAGTGAACACAATCCTTTTTGGTGTGCAGTGAACACAATCTTTGTGGGGTGCAGTGAACAAAATCCTTTGTGGGGTGCAGTGAACACAATCTTTTTGGGGTGCAGTGAACAAAATCCTTTTTGGGGTGCAGTGAACAACATCCTTTTTGGGGTGCAGTGAACACAATCTTTTTGGGGTGCAGTGAACAAAATCCTTTGTGGGGTGCAGTGAACACAATCTTTTTGGGGTGCAGTGAACACAATCTTTTTGGGGTGGAGTGAACAACATCCTTTTTGGGGTGCAGTGAACAAAATCCTTTTTGGGGTGCAGTGAACAAAATCATTTTTGGGGTGCAGTGAACACAATCTTTTTGGGGTGCAGTGAACACAATCTTTGTGGGGTGCAGTGAACACAATCTTTTTGGGGTGGAGTGAACAACATCCTTTTTGGGGTGCAGTGAACAACATCCTTTTTGGGGTGCAGTGAACACAATCTTTTTGGGGTGCAGTGAACACAATCTTTGTGGGGTACAGTGAACAGAATCTTTGTGGGGTGCAGTGAACACAATCTTTGGGGGGTACAGTGAACACAATCTTTGTGGGGTGCAGTGAACACAATCTTTGTGGGGTGCAGTGAACACAATCATTGTGGGGTGCAGTGAACTCAATCTTTGTGGGGTACAGTGAACACAATCTCATACTGAAGGTTTGAGGGTGCTGCCTGTTCCATACTCCCCCTACTCCTCATCTAGCCTTTTAGGGGTACAAACAATAGTAATTGGGGCCTAGTGTGGTTGTGTACGTGTGATATACATACACTTTTTTGGGATCATATTTTCTATTCCGCTATTTAATCAAAAACCTTTGGGGATCAGTTAAATTGGGGGATAGTCTGTGTTGGTACGTGTGAGAGAGATCCACCTTTCCAAGTTGTTGGGGTTCATCTCATACTTCTGAAGGTTTGAGGGTGCTGCCTGTTCCATACTCCCCCTACTCCTAGCCTTTTAGGGGTACAAACAATAGTAATTGGGGCCTAGTGTGGTTGTGTACGTGTGATATACATACACTTTTTTGGGATCATATTTTCTATTCCGCTATTTAATCAAAAACCTTTGGGGATCAGTTAAATTGGGGGATAGTCTGTGTTGGTACGTGTGAGAGAGATCCACCTTTCCAAGTTGTTGAGGTTCATCTCATACTTCTGAAGGTTTGAGGGTGCTGCCTGTTCCATACTCCCCCTACTCCTAGCCTTTTAGGGGTACAAACAATAGTAATTGGGGCCTAGTGTGGTTGTGTACGTGTGATATACATACACTTTTTTGGGATCATATTTTCTATTCCGCTATTTAATCAAAAACCTTTGGGGATCAGTTACATTGGGGGATAGTCTGTGTTGGTACGTGTGAGAGAGATCCACCTTTCCAAGTTGTTGGGGTTCATCTCATACTTCTGAAGGTTTGAGGGTGCTGCCTGTTCCATACTCCCCCTACTCCTAGCCTTTTAGGGGTACAAACAATAGTAATTGGGGCCTAGTGTGGTTGTGTACGTGTGATATACATACACTTTTTTGGGATCATATTTTCTATTCCGCTATTTAATCAAAAACCTTTGGGGATCAGTTAAATTGGGGGATAGTCTGTGTTGGTACGTGTGAGAGAGATCCACCTTTCCAAGTTGTTGGGGTTCATCTCATACTTCTGAAGGTTTGAGGGTGCTGCCTGTTCCATACTCCCCCTACTCCTAGCCTTTTAGGGGTACAAACAATAGTAATTGGGGCCTAGTGTGGTTGTGTACGTGTGATATACATACACTTTTTTGGGATCATATTTTCTATTCCGCTATTTAATCAAAAACCTTTGGGGATCAGTTAAATTGGGGGATAGTCTGTGTTGGTACGTGTGAGAGAGATCCACCTTTCCAAGTTGTTGGGGTTCATCTCATACTTCTGAAGGTTTGAGGGTGCTGCCTGTTCCATACTCCCCCTACTCCTAGCCTTTTAGGGGTACAAACAATAGTAATTGGGGCCTAGTGTGGTTGTGTACGTGTGATATACATACACTTTTTTGGGATCATATTTTCTATTCCGCTATTTAATCAAAAACCTTTGGGGATCAGTTAAATTGGGGGATAGTCTGTGTTGGTACGTGTGAGAGAGATCCACCTTTCCAAGTTGTTGGGGTTCATCTCATACTTCTGAAGGTTTGAGGGTGCTGCCTGTTCCATACTCCCCCTACTCCTAGCCTTTTAGGGGTACAAACAATAGTAATTGGGGCCTAGTGTGGTTGTGTACGTGTGATATACATACACTTTTTTGGGATCATATTTTCTATTCCGCTATTTAATCAAAAACCTTTGGGGATCAGTTAAATTGGGGGATAGTCTGTGTTGGTACGTGAGAGAGAGATCCACCTTTCCAAGTTGTTGGGGTTCATCTCATACTTCTGAAGGTTTGAGGGTGCTGCCTGTTCCATACTCCCCCTACTCCTAGCCTTTTAGGGGTACAAACAATAGTAATTGGGGCCTAGTGTGGTTGTGTACGTGTGATATACATACACTTTTTTGGGATCATATTTTCTATTCCGCTATTTAATCAAAAACCTTTGGGGATCAGTTAAATTGGGGGATAGTCTGTGTTGGTACGTGTGAGAGAGATCCACCTTTCCAAGTTGTTGGGGTTCATCTCATACTTCTGAAGGTTTGAGGGTGCTGCCTGTTCCATACTCCCCCTACTCCTAGCCTTTTAGGGGTACAAACAATAGTAATTGGGGCCTAGTGTGGTTGTGTACGTGTGATATACATACACTTTTTTGGGATCATATTTTCTATTCCGCTATTTAATCAAAAACCTTTGGGGATCAGTTAAATTGGGGGATAGTCTGTGTTGGTACGTGTGAGAGAGATCCACCTTTCCAAGTTGTTGGGGTTCATCTCATACTTCTGAAGGTTTGAGGGTGCTGCCTGTTCCATACTCCCCCTACTCCTAGCCTTTTAGGGGTACAAACAATAGTAATTGGGGCCTAGTGTGGTTGTGTACGTGTGATATACATACACTTTTTTGGGATCATATTTTCTATTCCGCTATTTAATCAAAAACCTTTGGGGATCAGTTAAATTGGGGGATAGTCTGTGTTGGTACGTGTGAGAGAGATCCACCTTTCCAAGTTGTTGAGGTTCATCTCATACTTCTGAAGGTTTGAGGGTGCTGCCTGTTCCATACTCCCCCTACTCCTAGCCTTTTAGGGGTACAAACAATAGTAATTGGGGCCTAGTGTGGTTGTGTACGTGTGATATACATACACTTTTTTGGGATCATATTTTCTATTCCGCTATTTAATCAAAAACCTTTGGGGATCAGTTAAATTGGGGGATAGTCTGTGTTGGTACGTGTGAGAGAGATCCACCTTTCCAAGTTGTTGGGGTTCATCTCATACTTCTGAAGGTTTGAGGGTGCTGCCTGTTCCATACTCCCCCTACTCCTAGCCTTTTAGGGGTACAAACAATAGTAATTGGGGCCTAGTGTGGTTGTGTACGTGTGATATACATACACTTTTTTGGGATCATATTTTCTATTCCGCTATTTAATCAAAAACCTTTGGGGATCAGTTAAATTGGGGGATAGTCTGTGTTGGTACGTGTGAGAGAGATCCACCTTTCCAAGTTGTTGGGGTTCATCTCATACTTCTGAAGGTTTGAGGGTGCTGCCTGTTCCATACTCCCCCTACTCCTAGCCTTTTAGGGGTACAAACAATAGTAATTGGGGCCTAGTGTGGTTGTGTACGTGTGATATACATACACTTTTTTGGGATCATATTTTCTATTCCGCTATTTAATCAAAAACCTTTGGGGATCAGTTAAATTGGGGGATAGTCTGTGTTGGTACGTGTGAGAGAGATCCACCTTTCCAAGTTGTTGGGGTTCATCTCATACTTCTGAAGGTTTGAGGGTGCTGCCTGTTCCATACTCCCCCTACTCCTAGCCTTTTAGGGGTACAAACAATAGTAATTGGGGCCTAGTGTGGTTGTGTACGTGTGATATACATACACTTTTTTGGGATCATATTTTCTATTCCGCTATTTAATCAAAAACCTTTGGGGATCAGTTAAATTGGGGGATAGTCTGTGTTGGTACGTGTGAGAGAGATCCACCTTTCCAAGTTGTTGGGGTTCATCTCATACTTCTGAAGGTTTGAGGGTGCTGCCTGCTCCATACTCCCCCTACTCCTAGCCTTTTAGGGGTACAAACAATAGTAATTGGGGCCTAGTGTGGTTGTGTACGTGTGATATACATACACTTTTTTGGGATCATATTTTCTATTCCGCTATTTAATCAAAAACCTTTGGGGATCAGTTAAATTGGGGGATAGTCTGTGTTGGTACGTGTGAGAGAGATCCACCTTTCCAAGTTGTTGAGGTTCATCTCATACTTCTGAAGGTTTGAGGGTGCTGCCTGTTCCATACTCCCCCTACTCCTAGCCTTTTAGGGGTACAAACAATAGTAATTGGGGCCTAGTGTGGTTGTGTACGTGTGATATACATACACTTTTTTGGGATCATATTTTCTATTCCGCTATTTAATCAAAAACCTTTGGGGATCAGTTAAATTGGGGGATAGTCTGTGTTGGTACGTGTGAGAGAGATCCACCTTTCCAAGTTGTTGGGGTTCATCTCATACTTCTGAAGGTTTGAGGGTGCTGCCTGTTCCATACTCCCCCTACTCCTAGCCTTTTAGGGGTACAAACAATAGTAATTGGGGCCTAGTGTGGTTGTGTACGTGTGATATACATACACTTTTTTGGGATCATATTTTCTATTCCGCTATTTAATCAAAAACCTTTGGGGATCAGTTAAATTGGGGGATAGTCTGTGTTGGTACGTGTGAGAGAGATCCACCTTTCCAAGTTGTTGGGGTTCATCTCATACTTCTGAAGGTTTGAGGGTGCTGCCTGTTCCATACCCCCCCTACTCCTCATCTAGCCTTTTAGGGGTACAAACAATAGTAATTGGGGCCTAGTGTGGTTGTGTACGTGCGAGATACATACACTTTTTTTGATCATATTTCCTATTCCGCTATTCAATAAAAACCTTTGAGGATCAATTGAATTGCGGGATAGTCTGTGTCGGTACGTGTGAGAGAGATCCACCTTTCCAAGTTGTTGGGGTTCATCTCATACTTCTGAAGGTTTGAGGGTGCTGCCTGTTCCATACCCCCCCTACTCCTCATCTAGCCTTTTAGGGGTACAAACAATAGTAATTGGGGCCTAGTGTGGTTGTGTACGTGCGAGATACATACACTTTTTTTGATCATATTTCCTATTCCGCTATTCAATAAAAACCTTTGAGGATCAATTGAATTGCGGGATAGTCTGTGTCGGTACGTGTGAGAGAGATCCACCTTTCCAAGTTGTTGGGGTTCATCTCATACTTCTGAAGGTTTGAGGGTGCTGCCTGTTCCATACCCCCCCTACTCCTCATCTAGCCTTTTAGGGGTACAAACAATAGTAATTGGGGCCTAGTGTGGTTGTGTACGTGCGAGATACATACACTTTTTTTGATCATATTTCCTATTCCGCTATTCAATAAAAACCTTTGAGGATCAATTGAATTGCGGGATAGTCTGTGTCGGTACGTGTGAGAGAGATCCACCTTTCCAAGTTGTTGGGGTTCATCTCATACTTCTGAAGGTTTGAGGGTGCTGCCTGTTCCATACCCCCCCTACTCCTCATCTAGCCTTTTAGGGGTACAAACAATAGTAATTGGGGCCTAGTGTGGTTGTGTACGTGCGAGATACATACACTTTTTTTGATCATATTTCCTATTCCGCTATTCAATAAAAACCTTTGAGGATCAATTGAATTGCGGGATAGTCTGTGTCGGTACGTGTGAGAGAGATCCACCTTTCCAAGTTGTTGGGGTTCATCTCATACTTCTGAAGGTTTGAGGGTGCTGCCTGTTCCATACCCCCCCTACTCCTCATCTAGCCTTTTAGGGGTACAAACAATAGTAATTGGGGCCTAGTGTGGTTGTGTACGTGCGAGATACATACACTTTTTTTGATCATATTTCCTATTCCGCTATTCAATAAAAACCTTTGAGGATCAATTGAATTGCGGGATAGTCTGTGTCGGTACGTGTGAGAGAGATCCACCTTTCCAAGTTGTTGGGGTTCATCTCATACTTCTGAAGGTTTGAGGGTGCTGCCTGTTCCATACCCCCCCTACTCCTCATCTAGCCTTTTAGGGGTACAAACAATAGTAATTGGGGCCTAGTGTGGTTGTGTACGTGCGAGATACATACACTTTTTTTGATCATATTTCCTATTCCGCTATTCAATAAAAACCTTTGAGGATCAATTGAATTGCGGGATAGTCTGTGTCGGTACGTGTGAGAGAGATCCACCTTTCCAAGTTGTTGGGGTTCATCTCATACTTCTGAAGGTTTGAGGGTGCTGCCTGTTCCATACTCCCCCTACTCCTCATCTAGCCTTTTAGGGGTACAAACAATAGTAATTGGGGCCTAGTGTGGTTGTGTACGTGTGATATACATACACTTTTTTTGGATCATATTTTCTATTCCGCTATTCAATAAAAACCTTTCTAGGGCAAGATCTTAAATTACAGAAATATGAGGAGACCGTCAAATAAGGGCCGTGGCCTGGGTCGTGGTGCTGCTGGTAGAGCTCCTGTTGCAAGGAGAGGACATGGTCGATCTGTGCCAGCTACACGCACAAGTGAAACACCTTCCTCAAGTGTGAGTAGGCGACAGAACCTGCATCAGTATTTGGTAGGGCATCAAACGCCCCTAGAAGTGATGAGGCCAGAACAAGTTGAGGCGATAGTAGATTGGTTTGCTGCTGACAGTGCCTCCAGTTCCTTCACATTGTCTCCCACCCAGTCTACTGCAGAAAGGTCAGAGTTGGCACCTGCAGCCAATGTCCAACCGTCTTTCACCTCACCCCCTTGCAAATCAGGCCAGCAGTCTGAGCCCCAAGCCATACAGCAGTCTCTTATTCTTTTTGAGGACTCTGTCAGCAGGGTTTCCCAGGGCCATCCACCTAGCCCTGCCCCAGAAGTGGAAGAGATTGAGTGCAGCGATGCCCAACCACTTATTTCTCAAGATGAGTACATGCAAGGATCATCGCAGCACGTCTCCGATGATGACGAAACGCAGGTGCCAACTGCTGCGGCGTTCAGCATTGTGGAGACCGACAAGGAGGGCAGGGGTGAAGACTGGGTGGAAGATGATGTGGAGGACGATGAGGTCCTCGACCCCACATGGAATGAACGTCATGCAGGTGAACTGAGTAGTTTGGAGGAAGAGGCGGTGGTCGCACAGAGCCACCAGCACAGCAGAAGAGGGAGCAGGGTGCAGAAGCGGAGCGGCCGTGCCCTAGACACTACGCCCGCTACTGCCCAACGCAGCAAGGGAACGAGCGCACCAAAGTCAGCTCAAAGGAGTTCTCTAGCGTGGAAGTTCTTTAGAAAATGTGCTGATGACAGGACACGAGTGGTTTGCACCCTGTGCAATCAGAGCTTGAAGCGAGGCATGAACCTTCTCAACCTGAGCACAACCTGCATGATCAGGCATCTAAGTGCAAAGCACGAGCTGCAGTGGAGTACACACCTTCAAAACCAAGAAACGTCTCTGGCTCATCCTGCTTCCTCTTCTGCTGCAGTCTCGGCCGCTCCAGCCACATCTGTAGTGATACCGGCACCTGCCACCCCGCAAACAGACGATCTGTCAGCAACACCACCACCTGGGTCACCAACAACCATCTCCACAATGTCCCGTGGAAGCGTTCAGCTTTCCATCTCCCAAACACTTGAGAGGAAGAGGAAGTACCCCCCTACCCACCCGCGATCCCTGGCCCTGAATGCCAGCATTTCAAAATTATTGGCCTTTGAAATGCTGTCATTCCGTCTGGTGGAGACGCACAGTTTTAAAAACCTTATGTCGGTGGCTGTCCCACAGTACGTCGTGCCCAGCCGCCACTACTTTTCCAGGCAAGCCATCCCTTCCCTGCACAACCAAGTGGGGGAAAAAATCAGGTGTGCACTGCGCAACGCCATCTGTGCCAAGGTCCACCTAACTACGGATACGTGGACCAGTAAGCACGGTCAGGGGCGTTATATCTCCCTAACGGCACACTGGGTAAATGCAGTGGCGGATGGGCCTGAGGCGGATAGCAATTTGGCGCATGTCCTTCCACCACCGAGGATTGCAGGGCGCTTCAGTTTGCCTCCTGTTCCTAACTCCTCCTACTCCGCTTCCTCATCCTCTACCGCCTCCTCATCCGGACAGCGTAACACCTTCACCACCAACTTCAGCACGGCCAGGGGTAAACGACAGCAGGCAGTTTTACAACTTGCCTGTTTGGGGGACAAACCACACACCGCGCAGGAGTTGTGGAGGAGCATGGAACAGCAGACAAATGAGTGGTTGCTGCCAGCGAGCCTCAAGCCCGGCCTGGTGGTGTGCGATAACGGGCGAAATCTCATAGCAGCTCTGGGCCTAGCCGGTTTGACGCACATCCCTTGCCTGGCGCATGTGCTGAATTTGGTGGTGCAGAGGTTCCTTAAAAACTACCCCGATATGTCAGAGCTGCTGCAGAAAGTGCGGGCCGTTTGTGCGCACTTTCGGCGTTCTCACCCTGCTGCTGCTCGCCTGGCAGCGCTGCAGCGTAACTTCGGCCTTCCCGCTCACCGCCTCATATGTGACGTGCCCACAAGGTGGAACTCCACCTTGCACATGCTGGAAAGACTGTGCGAGCAGCAGCAGGCCATAGTGGAGTTTCAGCTGCAGCACGCACGCGTGAGTCGCTCTGCGGAACAGCACCACTTCACCACCAATAACTGGGCCTCCATGCGAGACCTGTGTGCCTTGTTGCGCTGTTTTGAGTACTCCACCAACATGGCCAGTGGCAATGACGCCATTCTCAGCTTAACTATCCCACTTCTATGCCTCCTTGAAAAAACAATTCGGGCGATGATGGAAGAGGATGTGGCACAGGATGAGGAGGAGGAGGAGGATGAAGAGGTAACATTTCCAAGGCTTTCAGGGCAGTCATTCGCAAGGGGCTCCGAGGGTGGGTTCCTGCACACGCAAACGCCAGGGACGCAATTGTCCAGCAGGGGCACAGTTCTGGAGGATGAGGAGGATGAGGAGGAGGAGGAGCTGGAGGAGGAGATGGAACCATGTTCACAGCAGGGTGGCACCCAGGCCAGCTCATGGCCATCACTGGTGCGTGGCTGGGGGGATACAGAGGACACGGGCCATACACCTCCCACAGAGGACAGCCTTTCGTTGCCTCTGGGCAGCCTGGCACACATGAGCGATTACATGCTGCAGTGTCTCCACAACGACCGCCGAGTTGCCCACATTCTAACTTGTGCTGATTACTGGGTGGCCACGCTGCTGGATCCCCGTTACAAGGACAACGTACCGTCCTTAATTCACTCACTGGAGCGCGATCGCAAGATGCGCGAGTACAAGCGCACGCTGGTAGACGCCATGCTGCTGGCATTCCCATCTGACAGCGGGGCCACAGTGGAAGCACAAGGCAGAGGAGGAGGAGGAGGAGGTCGCCAACGCAACCAGGGCACCGCCAGCACCTCAGAAGGCAGGGTTAGCATGGCCGAAATGTGGAAAAGCTTTGTCAGCACGCCACAACAAACAGCAGCACCAGCAGCTCAGATGGAACGTCTTAGCAGGAGGCAGCATTTTACCAACATGGTGGAGCAGTATGTGTGCACACGCCTACATGTAGTGAATGACGGGTCTGCCCCCTTCAACTTCTGGGTCTCCAAATTGGGCACATGGCCTGAGCTTGCCCTTTACGCCTTGGAGGTGCTGGCGTGCCCTGCAGCCAGTGTATTATCTGAACGGGTATTTAGCACGGCTGGGGGCGTTATAACAGACAAGCGCAGCCGCCTGTCCAGAGACAATGTGGACAAGCTCACGTTCATTAAAATGAACCAGGCATGGATCCCACGGGACTTTTCCGTACCTTATGCAGAATAGCAATGGATACCGACCTTACCCACCCATTGTTCCATTTTTGCTCTTTCTCACTCTTTTGGGGTGTACCCTCATTTAAAATTTGTGAAAAGAAGCAGTGTTGGCTACCTCGTCCTCCTCCTCAGGGCCAGATTAATGTAGGGGCTATTGGAGCTGCAGCTCCAGGCCCCTACCTTTTATATAGGCCCCGGGTTGGCCATATTCACTGTTACCGCTCTTCTGTCACTTGTAAACACAGAAGTCTGGCTTCTATGCTCGCTTCCCCAGGCAGCACCCTCAGAACCTCCCCACACAGCGTGAAGGCCGGACAAGGAGGGACAGTTGGCGATGCATGGATGTGTTTATGGGCTTCAGAGACAGCATCCCATGTTGAATTAGGCATGCATGGCTGCACCCTTCCTCCTCTGGGTGCATGGCAAGGCACGGCCCTAAGGCCCTTCAAAATCCTCAGCACCAAGCCCATGATGCTGTTAATCCGGCCCTGGTCCTCCTCCACCGCCGCTTCCACCTACACCGCCCATAGGTGTGCGCAGCCTATTGCATTAAGGTGTGCACCCCAAAGTTGAAATACACATGCATGTGTTTGCCAGCAGGGAGAGTAATGTATCGGGGCCATGTACCTGTAGGCAAGGAGAAATAGAGCAGAGCAGGTCCCAGGGAGATCTTTCCCATCTCCTCACTGGCAATGCTATGTGCCCTAGGTGATTAGGGTGTGCCCAGGCACACCCAGCACACCCTGTGCGCACGCCTATGTCACCGCCACATCCACCACCACCTCAACCTCCCTCCTACTCCATATGGGCCTCGTCCTTCAGAGATGAAGAAGAACATTGTTTTATTTTTCTGTTTTTTTTTGTTGTTTTAAGTTATTTCCCTATCCACATTTGTTTGCAGAGCACTTGCCATGCTCTTAATTACGTTTTGCTGCCATTTGCAGCACTCTAGCCCTTTCCTTTGGTGTTTTAGAGCCATTTTAGTGCCTTAAAGTTCGGGTCCCCATTGACTTCAATGGGGTTCGGTGTCCGGGAAAAGTTCGGTAAAAGTCCGGGACACGGACCCGGACTTTTTTTTAAAGTTCGGCCGAACCCGTCGAACACGGACATCTAGGTGTCCGCTCAACCCTAGTTCTTTGCAGTCAGGAAAAACATCTGAACTTGTGTATAGTAGTACTGTGCACAAGTTCTGATGTTTTGCCTGCCTCCAAAATTCCCCAAAAAATGCCAGCAAAAACACACCTGGGCATTTTTTTTTTTTGACGCTAGCGTTTTTTTGGCATTTTTTGGGGTTCTTTTGAGGCAGGCAAAACATCTGAACATGTGTATAGGGGGTATATATAGACATATATGTCTGAATATATACCCCTAGACATATATAGGTGTGATAGTAGCAGAAATATATTACTGTAAATTATTTAATTAGCGCAAGCATTTATTTCTGCTACTATCACACCTATATATGTCTAGGGGTATATATTCAGACATATATGTCTATATATCCCCCCTATACACATGTTCAGATGTTTTGCCTGCCTCAAAAGAACCCCAAAAAATGCCAAAAAAACGCTAGCGTCAAAAAAAAAAATGCCCAGGTGTGTTTTTGCTGGCATTTTTTGGAGGGTTTTGGAGGCAGGCAAAACATCAGAACTTGTGCACAGTACCACTATACACAAGTTCAGATGTTTTTCCTGACTGCAAAGAACCCAAAAAAATGCCTTCTATTAAACCGGCAAGGTGTTACAGCAGAGAAGCCATATTCCTGTGCTTAAAGTTTTCTAATACAAACAATCTTTTTTTTTCTGGTTCCGGACATGCTACAGAGCTGAAACTTCACATGTACACTTTTTAGACCCCCCCAGATACTAAATCCAAAGTAAAAATCAAAAAATCTCTTTTTTTTTTTTTTTTTTAATTTTTCAATAATTGGCTTTTTTATCAAAAATGACAATTTTTAAGAACTTTTTTTTGTGTGATTTTGTGTCTGGGGGGTCTAAAAAGTGTACCTGTGAAGTTTCAGCTCTGTAGCATGTCCAGAACCAGAAAAAAAGATCATATAAGTGTTAAAGTTAAAGGAGGGTCCCGACCCACATCCCTGTTCTACTGAAAAATTATCTTTTTTTTTTTTTATGGTTCTGGACATTCTACAGAGCTGAAACTTCACATGCACACCTTTTAGACCCCCCAGATACTAAATCCAAAGTAAAAATCAAAAAAATCTCTTTTTTTTTTTTTTTTTAATTTTTCAATAATTGGCTTTTTTATCAAAAATGACAATTTTTAAGAACTTTTTTTGTGTGATTAATAGTTAATGGGGCATGACCCAGAACCCTAGGCACTTTTTAGGGGCATTTATTGGGTTTTAGGGCTTAAAAATTGTGTTTTTTGATTACAGAAGTTCGGGTCCCATTGATTTCAATGGGGTTCTGAAATCCGGGCCGAACTTTCGTGAAGTTCGGGTGTTCTGGTCGAACCGAACTTTTCAAAAGTTCGATCATCCCTAGTCAACATTAGAGAAGAAAAGAAAAAAAAAAAAAAACGGAAGAAAGCACCGAAGAAAAACGCAGATCCCCAGAGAAAGTGCTGATCACAGTGTAACCAATGACCAGGAATAGTGATGCGAAAGCTGTGATGAATAAAATAGAGTGAGGTAGGTGAGCTCATATGGTTCCCCTTTAACTCCAGCACTACTCTACATACACATGTCATCTAACAAGGTCAGAGAGACAAATGGTTAGGAAAGGCAGCAAACAGAAACAATGTTTAATAAATAGTCTGAAGATACATTTCTAAAGGTAGTGTGAACACAGTGCAGCCAGGCAGGTAATAGTGCAACAGAGTTGTTGATCAGCCACAGGATGGGATTTCTGACCTCACTATAAAGACAACTAATGAGATCAGCTGTGAAAGCCAGCAGCTGGGTCTTTCAAGGCTAAAATGTGTGTAGCACCCTCCTAGGTAGGTGCTAGGTAAAGCATATATGTAGCCCTGCTCTGCTTATCAGGAGGGCCTGATTTGTTAGTTAGACTGTCACATGCTTCCAGACGTAACCTGTTGAGTCTGGGGAGTCTCCCCACTGTATCCAAAGAGGAATCTTGTTGGACAGTGAAGGAAACCTAGCCAATGGCACACCAGGGTTTATGACTGTCCCAGTGGGTGGGCATTGCTGCAATGCCTCCTGGGATGGGAAATAAATCCTGAGGGAGCATGTGACAGGGTGTCTTTGGCGGGGGGCAGAATCCCAGGAGGAGGTGACAGCTGTCTCTCCTCCTGCTGAAGTGAGGAAGGTGGTCCAGGCAGTCGGCCTAGGGACCAGGGTCCGAGCTGGGCTGAAGAAGATCCAGTGTGCGCTGACCGAGTGGAGCTACTGGGCAGAGTTCTTCTGGAAAAACAGTATCGGGAGTACTCAAGATCTGCCCAGGGGTCTGCCTAAGAGAGGGGACCTCTCCAGAGAGGTCAAGGGGATCAGAGAGCCAGCTAACCCGGAGTGTTGCAGTAAAGGGGGTGCCAAGTTGTAAAGCCCTGAAGATTAGGGGGTAAGGGGGCACCAGGAAGGGCCCTGAAGTTGCTCAGCAGAGCAGTCTACAATACAAGTCAGCTAATACAATAGAAGCAGCGCCAATGGTAAATGTACATATAAAAATATATGCAAATGAAGGAAAGTCCATAAATATTGAAGTGTTAATGTCCCAAGATCCTTATAAAGAGGAAAGGGGGGAGACCAATCCAGATCATCCAGTCACCGGTGTACACAGTGGGAAAAGCATAATATCACCCAATAGTGACAGCCAAAACTGTTTACCAGAAAGTCTGACCCTCCTGCTACAGAGTGGTCAAACAACCCCAGCAAAATCAGGATGCACTCAGCATGAAAGAGGATCCCTCTCAATTCCTCCAATCAATAATGACTCCCAAACTCTTGTATAAAGGGACAATGTAGATGGAAGCAAGCCCCTCTGAATCTCCAGCAGGAATGACACCACCTCAGAAGGACAATAGCCGGCCAATAGTGTAATATGTACAAACAGGCAATTTTATTGTAAAGGTATTGCACTTACATGAAATCATTTTAAAAAGGCATACAGAGTAAAATCGCGGTATAGAGAAGCGTGCAACACATCCGAGTGCCCGGTCCGCCGTAATCCCTTCTCCTATCCAAGTTCCTAATAAACCATAAAAACCAAAGAAACTGGACTGGTCCTTGTCTGAGGTAAAACACTTGGAATCATGCCTGAATGTTCTACAGTTGCCAATGGTAACCCAGGGGAACCCACCCTTAACTGCTCCCATTAAAATCCCAGCAGAAAGAATCTACTGATTCCTGCTGGGATTGGTTTTTTGGGATCCCAAGTTTTTTTTTCTTGTTTTTCCTGAGGTTTCCCGGCCACAGAAAAAAAATTTCAATGAACATACCCCCGGGACAGTCAGGGCTAGTACATTCCACAATGGCTAGCCTCTGATCTGTCCCGGTTCGCACTTACCTTTTAGAAGAAATACTCACTTTTAAAATTTCTTCTCCAGTGTTGCCATCTCTGTTGTGGGCAGCTGAAGCCGGCGCGATCCTCTTCTGCGTTCTCTTCCGTGTCTTCTTCTCCCAGAATGCGCCTTCACCGGCATCTCTCGTCACTTCCGGTGCAGCGCCGCATTCCTCCACAGCTTCTGGGCATGCCCAGAAGCTGTTTAGCAGGGAATGATGCGTCACACCGGAAGTGACGAGCGGGGCCGGTGCTGTCGCATTGATTCCTGGGAGCGATGACGTTCAGCTCCCAGGAATCATTGCAAAGCGGAAGTGACGGCGCGGGCCTCGGCCGCAGAGGGAGGAAGTGGAAGAGAGGTGAGTATTTTCTTTCTTCATATACAAGGTAAGTAAAAAAAAAAAAAAATTCTAACTACCCATTTCTGTTTCAGGTGACCGATAGCAAGCAGATGGCCCAAAATCGACTATGTCAATTTTGTGGCCGAAACTCCGCTTTAAATTCCATACCAGACCCAAAGGGACAGGTTTTGGGGGACTCCATACCATTTAATTTTTCATAGGGTCCTCATAGAAATCTATACTAGTTTTAAAGGTTCTGGTATAAATTTGGGGGGGCTCAAACTATTTTCTTTTAACCAATCCATGCTTCTTTGTTTACATTCACCTTTCAGCTTGGAATGCCTGACTGATAGCTGAACGAGCATGGCAGTAATGAGTCAATGTTGTTAGGACACCGGCAGTCACTGACTCCCTAAATACAAGGAGCCCTGTGTGGGAAGTCACATGCCTGACGAAGGGGTCCTATGTGACTCCAAAACTTTGCACTACACCTTTTTTTGTGATGTGATCTTTCTTTAACCACTTGCCGACCGCCCACAGTATATTTACTGCGGCAGTCAGCCCCTCCTGGGCAAAGCGAAGTAGTACTACTTTGCTCACCCAGAAGCCTGTAGGGGGTGAACGCGCGCCGCGGGAGGCGCGCTCCCGCCCCCGCTCATTCACTGAGGTCCCCACGCGAGTGACCGGTGGCTCCGATGTCCGCCGGCCACTCGCGTTCTCCCGCTGAATGTATTTAGTTTATTAGTAAACGCAATAATTTTTGCGCAAACCAATCAAAATACGCTTATTGTGATTTTTTTTACCAAAAATATGTAGCAGAAAACAAATTGGCCTAAAATGTTAAAAAATTTTGATTTTTACATTTTTTGGGGGGGGGAATTTCATACAAAAAAATGTGAAAAATATTGTTATTTTTTCAGAATTGTCACTCTTTTTTTTTGTTTATAGCGCAAAAAATAAAAAATCGGACAGGTGATCAAATACCACCAAAATAAATATCTGTTTGTGGGAAAAAAAGGACTTCAATTTCATTTGGGTACAGCGTTGCACGACCGCGGAATTGTCAGTTAAAGTCACGCAGTGCCGAATCACAAAATAGGCCCTGGTCTTGGAGCAACCAAATCCTCCGGGGCTTAAGTGGTTAATAAAAACAGTTTGGACGAAATTAATGATCCTTGGTTTTCTGGGGAATATCTACATCAGCCTTTTCCAACGAGGGTGCCTTCAGGTGTCTTCAGGGGTGCCTTGGCAAAATGCCTCGAAACTGCCCAAAAATGTTATAAGTCAGCGGGTGGATGAAGCCTGCCTTTTGGTTACATAAAGCCACAGGTTTTCATTGTGCACCATTACAACCTTCTAGCCACCAGTGTCCTAACAACCAATGACATCATTGGTTGATAAGGAGGACATTGGACACCTGCACAGCACTCTTGTTTGCCCCTCCCCTGCCCCTCTCCATCAGCATTGGGGTCACATTAGCTAAGTGAAAGAGAGAAAGTGAGGGAAAAGAGAAACACTGGAGTACTAGTCAGTACCAGTGTGCAAAAGTGTTTGCTTCGGAAAAATAAATAATCGCTAATGTTGAGTGTCCTACGTATATGGATGCTGCTGCATTATGTTAAGATATTAATTTCATTTTTAAAATTTTAGAATGCTGTGCCTCGAGATTGTGTGAAATTGAAAAGGGTGCCTTTACTGAAAAAATGTTGAGAAACCCCGATCTACATGTTGTACAGGTTCCAGTATCCAGTTGGCGGTCGATACAGCACCCAGTACCTTAAGAGCTCATTCCAGGAACGTGTGGGATGGGAATATGGACTGTGTGGGAAGTTGTCACATTTAGCCCCCAGCCAAAAAAAGATACCGCAGGCATCATCCCGATATCTCCACTTTAAGTCCAGGACATCATATGACGTTCTATGGGCAGGAAGTGATTAAATAAATTATAATAAAAGGCCAGAAAATAATTAAGAACAGTGATCATGTTGATGATGATCAGTGAAGAAGGACCCCCAAGGTTGATGACAGAGGGAAAAATTCCACCTTACATTGGTGGTCAGTTGGGGGAAGACCACATTACACTAGGAACTCATTGGGCTAAATGATCCCTGTGTGTGGTGGTCCGTGGTAAGAATACCCCTTACATTGTGAGTCAATGGGAAGAATCCCACCTTTATTGTTAGACAAAGGGATGAATATTACTTAAGCCTCGTACACATGCAACGATTATCGGCCATCCTATCGGCCGTCTTTTGTCCAGTGTTGTTGTGTTGGTTGAAATGTGCTCTAGACTGCACACGAATTTTCTCGGCCAACCAAAACCAACTTCAGAAGTGATGTCATGTGATAGTTTACTTTCCGTGTGTTTTTCTTCTCTGAGCATGCCCAGTCTTGCTCATCAGATTTTTGTCTGCCGAAATCTGTACTGACTGACGGAAAATCGGCCGTTCTGTTGACGGCCAACAAAAATTTTATAGCCTGCACACCAGATTTTGTTCGGCCGAAAAGTCGCAGTCGGTTGTCGAAAGCATCATACTAACAAGCCGAAAACCGGCCGATCGGACGTTGGCCGAAAATTCACGGCCAACTATCGATGCGTGTGTACGGGGCATTACACTGGTGATCATTGGGTATAATGCTACTTACATTAATAACCAGTGACAATAATACTCCTGACATTGTTACTCACTGGGAAGAATTCTTCTTACATTGGTAGCTAATGTAAACAATACTCGTTATCATTGATAATCAAATAGAAAAAATGCTGCTTACCTTAACCACTTGAGGACCAGGCCTTTTTCTGACACTTTAAATTAAAGGTTAAAATCAGTATTTTTTTGCTAGAAAATTACTTAGCACCCCAAACCTTGCGTATTTTTATTTAATTTTTTTTATATTTAAATCTCTTTATTAAGTTTTTTACAATACAAATCAAAAATCACAATCAAAAAGAAGAGAAAAGAAAAAGTAAAAAAAAAAAAAAGGAGCATCCATCTACAATTCCTTCAATACAAAGATATATGCATAAAACATAAGCAAGAAATAAAAATAATCTGCACCATTAGTGTTCATAAGTCATATAACCACACTAAATGGTCCATAATTCCCAATTTTTTAAGAACATCGGCATTGTGTTTTTTTTTTTAGCAGAGACCCTAGAGAATAAAATGGAGATCGTTGCAATACTTTATGTCACACTGTATTTGTGCGGCGGTCTTACAAACGCAACTTTTTCGGAATAAATACACTTTTTTGAATAAAAAAAAAAAAGAAATCAGTAAAGTTAGCCCAATTTGTTTCTATATTGTAAAAGAGAATGTTAAGCCGAGTAAATTGATATCTAACGTATCATGCTTCAAAATTGCGCACAATCGAGGAATGGCGACAAACATTGGTACTTAAAATTCTCCATAGGCAATGCTTTAAAAATGTCTACAGGTTACCAGTCTAGAGTTACAGAGGAGGTCTAGAATTATTGCCATCGCTCTAGCGATCGCGATGATACCTCACATGTGTGGTTTGAACACTGTTTACATATGTTGACACAACTTGCATATGCTTTCGCTTCTGCACGCAAGCTCGGAGGGACGGGGCGCTTTATTTTTTTTCTTATTTATTTTAAGGTAAAAAATGGAAATCCCCACCCCTAGCATGGATGCAATTGCAGAGGCAGGACGGGGGGGGGGGGAGCTCCAACCGCCCAACGCAGCCCCGGAAAGGGAGACGCCTCCCATGCAACACTATGCAAAACCATGTCTCAACACCATGCAACAGAGGAAGTCTAGGTCTAGAATTATTGCTCTCGCTCTAACGATCGTGGCGATACCTCACATGTGTGGTTTGAACACCGTTTACATATGTGGGTGCAATTTGCATATGCGTTCGCTTCTGCACCGCAAGCTCGGAGGGACAGGGCACTTTCAAATTTTTTTTTTTTTCTTATTTATTTTACCTTTTACACGTTTCCTTTAAAAAAAAAAAAAAAAAAAAATGTTTTTTGATCACTTTTATTCCTATTACATGGAATGTAAACATCCCTTGCAATCCCTTGTAATGGGATTGGAGTACATTAAAGGAGCACGTCAGATAGGGGAAGTGATGTCCCCAAGAGTCCATTCGGTTTGAGTATCGGTGTTCTTATACTCCATTCAAGCAGTGATTTGTGGGTCATTTCCTTGGATGTTTATGGAGCACATGTAGTTGGAGAGCTCTGATTCATTAACCACTTTAGCCCCCGGAGGATTAACGTCCAGGCCACTTTTTTCAACTTGGCACTGCGCAACTTTAACTGACAATTGCGCGGTCATGCAACGCTGTACCCAAACGAAATTTATGTCCTTTTTTTCCCACAAACAGAGCTTTCTTTTGGTGGTGTTTGATCATCTCTGCGCTTTTCATTTTTTGCGATATTAATAAAAAAAGTGAAAATTCTGCGAAAACATTGACATTTTCTACTTTGACAGTTAAAAAATATCCAATATATAAAATTTTTGTCATATATTTAGGCCAAAATGTATTTAGCTACATGTCTTTGACAAAAAAAATTCTCAATGAGCGTATTTTTAACAACTTTAACCACTTAAGCCCCAAAAGATTTTACCCCCTTCCTGACCAGGGGGTATTTTGCGATTCGGCACTGAGTGACTTTAACGGACAATTGTGCGGTCGTGCGACGCTGTACCCAAACTAATTTGACTTCCTTTTTTTCCGCACAAACAGAGCTTTCTTTTGGTGGTATTTGATCACCTGTGCAATTTTTTGATCATGTGCTAACAAAAAAAAAGAGCGTCAATTTTGCATAAATAACAATATTTTTCAAATTTTTTTATATGAAATTCCCCCCAAAAAAATTTAAAAATCAAAATTTTTTAAAATTTTCGGCCAATTTGTTTTATGCTACATATGTTTGGTAAAAAAAAATCGCAAATAGCGTATTTTGATTGGTTTGTGCAAAAGTTATCACATTTACTAACAAAGGGAAAGATTTTTGTCATTTTTGTTGTTTTTTTTTTTAACGCGTAATGGCGGCGATCTGCGATTTTTTTTGTGGTACTGCGACATTGCGGCGGACAGATCGGACCCTTGACTGACATTTTTGACACTTTTGGGGTTACCAGTGACATTATTACAGTAATCAGTGCTATACATATGCACTGTTACTGTAAAATTACACTGGCAGTGAAGGGGTTAACTTTTTTTGAGAGGGAGGGGCTATGTGTGTCCCTAGGGGCGTGATTCTAACTGTGATTGGCTGTGGCTTGAGGTGTAGGAACAGAGATCAACGGTCCTACATAGTAGAACCGTATGATCACCATTCATACACAGGGGAGAATGACAGGCAGCTTGTTTACATTAGCCGCCTGCCTTTCTCCCTCTGCACCGATGTCCGCCGGTCACACGGGCGGGGGGGTCTGTGACCACTCGGGAGCGGGAGCGCGCCTCCGGGGGCGCGCGCTCGCTCCCTAGACCCTCACAGGCTAGCGACGTAGTACTACGTCGCTCTGTCTGTGAGGGGCTGACCGCCGCAGAAAATAGTCGTGCGGCGGTCGGCAAGTGGTTAAGACCGCAAGATTTTACTCCCTTCCTGACCAGGCCATATTTTGCGATTTGGCACTGCATTTCGCGGTTAAATTAAAATAAATTTATGTAATTTTTTCCCCCCACACATAGAGCTTTCTTTTGGTGGTATTTGATCACCTGTGCGATTTTTATTTTTTGAAAAAAAAGAGCGACAATTTTGAAAAAACAAACAAACAATATTTTTCACATTCTGCTATATAACATTCCCCCCAAAAAATTAAAAATCTAAATTTTTTAACATTTTATGCGAATTTGTTTTCTGCTACATATTTTTGGTAAAAAAAATATCACAATAAGCGTATTTTGATTGGTTTTCGCAAAAGTTATCACGTTTACTAACTACGGGAAAGATTTGTCATATTTATTGTTTATTTTTTTTTTACTAATAATGGTGGCAATCTGCGATTTTTTTACGGGACTGCAACATTGTGGCAGACAGATCGGACCCTTGACTGACATTTTTGACACTTTTGGGGGGACCAGTGACATTACTACAGTAATCAGTGCTAAAAATAGGCACTGTCACTGTACTAATGACACTGGCAGGGAAGGGGTTAACACTGTGGGTGATCAAGGGGTTAAACGTGTGCCTCATGCTTACTGACATGTGTGGGGGGAGGGGGTCATGTGACACAGACACAGATCGCAGGTTCAGCTATGCTGAATCCTGTAATCTGTCCCTGCCTGTCACAGAGAAGATCCGCCTGCTTTGTTTACACAAGCGGGCGGATTTCCTCAGTCTTTCCCCAACGATCGGGGAAAAGCGGCGATGATCGCCGCCTCTCCTCCCCTGGCCCGACTCCCGCTGTGTCTAAACACAGCGGGGGCGAGCCTCCGGCGGCACGCGCCGCCGAGAGAGGGAGGAGTCCAGCGACGTAGGTCTACGTCGCTGGACCCAGCCGAGCCGCTCTGCTGCAGTAGCAGCCACGTGAGCGGTCGGCTAGTGGTTAAGAGGTTCCCACCACCCATTGCAGCTACATTCATCTCGGGGGCCCATTTCATACAAGCCTCTCCTAGTTTTTTTTTTTCTGGTAAGCTGCCACTTATCTATATGTGTGGACACTGCGGGGTTGCCTGCAGCACGGAACATTCCAGGTGGTGTGAATTTATTCAACTATAAGGATAACAGTGTTGACATCACTCGAAAACTTTTAAGGACACAGAGACTTTTTATCCACCAATATCTTTTTTTGCCTTTTACGCACCTTGATGCACTATGCACTTTTGATAGCTGCTGTGTTGTTTATTATGCAATAAGGATACATCAGTGTTGATATCACCTGAAAACCTTTAAAGTCACAGAGATCTTCACATCAAGGTTTTTGCGCACTTTGATGCACCGCACACTTTTTATAATTGTTCTTTTTGTGTTGTTTATGTTCACTATTAACATAATTTATATATTTGTTTTTTTTTTTTGTTTTGTTGTCACTTGTGCAGCTACTGGACTGCTATTAAGAGCCGGTTCACACTACTCCGACTCAAAGTCGCCCCGACTTTGGGCGACTTTGAAGTTGCCCGTGCAGAACGACTTCATCGCGGCTTGCAAAGGACTTCTCATAATGGAAGTCAATGCAAGTCGCTCCGACTTCGCCCAAAAATAGTGCAGGAACCTTTTTCTAAGTCGGAGCGACTTGAGTCGCTCTGATTAAAACGGTTCCATTGCATAGCAAGTCGCATGACAAGTCGGAGTAGTGTGAACCGGGTCTTATGAGTCACTGAGATCGTTTGTGTTTGCACTTTCATGTGACCAAGCAATCATGCTCTTTATCCAATTCGAGGGTTACTAGGATTGATATCCTTTTGTTATTTTATTCATACTGTTTATTAGTGATTGACCAATATCGTTTTTTTTAGTGCCGATACCAATATTTTGGTCTTCGGATATCGGTATCGGCCAATATTGGCCGATATTTTCGTACATTTAAATTTTTTTATTTTTTTTAATTAAAAGGTACTGTGGTGGAGGGATCGGGGGTCTAAAAGACCCCAAACCCCTCCGCTGCATTTAAAAGCATTCAAAATGTCAAGTCATGACATCACTTCTGTTTTTTTTTTACATGGAGACCTGATCATTACAAGACAGCTGACCGTCGGCTATGGACGCCGGTACCTGGGTGAGGCCTCTAGCTGCAGTCATCACTCCGGTACAGCACTTTCCCGAAATATTGGCAATATTGGTAACCTCAGGGGCCGATTCCGATATATCGGGGAAAGTGCATATTGGCCCCCAATATATCGGCATTGCTGATAATCGGTTGATCCCTACTATATATGTATGTCTATTTTTCTTTAGAACACACCTTTACATACCTCTTTAATAGAAATAAGCATGACAGGTCCTCTTAAATGTGAGATCTGGGGCCAAAAGACCTCACATCTACACTAAAAAACAAAAAAAAAAGGGCCCTTTAAGGCCGTTTGGAGGAAGCGACGTATGACGTCGCTCCGGCCCTCCAAAGTCATAGAGATGAGTGGGGGCCATCTTATCCTCACTTGACTTCCTGCCTAGGACTCTATCAGACCAGATCATTTTCCTACGACTCTGGTAAGTGGGGAAAACGACCGGGGAAGGGCAGGAGGAGGGGGGGGGGGGCACCTCTCCCGCCGCCCATAAAAAGTGATTCTGCGGCAAATCCGCTGCTAGGACCACTTTTATGTTAAAGCAGACCGTCCGCCGTTTAAAAAAATACAGATGTTATGGCAGCTATATGTTAAATATGTTGTCAAAGCAATGACATAAATACGCGGCGGGCGGTCCGGAAGTGGTTAAAGTCAGTGGGAACCACACTCCTTACATTGTTAGTCAAAGGGAAGAATGACCCTTACATTGTTAGGAAAAAAAATATTACTTACATTGATATTTTTACATCTTTAGTGGTGTTAATTCATATCTTGGATCCTGAGGAAGCCCCTAGTTCTGGGCGAAACGCGTAGATCAGAAATTACCCACATGTGCTCCAACTGCAACTTTTTTGCCCAGCGAGGCACACCATGTATTCTTATTGCACTTATATATGTTAATGACTTTTAATGATGTCATATTAACACATTGTATTGTTTTTATAATTATTGTCTACATGTGTATTTATGCTGGGCACCTCCTAAATCCCTCTTAGTGTTTCCATCCCTCTTTCTCCCCAAAGGGAGAGAAAGGGGTTTGAATCTCCTCCCCTTTTCCTTCATTGGGAAGAATGATCCTTACATTTTTAGTTAAAAGAGAAATCTGGGGACTTTTTTTTTTTAAATCATGCTTACCTAGGTGGATGCAGCATCAGTCCAATTCTGAATCTGACTTCTGCCGACTCTAAGACGGAAAACCGAGCGATCAAACACTGCCAATTGCTCAGTCCTCAAGTTCTCACAACTCCCTGGGCAAAGAGCCAGCGACTGTTAGTTACCAGCTGACTGCTCTGCCCCCCCCCCCCCTTCTCGCTCACTGGAGCGCTGGACTGTGGAGGAGGCAGGAGTGGCAGGCTCAGGCTTGCATGGGGAGGTGAGCCGGGTGCCAGTCCAGGCATGTGAACAGATCCCGACCAAATGATTGTGATCTTTCCTGAGCCTGAACTGGCTCTGTGACACCAGCCGACAGCGGGCTTCAGCCGGTTGTCTGCTGAAAACAGGTCACAGAAGTGCAGAACGGTCTCCATTCCTGTGATCCATAGGAGAAGTACAGCCAAAGGAACTTTCCTACTTCTCCTTTAATGTGAAAAATGTTGCATGTATTGGGAGATCAATAGAAAGAATTCTCCCTCTTACAGATAGGTAAAGATTGGATACACAGTATAATATCATCCTTCATACCTGACGCTGCGTCCTCTGGGCTCGGTGATATCTCGCTGTGTGATGTGGAAGTCAATTATAATATTTCTTCATTAGGTTTGGTTTCATTTCCCAGCTCTGCACTCATATCCTCCCCTCCCCCTCCTGTTTCATCCATTGTATACAGTGCTTAGACTTGGCTCCGTGTTCTGGCATGCTGGTCGGTGATTCTTCATAACGTGTCACAATACATACAAATGCAATTCACTAATATACTCATACATGTCCCTGCCTGTGAAATGGTGCATCTGTACGATGTACACAACCAGCTATAGCAACTCTGATATTCTTTTTATTTGGAAAATATATTCTTTATTGAAGTATAGGCACAGGGTATTACACAATACATAGTGTACATAAAAGAATAAGAACAAAACATTGTTGCAACATTACAATGGATTTCTGGTAACCATTATACATCAACATATATGGAGGTCTATTCCTGAATTCGTTTTTATTTCAAAGGGAGATACATATGACAATGAGCAAAGCAGGTGCAGACTGGCAGCTTTCGACCCAGGGGGCAAGTGCAAACCAGAGGCCCGTGGTTCATCGACTTGGCCCCCCTCCCACTCTCCCTCTTCCCATCCTCCTCTTGACACCTCCCCCTCCCCACCCCCTATTCCAGGCTGAAGCCCTGCTCCAGGTACTCTCTACTCAATCTGGGTTCCCAACCTGACCAGCAGGGGGCGGTTGGGGGGAGCTGGGACAGCTCAGCTGGGGCTTACCAGAGGAGGAGAGTCTCTAGTGGGACATGGAACCGGTCTCTGTTTAGACAGTTTAAACCATCTAAAGGCCTGCGTTCTGTCCTTGTCTTCACCCCACACTCAGTAGGTCAGCATTGGGGAATTTTTACTTCTGTTCTCCAGGAATCCTTTGGGGATGTCTGTGGCAGAAGCAATGCAGCCTTTTTTACAGGACATCAGAGTGGCCTAATTGCCCATAACAAGACAAACAGATTTCCAAGCTCTCCTTACCGACCAATCTGCGACCAACCAAATTGACCTGTCCAACAATACGTGTTAAAAACAGGGGTTTAGTTGCACACATTTGCAAATACATGCGTAAGCCACAGAGCCCCGTCAAGGCACCCCATTATCTGTGGTCCTAACTCTAAATTCTGTGAGTCTCCAACAATGGAAGCACATGCATTTAATGGACAGGTGTAGGACAGATATACCTGAAGGGAGCCCACCCCTTCTTAAAGGCATAGGGGCACACTGAACATCCAGCCTATAGCACAATGGCAGCAAAGATGTCAGTGCATTGCCTGGTCAATATAATCTATAAAAAAAAACAACTGGTTGCTGTCCACACCTGTAACTGGTCTCTGCAGCAAGGAGCATTGGAAGGACAATGCATATAACAAGACAAACAGATTTCCAAGCTCTCCTTACCGACCAATCTGCGACCAACCAAATTGATTGCCCTCCTGCCCCCTGGCCAAGTCCTCTTCTGAGCAAAAGTCCCAAAAATCCTTTAGTGCTAGACCCAGGGTAAATCTCCCATCATACTTCTTTCCAGAATACCCATCAAGGGTGCAGCCCTCCTCCGACTGGAAATTTCTTTGAACAAACTGCAAAAAAACACACACCTTCTGCATTACTATTGATAATTTTATTAAATCCGCATAGACAAATGGATACTCACAGGGGGGGAGGTGGAGAGCACTGGGGGGGGGGGGGGTCAGAGAGAACAGGAGGAAGCAAGAATATGGGATGGGGCAGAGAGCACAGAAGGGCCAGAGAGCACTAGGGGGAGGCGGGAGCATGGAGGGAGGCAGAGAGTTGGGGGGGACTGAAGAGCACTGGGGGACTTGAGAGCACCGGGGAAGAGGCTGAGAACATGGGGAAGGTGGATAGCACGGGGGAGGTGGAGCGCACTGGAGGGAGGTGGAGAGCACTGGAGGAATTTGAAGAGCACAGGGGAGGCGGAGAGCATAGGGGGGGGAGGTGGAGAGCACTGAAGGAGGCCGAGAGCACTGGGGGGGGGGGCTGGAGAAGGAGAGCATTAATAGGAGTATGGAGATCACGGGGGGGGCTGGAGAGCACTAAAGGGAAGGCGGAGGACAAGGGGGGAGGTGGAGAGCACTGGGGGATGTCAGAGAACACTGGGTGATGTCAGAGAGCACAGGGGAAGCTGGCAAGGACAAGTGGAGCCGGAGAACACAGGGGGCCAAGGCAGAGAGCACGGGGGGGGCAAAGAACACAGGGGGGCCAAGAGCACAGGGGGGCAAGAGCACAGGGGGGCAGCGGAAAGAAGCAGGAGAGAAGGAGCGGTGGATGCATCTAGAAGGATCATTCTCCCCATTTCCTCCTGCACCCTCTGAATACCTGCTTCTCCTCTTCTCCCTTCCGCAGGCTTTCAGAGGCTCCATGAGGAAATGGAGAGAATGATCCTTCTATATGCAGTCACCACTCCTCCTATCCAGATTACAGGGGGGCTGCAGTCACGTTCTCCCTGATCCGGCTCCAGGGTGTATGCAGCAGGTGAGTCCTCTAGCTCCTCCCCCATTCATGGTCACATCCCCCAGGCACTGACGGCTGAGTGAGCTATACTGGCTTCCTTATGGACGTCGGTGTCTCCTCTAGCTCCTGCCCCTTCATGGCCACACTGAATGCTGAACTATACTGGCAGGCGTACAGCCGTGGAGAGGCTGAAGGTGTCTCCTGTAACTCCTCCCCCTTCATGTTTCTATCCCCCCAGCGCTAATGGCAAAACTAAACTGGCAGCTAGGCAGCCGTGGAAGGGCCGGGTGAGCGGCTCGGGATCAAAGAGCAGCCCAGCTGCCTTGGGCCCTGCAAGGACTTGCCCGGTATGCCCTATGGCCAGTCCGGGCCTGGCTGTTATTGATTTTAAAAGAGAACATGAAAGAAAAAATAGAAAAAAAGTTTTGGGTCCCCCTAAAAGTTCCAAACCAGACCCTTGCCTGAGCATGCAATGCCATAAAAGGGGAGGGACTAGTTTACTCTCTCTCCAGAAAACTTAGGGGAGGACCTCATGATTTTTCTCATTTTTGTGTGGCATTCCAACTTTTATAGAACTTGGGGGGAACCTGTCACCTGCCTGGGTTTGAACCTGTTTTTTTCTAGCTTTGTGCTGTGGTCCCGTTCACTGCCGCTGGGGAATTTGACTCCCTGTAGTTTACACTCTGCTTAGTACATCTGCTCCTGGGACTCTCTAGCTCCACCTGCTTCCAGCTGAAGTCAATCCAGCTTAAATTGCAGGACTTCCTGTGTACTGGGCCTGTTTGTTGGATCTGGTGCCTGGCCTGGGTGTGTGAAATACTGATGACTTACCGAAATACTTCTGGACTTTGACCTCTGCCTGTTTCCTGGATTACTCTCTTTGCCTGACCGATCTACATTACTCTGTCAGTCTACGTGTGACCCTGTCTGCCTCCGACCCAGCTTCTGGATTCTGACTTTATCTTGCTGTCGAGACTTGTTGCTGACCTTGCCTGCCTGACTCCGCTAACGCCTCAACCCCCAGACAAAGCTCCACTCTGCACTAAACCTTTTTTTTTTTCATAACCCATGCTATTTCTTACATTTTTTTTGTATGGGGTGCCCATTAAGACCTCAAGGGCCTAGTTGGCATTAGGGGGAACCCCATACTATTGTTTTACTATCTTGACTCCTTTGCTTACATTGCTGAGGATTCCTGGCAATTTAAGTGAATGTGGATGGGTGACCTCACTGGTTGTTGAGAACCATAACCCTTAACAACCATTGACGGTAGAATAATGGTGGAAGTAATACCACCATCGTACATGACATTCAGCTACCACCAAACTGGTAATGCCTAAAAACCCAAGCCGATCCCCAACAGACACAAATATATAATAAGGATGAGGCTCAGGTTCAGGTTTGTCATGATCCAGCCAAGTGTAAGGAGGTTTGGATCATATTTTCATAAACCTTTTTAATCTTGAGGTTCGAGTCTCTTGTGAGTCAGACAGGTAAGAGTTTGAGTTGACTGTGAGTTCAACCCCAACCCATCCTGACTGCAGTTTTATTAACACGTGAACAAACTGGACAGATCTGTGTGTACACAAGCGTCATCCAGAAGTCTGTCAAATAGCGGTGGCAGCAATATCCCCACTATATGACCAAGGATCCTGGGAGATGTCATTGGGCAAATATGGTCAAACACAGTTTTGGTCAATGGTGTCACCTGAGATCCCCTCTGATGTGCTTACATTCCATCAGCACCTGGGAACTGCCATTTGTGACTGCAGCAGCAGGGCAGCATCATCAGGCTCATCAAATGTCACTCCTCTTTTTGACACTGGATCTACATCCAGTGCCATCTTAAGAGCCTTATAGGCCCCCGGGCAATGCAGTGCACTGGGGCCCTGCTTACACAATCACCCACGAGAATAAAAATTCAAATTATCGATAAGGCAATATTTATTGGTACCTCCAACAAAATCAGTGTTTAAACATTAACACAACGAGAGAGAGAGAGAGAAGAACACAGTGGATGTACATGGCAGATATAGGATGGAACACAGGGGATGTATATGGCAGGAAAAGGATGGCACAGACAGTCGATGGAGAGAGAGAGAATAAAAAAAATCAAGCAGCCTGAAGCAGTCTGATTACCTTCCACTGGCCGCAAAGCACATGAAGGGAGGAGGTGGGTGGAGCCATTCTTCTAGGCGCGGAGGAGAGGAGGACGAGCCAACGAGGAGGATCCTCCTCTGCTGTGCATGATGGGTCCTCCTCAGAACGTCACTGGTTGCTAGATGCCAGTCAGCTGGCCTTCCTAGCAACCAGTGCAGCAGAGACTCAGAGCCACACCAAAGCAGCCGGAGCCTTCTCCCGGCGGACAATGGGGGGGGGGGTGCCCTAGACCACCAGGTAAACTAATCTGGCCTGGGGGGGGGACAGATCTGTGTGTAAATTGCCACCCTGTGTGTGAGGCTCCTAGGCAAGTGGGGCCCCTGTGCAACTGCCGGGCGTGCCCATTCAAAAAGACGGCCCTGTCTACATTGCTGAATAAGGATATTGGATCTGAATCATGGGGCATTTTTCTTGTATTTTCAGGAGGACTGTTTTCTATAGTATGATTGTTTTTATTCCCTTTTTTAACCCCTTTAAGCCGGGACCTCAGGGCCCTTTAAGGGGGTTTAGGATGCCAGGAGGCGGGGCGGAGTTCATGATCATTTGACTGCCGTGATTGACTGTCACAGTGGTCACATGATTGGAAAGCTCCCGATCGCAAGCAGCGATCCGTTAGCTGCCAGTGACTGTGCTGGGAGCACGCAGGGTGCGCGCTCTAGGCACAGCTATATCACACCAATTCACACAGATATGTGGCCGCTTGGCACCAAGGTCCACCAGCCGAGAGTCCGTCTATTCGTGTGCAGCTGGCGCCAAAGGGTTCATTTTGTTTTGTGAATAAGTAACAAGGTGTAATATGGACTTATATCTGTGGGGGGGGGGAGTGTCAGATATCTGAGGAATCTTTTATTTTTATAGGGGGCTCTCAGATGCTGATAAGTCCCTCACACAGACACCCTCGTCTATTGTGCCAGGAATGGGGGATGAGGACCTTGATTACATCAACATGGGGTCAAGGCGTCTTGAAGAGGGGGATGCCATTTGATGCAATGACCTGACACACTCCCATCACAAATGACATTTCCCAGCTGTCGGAATGTAAACTACAATGCCGGGGAACCTGGGTGACTTCATTGACCAAATATGGGATTACCGGTCTTTTTGTTTACAAACAGAAAGAAGTCGGCGGGAGATCTGTCACTGAAAACTGGTAATGAAGGGGTGTATCCAGGCCGGTTCTCTATGGGCCGATGTGATGTGATTGGTGGATTTCTTTTTTTAGGTAAAAACAAAAAAAGAACAGATTCTCGGTATATAATTGTCCTTCTTATCTAACGTGTCATGTCCTCTGGGCTCGGTGATATCTCATTGTGTAATATGGAAGTCGGTTATAACTTGTCTTCATTAACATTAGTTTCATTTATCAGTTCTGCCACCAGTTCCCGGAAACCCCTCCTATTTCCTCCACTGTGTGGCGTGCTTAGACTTGGCTCCGTGTTCTTGCACGCCGGTCGGTGATTCTTCACAACGTCTCCACATCAAACACACAGACACCACAAAACCCACACCCACCATTCACTAACGCAGGAAAGACTCTTCACTCTGGAAATGATAGTAAATAAGGTGAAGCTAGGCTCAGTTTGAGGCCCCTTTCAAACTTGTGCGACCTAAAAGTCACGCGATTTTGCCATGCTTTTGATGCGATTTTGACTGGACTTGAAGCAAAACCTGTGTAATCTTGAATTCTATGGACCTCAAAACGCATCAAAATCAGACCAAAGTAGTGCAGGGACTACTTTGAAGTTGCTGCGACTTGAAGTCGCACAGATATGAATGCTACCCATTGGAAACAATGGAGAACGACTTGTCATGCGACTTTGCAGTCCCAAGTCGCAGGACAAGTCAAACAAGTGTGAAAGGGGCTTAAATACCCGATCATGTGCCAGGAAGTTACACCAACATGGTTTCTTGCATGCAGATGATTGGGTTTTGAAACAGAATTCTTAAAGCTGAACTCCGGGCACAAAAACTTTGACATAAATATAGTCCCTTAACTACTTGCCATCCGCGCTACAGCCTATATACGGCTGCAGCGCGGACTCGAATTTTCGGGAGGCCGTTTTTAAACGGCCTCCCAGTGACACGCCCCCCGCGCGCTCCCGCGAGCGCGCAGCGGGGAGAATCTGTGTCGGCCGTGTCCCTTGGACACGGCCGATCACAGATCGTGGTGAATGGCCAATCACAGCGGCCATTCACCACGTGATCGGATCATCCAATGAGAGATGATCTCATATGTAAACATATGAGATCATCTCTCATCGCCGGCGCTCCTTCCTCACACGGAGCCTGCAGTGTGAGGAAGGAGGGAGAGCTGCACAGCGCCAGGGACAAAGAGACATGTAATCAGGGCACTGATCACCAGTGCCCTGATTACTACAAGGTAAAAAACATACACAGTGCCCCCCCATCAGTGCCCACAGTGCCCGCCATCAGTGTCCCCATCAATGCCCACAATCAGTACCCATAGTGCTGCCAGTCAGTGCCCATCAGTGCCTGCTCATCTAGGCACTGATAAGCACTGACTGGCAGCACTATGGGCACTGAGTGTGGGCACTGATGGTGCTGCCCATCAGTGCTCATCAGTGCTGCCCATCAGTGCCACCCGTCATTGTCCATCAGTGCCATCCGCCAGTGCCCATCAGTGCCGCCTCTCAGTGCCCAGCAGTGCCGCCCGCCAGTGCCGCCTCTCAGTGCCCAGCAGTGCCACCTCAGTGCCCAGCAGTGCCACCTCTCAGTGCCCAGCAGTGCCACCTATCAGTGCTCATCAGTGCCGCCTATCAGTGCTCATCAGTGCCCCCTATCAGTGCCACCTATCAGTGCCACCTATCAGTGCCACCTATCAGTGCCGCCTATCAGTGCTCATCATTGCGGCATATTAGTACCTCCTCATCAGTGCCCATAAGTGCCACCTCATCAGTGCCCATAAGTGCCGCCTCATCAGTGCCCATCAGTGCAGCCTATCAGTGCCCATCAGTGCCGCCTCATCAGCGCCCTTCAGTGAAGGAGAAACATTTATTTTCAAAATTTACTCACAGAAAATAAGAAACACTTTTTTTTTTTTTTCAAAATTTTCTGTCTTTATTCTTTTTTTTTGTAAAAAATAAAAAACCCAGAGATGATTAAATACCACCAAAAGAAAGCTCTATTTGTGTGAAAAAAATGATAAAAATTTCAAATGGGTACAGTGTAGCATGACCGCGCAATTGTCAGTCAAAGTGTGACAGCGCTGAAAGCTGAAAATTGGCCTGGATGGGAAGGGTGTTTAAGTGCACAGTAGGCAAGTGGTTAATAGTCAGAAAGGATACAAATCCACTCCGTGTGCACAAATGCCTTAAAAAACCCAGATATAACCTTGTAAAAATAGCAGTGACATCATCATAGCCTGTGTAGAGAACAAAGCTGTGGGAGGGACCAAGCAGGCCCCACCCATTACAGGCTGCCTGCAGAAAACTACAGGAGTAGGTGGAGACAAGACCAGTCACCCTGCACAAGGGGAGAGAGCTGAGTTGTGGGAGGGGTCCTGCGGGCTCCACCCACTACAGAAAACTGAAGAAGGGGCAGAGACAAGACCAGCTCCCCTGCACAAGAGGGGGGGAGCAGAGCTATGGGAGAGGTCCTACAGGCTCCACCCACTACAGAAAACCACAGGAGGGGCGGAGACAAATCCAGTCCCCCTGCACAAAAGGGGGGAGCAGAGCTATGGGAGAGGTCCTACATGCTCCACCCACTACAGAAAACTTCAGGAGGGGCGGAGACAAATCCAGTCCCCCTGCTCAAGGAGAGAGGGCAGCAGTGAGTGGTCTTTATTGCAGGAAGTCTCACACTGGATCAGTGGTGTCACTAAGGGGGGGGGGGCAGAGGCAGCCATGACCCCCCCAACATTATACTGTGCCCTCTCATGTGCCCCCCAACAGGATCCCGACCACCTCCTGCTCTGGGATGGTGGGTCGGAAAGCACAGATCACAGATCAGCATCGGTGTGAAGAATGGAGCTGGCACTAGAGGAAGCAGAGCCAATGCTTCCTGTATAGTGCCCACTCCTGTCACTGGTGGAGTGATGGAATCCAATTTTGAGACCGCACTCAGGATGTTATGATGAAATCAAAAGTTTCTTTATTCCTCATAAATAAAGTAGACAGACAGTGTGCAAACAGACGTGTTATCTGGCAATAGCCTATTGCACGCCAAATCTAGCCATCCACTGCATACCATCAAGGGTATACCTGTTGGACAGTTTTTAACCACTTAAGCCCCAGCCCTATTTCAGACACTTTTTCTTTACAAGTTAAAACCAGTATTTTTTCCTAGAAAACTACTTAGAACCCCCAAAAATTATATATATTTTTTTAGCAAAGACTCTGGAGAATAAAATGTCGGTCATTGCAAAATTTTTTGTCACGCGGTATTTGCGCAGCTGTCTTTAAAACCCCATTTTTTTGGAAAAAAATTGAAAAATCACATTTCACGGCATTTAAAAAATACTAAAAAGTAAAGTTAGCCCATTTTTTTTGTATATTGTGAAAGATGATGCCACGCCGAGTAAATAGATACCCAACATGTTACGGTTTCAAATTGCGCCCCCCCCCCGTGGGATGGCGACAAACTACGGTCAATAGAGATCTCAATTTGCGACGCTTTAAATTTATTTAACGGTTACCAGTTTAGAGTTGGAGTGTAGCTCTTTTTTTAAAATTATTGCCCACACTCTGGCGATCGCGGCGATACCTCACATGTGTGGTTTGAACAGCGATTTAATTCGCGGCTCGACTTGCGTATACGTTTTTTTTTGTGCACGAGCTAACGGTGACGGGGGCGGCTAAATTTTTATTTTTTTCTTCCTATTTACTTTTTCTTTTTTTTTAACTTTATTACAGGTTTTTTTTAAAAAAAAAAAATCTGATCACTTTTATTGCTGTCACGAGTAATGTAAACATCCCTTGTGACACCAATATGCAGTGACAGGTACCCTTTATATAGGGATCGAGGGTCTAAAAGACCCTAGACCCCTCCACTACACTTCCCTGTATGCAAAATGCAGAAAACGGCATTTTTGCATACAGCCGTTTTTCAAATCTTCCGCCTTTTGCAGCACAGTAACCCGGAAGTGACGTCATGGACGCCGCCTCCGGGTTACGTCATCAAAGACCTGATCAATGCCGTTTCCGGCATTCATCGGGACTCCATCCAGCCGGTGGATGTGCCGGCTGGGTGCTTGGGTCTCCCGGTGGGACGGGAGCCCCAAACAAAGCCACGGAAGGCGGCGGGAGGGGGGGGGATGTCCCCTCCCGCTCACCCGGGTAACGATCGAGCAGCTCCCGAGCCGTATCGGTCTTTACCGACGGAAAGCCGACCGACGGCTTCAAACCACAGTACCGGGATGGTGTCTCTAGCTAGAGGCATCATCCCGGTATAACACCGCAAAGTTACCCGACGTACCGGTACGTTGATATGCAGTAAGTGGTTAAGACTGCGCAGAATTTGCAGTAATGTTTTTGATTTCAAGAAGGAAGCTTTTTCACTTTATTCTCGTTTTCTTGCAAGAGGTTACCCAAGATGGATGCTAAACCGAGCTTACCTCTTGGCCCTCAATCGGGATCGTGCTGATCTCTTATCTATAGGGGATTCGCACGATCGCCTTGATACAGAGACAAACACTGCCAGTGGCAGCAATCGTGACATTGGAATCTGCAACAAAAATAAATATAAAAATAAAAATATAAACAAATATAAACATAACATTAAAAATATCAACAAATGTTCTTAGGCCCCGTTCACACTGGGGCGACGCTACTTCCCGGGGCGACCCCTGAGGTCGCGGCGCGCTGCTCACACCGCGACCTCGGAGCGGCCGGCACGGACTTCATAACATTGAAGTTTATGCAGGTCGCTCCGGTTCGCCCCAAAGAAGCTCCAGGCCCTTTTTCTAAGTCGGAGCGACATTGTGTCGCTCCTATTAGAACGGGTCCATAGCTTCTCTATGGAAGGCGACCTACGGCGACCTGTCAGGCGACCAGGTCGCCTGACAGGTCGCCCCAGTGGGAACGGGGGCTAATACTATGAAGCCGGTTCCCTCTGTCACATTGTCTCTACCCTACAGCCTAGAATTTCAAAAAGTCAAATCGATAATTCAAAAACATTTACCAATCCTGAATTCAGATGATATTTGTGCCAATATCTTGAATGATGGAGTCAATATAGTGGCTAAAAGAGCGATTACTCTAGGAAATTCCCTGTCACCCAGTCTTTACTTATCCAAGAAACAAACTACGTCCACCACCTGGCTGCACTGTAAAGGTAATTACAAATGTGGCATGACAGATTGCGTCACCTGTCCTCATGTAATCCAGAGAGATAATTTCATCTCTTCCTATAACAATAAAACATATCGCATAAATTAATTCTTTAACTGTAACACCCAGTACTTAATTTACCTTATTACCTGTAAATCCTGCTCTACACAATATGTAGGCAGGACTACTCGTAAACTCAAAGAACGTTTCAGAGAGCACCTTAGCGATATAAGAACACTCAAATCTACAAATGTAGCACGCCATTTTAATAACGAACACGGAGGAGACACTTCTCTTGTACAGGTTCAAGTTATAGATCGGATCACCAGACCCACTAGGGGTGGTGACATGTTTCGATTACTTTGTAAAAAAGAGGTGTCATGGATTTTTAGACTCCATACACGTATACCCCAGGGCCTCAACTGGGAACGGGATGTCACTCATTTTTACGAGTGACTCCCCCTTCCCACGAGAGACACTTTATCCCCTGTTGTTAGACAATTTATTATACATTCTTTATCCAGAGACTCCTTTGTACGTATTTAACGTTTCATATTCAGGTATTCTCTATACTATCTTTCCCTTACGATTCTTCCTTCAGAGATTCCACACATTTCGGTGCGATATTTAACCCAAACATTCCACATCGATTAGGTTTAGGTTCACCATGTGATATCATCACAACTTCATTGGCAGACATTAACCACTTTACCACCGGAGGATTTTGCTGTCTTCCGTCCAGGCCACTTTTTGCGATTCGGCGCTGTGCGACTTTAACTGACAATTGCGCGGTCGTGCGACACCGTACCCAAACGAAATTTACGTCCTTTTTTTCCCACAAACAGAGCTTTCTTTTGGTGGTATTTGATCACCTGTGCGATTTTTACTTTTTGCGCTATAAACAAAAAAAACAGCGTTTATTTTGAAAAAATAACAATATTTTTCACATTTTTTTTATATGAAATTCCCCCCCCCCCCCAAAAAATGTAAAAATCAAAATTTTTTTAAATTTTTGGCCAATTTGTTTTTTGCTACATATTTTTGGTAAAAAAAATCACAATAAGCGTATTTTTATTGGTTTGCGCAAAAGTTATTGCGTTTACTAACTAAGGGAAAGATTTCTGTCATTTTTGGTGTTTTTTTTTTTTAACGCGTAATGGCGGTGATCTGCGATTTTTTTTGCGGGACTGCGACATTGCGGCGGACAGATCGGACCCTTGACTGACATTTTTGACACTTTTGGGGGTACCAGTGACATTACTGCAGTAATCAGTGCTATATATATGCACTGTTACTGTAAAAATGACACTGGCAGGGAAGGGGTTAATTTTATTGGAGAGGGAGGGGTTATTGTATGCCTGGTGCTTACTGACATGTGGGGGGGGGAGGTGACAGAGTGACACAAGGACAGAT
Source organism: Pelophylax lessonae (assembly GCF_965119305.1). Taxonomy (NCBI): domain Eukaryota; kingdom Metazoa; phylum Chordata; class Amphibia; order Anura; family Ranidae; genus Pelophylax; species Pelophylax lessonae. Next base: position 666,069,836 of record NC_138771.1, read on the forward strand.
CCAGGGTTCAGCTATGCTGAACCCTGCAATCTGACCCTGCCTGTCACTTCAGAGATCCGCCCGCTGTGTTTACACACAGCGGGCGGATCTCCAGACTCGATCCCCGACGATCGGGTAAGAGCAACGGTGATCACCTCCGCTTCTCCCCTGGCCCGACTCCTGCTGTGACTGAATACAGCAGGAGCGAGCCTCCGGCAGCGGGTGCGCGCCGCCCACAAGGGGCGGAGTCCAGCGACGTAGGTCTACGTCGCTGGACGGGAACGAGCCACTTTGCTGCAGTAGCAGCAAAGTGAGCGGGGGTAAAGTGGTTAATATCCTTCATTGGATGTTTTGTGTTGATTTTATCGCACCGATATTGTTATGTGCTTATCGTCTGGTGTATGTTAACACACATATGATGCATTATGTTTAGTGTTGAGCGAACACGGACTGTATTATTCGTGTTCGTACCGAATAATTGGATTTTTTGTACCCGAACACGGACACGGACACTTTACTGTATGTTCGGGTAAAAATCCGTGTTCGGTCGTTTTATTTCCGGGTTTTGCATGCTTTGGCGCTCTTTTCATGGCGGGCTTTCAACAGCCAATCAACAATCGTTTAACTGGTGTGCCTTAAGCCATCCCAGCCATGCCTGCAAATGTCTCAGTAGCTGTGATTGGCCGTCTGAAGCATGTGACCAAGTCTTTATAAGTTCGAGGCAGCCGCAGCGGCGTCATTATGCTGCTTAGATTCAGGGACAGAGCACACATCAACGTGCTGGCTGCTGATTAGGGAAAGATAGGCAGGAAAAAACCATTTGTGTCCGGATAGAATTGAGGGACAGGTCGGAGTGTTTAGGCAGGGCGAGTTGTAGGCATTTTAGGGATAGAGTCTGCTGAATTATATAGGGTCAGTGTCTTCTACAAACTACAATCGATATTGCTGTGTGGGGGGTGGGGTCTCCACTCAATCCTGATCTACGATCTCTTCTCAATCCTGTTAGGGACAGAGTCTGCTGAATTTTAGGGAAACTGTGTTCTACAAACTACAATCGATATTGCTGTGTGGTGTGGGATTGGAGATAGGCAGGTGTCAGTGATCCACATCCATTTTTCTGTGTGTGAGCTGCAGTGAACACAATCTTTTTGGGCTGCAGTGAACACAATCTTTTTGGGCTGCAGTGAACACAATCTTTTTGGGCTGCAGTGAACACAATCTTTTTGGGGTGCAGTGAACAAAATCTTTTTGGGGTGCAGTGAACACAATCCTTTTTGGTGTGCAGTGAACACAATCTTTGTGGGGTGCAGTGAACAAAATCCTTTGTGGGGTGCAGTGAACACAATCTTTTTGGGGTGCAGTGAACAAAATCCTTTTTGGGGTGCAGTGAACAACATCCTTTTTGGGGTGCAGTGAACACAATCTTTTTGGGGTGCAGTGAACAAAATCCTTTGTGGGGTGCAGTGAACACAATCTTTTTGGGGTGCAGTGAACACAATCTTTTTGGGGTGGAGTGAACAACATCCTTTTTGGGGTGCAGTGAACAAAATCCTTTTTGGGGTGCAGTGAACAAAATCATTTTTGGGGTGCAGTGAACACAATCTTTTTGGGGTGCAGTGAACACAATCTTTGTGGGGTGCAGTGAACACAATCTTTTTGGGGTGGAGTGAACAACATCCTTTTTGGGGTGCAGTGAACACAATCTTTTTGGGGTGCAGTGAACACAATCTTTGTGGGGTACAGTGAACAGAATCTTTGTGGGGTGCAGTGAACACAATCTTTGGGGGGTACAGTGAACACAATCTTTGTGAGGTGCAGTGAACACAATCTTTGTGGGGTGCAGTGAACACAATCATTGTGGGGTGCAGTGAACTCAATCTTTGTGGGGTACAGTGAACACAATCTCATACTGAAGGTTTGAGGGTGCTGCCTGTTCCATACTCCCCCTACTCCTCATCTAGCCTTTTAGGGGTACAAACAATAGTAATTGGGGCCTAGTGTGGTTGTGTACGTGTGATATACATACACTTTTTTGGGATCATATTTTCTATTCCGCTATTTAATCAAAAACCTTTGGGGATCAGTTAAATTGGGGGATAGTCTGTGTTGGTACGTGTGAGAGAGATCCACCTTTCCAAGTTGTTGGGGTTCATCTCATACTTCTGAAGGTTTGAGGGTGCTGCCTGTTCCATACTCCCCCTACTCCTAGCCTTTTAGGGGTACAAACAATAGTAATTGGGGCCTAGTGTGGTTGTGTACGTGTGATATACATACACTTTTTTGGGATCATATTTTCTATTCCGCTATTTAATCAAAAACCTTTGGGGATCAGTTAAATTGGGGGATAGTCTGTGTTGGTACGTGTGAGAGAGATCCACCTTTCCAAGTTGTTGGGGTTCATCTCATACTTCTGAAGGTTTGAGGGTGCTGCCTGTTCCATACTCCCCCTACTCCTAGCCTTTTAGGGGTACAAACAATAGTAATTGGGGCCTAGTGTGGTTGTGTACGTGTGATATACATACACTTTTTTGGGATCATATTTTCTATTCCGCTATTTAATCAAAAACCTTTGGGGATCAGTTAAATTGGGGGATAGTCTGTGTTGGTACGTGTGAGAGAGATCCACCTTTCCAAGTTGTTGGGGTTCATCTCATACTTCTGAAGGTTTGAGGGTGCTGCCTGTTCCATACTCCCCCTACTCCTAGCCTTTTAGGGGTACAAACAATAGTAATTGGGGCCTAGTGTGGTTGTGTACGTGTGATATACATACACTTTTTTGGGATCATATTTTCTATTCCGCTATTTAATCAAAAACCTTTGGGGATCAGTTAAATTGGGGGATAGTCTGTGTTGGTACGTGTGAGAGAGATCCACCTTTCCAAGTTGTTGGGGTTCATCTCATACTTCTGAAGGTTTGAGGGTGCTGCCTGTTCCATACTCCCCCTACTCCTAGCCTTTTAGGGGTACAAACAATAGTAATTGGGGCCTAGTGTGGTTGTGTACGTGTGATATACATACACTTTTTTGGGATCATATTTTCTATTCCGCTATTTAATCAAAAACCTTTGGGGATCAGTTAAATTGGGGGATAGTCTGTGTTGGTACGTGTGAGAGAGATCCACCTTTCCAAGTTGTTGGGGTTCATCTCATACTTCTGAAGGTTTGAGGGTGCTGCCTGTTCCATACTCCCCCTACTCCTAGCCTTTTAGGGGTACAAACAATAGTAATTGGGGCCTAGTGTGGTTGTGTACGTGTGATATACATACACTTTTTTTGATCATATTTCCTATTCCGCTATTCAATAAAAACCTTTGGGGATCAGTTAAATTGGGGGATAGTCTGTGTTGGTACGTGTGAGAGAGATCCACCTTTCCAAGTTGTTGGGGTTCATCTCATACTTCTGAAGGTTTGAGGGTGCTGCCTGTTCCATACCCCCCCTACTCCTCATCTAGCCTTTTAGGGGTACAAACAATAGTAATTGGGGCCTAGTGTGGTTGTGTACGTGCGAGATACATACACTTTTTTTGATCATATTTCCTATTCCGCTATTCAATAAAAACCTTTGAGGATCAATTGAATTGCGGGATAGTCTGTGTCGGTACGTGTGAGAGAGATCCACCTTTCCAAGTTGTTGGGGTTCATCTCATACTTCTGAAGGTTTGAGGGTGCTGCCTGTTCCATACCCCCCCTACTCCTCATCTAGCCTTTTAGGGGTACAAACAATAGTAATTGGGGCCTAGTGTGGTTGTGTACGTGCGAGATACATACACTTTTTTTGATCATATTTCCTATTCCGCTATTCAATAAAAACCTTTGAGGATCAATTGAATTGCGGGATAGTCTGTGTCGGTACGTGTGAGAGAGATCCACCTTTCCAAGTTGTTGGGGTTCATCTCATACTTCTGAAGGTTTGAGGGTGCTGCCTGTTCCATACCCCCCCTACTCCTCATCTAGCCTTTTAGGGGTACAAACAATAGTAATTGGGGCCTAGTGTGGTTGTGTACGTGCGAGATACATACACTTTTTTTGATCATATTTCCTATTCCGCTATTCAATAAAAACCTTTGAGGATCAATTGAATTGCGGGATAGTCTGTGTCGGTACGTGTGAGAGAGATCCACCTTTCCAAGTTGTTGGGGTTCATCTCATACTTCTGAAGGTTTGAGGGTGCTGCCTGTTCCATACCCCCCCTACTCCTCATCTAGCCTTTTAGGGGTACAAACAATAGTAATTGGGGCCTAGTGTGGTTGTGTACGTGCGAGATACATACACTTTTTTTGATCATATTTCCTATTCCGCTATTCAATAAAAACCTTTGAGGATCAATTGAATTGCGGGATAGTCTGTGTCGGTACGTGTGAGAGAGATCCACCTTTCCAAGTTGTTGGGGTTCATCTCATACTTCTGAAGGTTTGAGGGTGCTGCCTGTTCCATACCCCCCCTACTCCTCATCTAGCCTTTTAGGGGTACAAACAATAGTAATTGGGGCCTAGTGTGGTTGTGTACGTGCGAGATACATACACTTTTTTTGATCATATTTCCTATTCCGCTATTCAATAAAAACCTTTGAGGATCAATTGAATTGCGGGATAGTCTGTGTCGGTACGTGTGAGAGAGATCCACCTTTCCAAGTTGTTGGGGTTCATCTCATACTTCTGAAGGTTTGAGGGTGCTGCCTGTTCCATACCCCCCCTACTCCTCATCTAGCCTTTTAGGGGTACAAACAATAGTAATTGGGGCCTAGTGTGGTTGTGTACGTGTGATATACATACACTTTTTTTGGATCATATTTTCTATTCCGCTATTCAATAAAAACCTTTCTAGGGCAAGATCTTAAATTACAGAAATATGAGGAGACCGTCAAATAAGGGCCGTGGCCTGGGTCGTGGTGCTGCTGGTAGAGCTCCTGTTGCAAGGAGAGGACATGGTCGATCTGTGCCAGCTACACGCACAAGTGAAACACCTTCCTCAAGTGTGAGTAGGCGACAGAACCTGCATCAGTATTTGGTAGGGCATCAAACGCCCCTAGAAGTGATGAGGCCAGAACAAGTTGAGGCGATAGTAGATTGGTTTGCTGCTGACAGTGCCTCCAGTTCCTTCACATTGTCTCCCACCCAGTCTACTGCAGAAAGGTCAGAGTTGGCACCTGCAGCCAATGTCCAACCGTCTTTCACCTCACCCCCTTGCAAATCAGGCCAGCAGTCTGAGCCCCAAGCCATACAGCAGTCTCTTATTCTTTTTGAGGACTCTGTCAGCAGGGTTTCCCAGGGCCATCCACCTAGCCCTGCCCCAGAAGTGGAAGAGATTGAGTGCAGCGATGCCCAACCACTTATTTCTCAAGATGAGTACATGCAAGGATCATCGCAGCACGTCTCCGATGATGACGAAACGCAGGTGCCAACTGCTGCGGCGTTCAGCATTGTGGAGACCGACAAGGAGGGCAGGGGTGAAGACTGGGTGGAAGATGATGTGGAGGACGATGAGGTCCTCGACCCCACATGGAATGAACGTCATGCAGGTGAACTGAGTAGTTTGGAGGAAGAGGCGGTGGTCGCACAGAGCCATCAGCACAGCAGAAGAGGGAGCAGGGTGCAGAAGCGGAGCGGCCGTGCCCTAGACACTACGCCCGCTACTGCCCAACGCAGCAAGGGAACGAGCGCACCAAAGTCAGCTCAAAGGAGTTCTCTAGCGTGGAAGTTCTTTAGAAAATGTGCTGATGACAGGACACGAGTGGTTTGCACCCTGTGCAATCAGAGCTTGAAGCGAGGCATGAACCTTCTCAACCTGAGCACAACCTGCATGATCAGGCATCTAAGTGCAAAGCACGAGCTGCAGTGGAGTACACACCTTCAAAACCAAGAAACGTCTCTGGCTCATCCTGCTTCCTCTTCTGCTGCAGTCTCGGCCGCTCCAGCCACATCTGTAGTGATACCGGCACCTGCCACCCCGCAAACAGACGATCTGTCAGCAACACCACCACCTGGGTCACCAACAACCATCTCCACAATGTCCCGTGGAAGCGTTCAGCTTTCCATCTCCCAAACACTTGAGAGGAAGAGGAAGTACCCCCCTACCCACCCGCGATCCCTGGCCCTGAATGCCAGCATTTCAAAATTATTGGCCTTTGAAATGCTGTCATTCCGTCTGGTGGAGACGCACAGTTTTAAAAACCTTATGTCGGTGGCTGTCCCACAGTACGTCGTGCCCAGCCGCCACTACTTTTCCAGGCAAGCCATCCCTTCCCTGCACAACCAAGTGGGGGAAAAAATCAGGTGTGCACTGCGCAACGCCATCTGTGCCAAGGTCCACCTAACTACGGATACGTGGACCAGTAAGCACGGTCAGGGGCGTTATATCTCCCTAACGGCACACTGGGTAAATGCAGTGGCGGATGGGCCTGAGGCGGATAGCAATTTGGCGCATGTCCTTCCACCACCGAGGATTGCAGGGCGCTTCAGTTTGCCTCCTGTTCCTAACTCCTCCTACTCCGCTTCCTCATCCTCTACCGCCTCCTCATCCGGACAGCGTAACACCTTCACCACCAACTTCAGCACGGCCAGGGGTAAACGACAGCAGGCAGTTTTACAACTTGCCTGTTTGGGGGACAAACCACACACCGCGCAGGAGTTGTGGAGGAGCATGGAACAGCAGACAAATGAGTGGTTGCTGCCAGCGAGCCTCAAGCCCGGCCTGGTGGTGTGCGATAACGGGCGAAATCTCATAGCAGCTCTGGGCCTAGCCGGTTTGACGCACATCCCTTGCCTGGCGCATGTGCTGAATTTGGTGGTGCAGAGGTTCCTTAAAAACTACCCCGATATGTCAGAGCTGCTGCAGAAAGTGCGGGCCGTTTGTGCGCACTTTCGGCGTTCTCACCCTGCTGCTGCTCGCCTGGCAGCGCTGCAGCGTAACTTCGGCCTTCCCGCTCACCGCCTCATATGTGACGTGCCCACAAGGTGGAACTCCACCTTGCACATGCTGGAAAGACTGTGCGAGCAGCAGCAGGCCATAGTGGAGTTTCAGCTACAGCACGCACGCGTGAGTCGCTCTGCGGAACAGCACCACTTCACCACCAATAACTGGGCCTCCATGCGAGACCTGTGTGCCTTGTTGCGCTGTTTTGAGTACTCCACCAACATGGCCAGTGGCAATGACGCCGTTCTCAGCTTAACTATCCCACTTCTATGCCTCCTTGAAAAAACAATTCGGGCGATGATGGAAGAGGATGTGGCACAGGATGAGGAGGAGGAGGAGGATGAAGAGGTAACATTTCCAAGGCTTTCAGGGCAGTCATTCGCAAGGGGCTCCGAGGGTGGGTTCCTGCACACGCAAACGCCAGGGACGCAATTGTCCAGCAGGGGCACAGTTCTGGAGGATGAGGAGGATGAGGAGGAGGAGCTGGAGGAGGAGATGGAACCATGTTCACAGCAGGGTGGCACCCAGGCCAGCTCATGGCCATCACTGGTGCGTGGCTGGGGGGATACAGAGGACACGGACCATACACCTCCCACAGAGGACAGCCTTTCGTTGCCTCTGGGCAGCCTGGCACACATGAGCGATTACATGCTGCAGTGTCTCCACAACGACCGCCGAGTTGCCCACATTCTAACTTGTGCTGATTACTGGGTGGCCACGCTGCTGGATCCCCGTTACAAGGACAACGTACCGTCCTTAATTCACTCACTGGAGCGCGATCGCAAGATGCGCGAGTACAAGCGCACGCTGGTAGACGCCATGCTGCTGGCATTCCCATCTGACAGCGGGGCCACAGTGGAAGCACAAGGCAGAGGAGGAGGAGGAGGAGGTCGCCAACGCAACCAGGGCACCGCCAGCACCTCAGAAGGCAGGGTTAGCATGGCCGAAATGTGGAAAAGCTTTGTCAGCACGCCACAACAAACAGCAGCACCAGCAGCTCAGATGGAACGTCTTAGCAGGAGGCAGCATTTTACCAACATGGTGGAGCAGTATGTGTGCACACGCCTACATGTAGTGAATGACGGGTCTGCCCCCTTCAACTTCTGGGTCTCCAAATTGGGCACATGGCCTGAGCTTGCCCTTTACGCCTTGGAGGTGCTGGCGTGCCCTGCAGCCAGTGTATTATCTGAACGGGTATTTAGCACGGCTGGGGGCGTTATAACAGACAAGCGCAGCCGCCTGTCCAGAGACAATGTGGACAAGCTCACGTTCATTAAAATGAACCAGGCATGGATCCCACGGGACTTTTCCGTACCTTGTGCAGAATAGCAATGGATACCGACCTTACCCACCCATTGTTCCATTTTTGCTCTTTCTCACTCTTTTGGGGTGTACCCTCATTTAAAATTTGTGAAAAGAAGCAGTGTTGGCTACCTCGTCCTCCTCCTCAGGGCCAGATTAATGTAGGGGCTATTGGAGCTGCAGCTCCAGGCCCCTACCTTTTATATAGGCCCCGGGTTGGCCATATTCACTGTTACCGCTCTTCTGTCACTTGTAAACACAGAAGTCTGGCTTCTATGCTCGCTTCCCCAGGCAGCACCCTCAGAACCTCCCCACACAGCGTGAAGGCCGGACAAGGAGGGACAGTTGGCGATGCATGGATGTGTTTATGGGCTTCAGAGACAGCATCCCATGTTGAATTAGGCATGCATGGCTGCACCCTTCCTCCTCTGGGTGCATGGCAAGGCACGGCCCTAAGGCCCTTCAAAATCCTCAGCACCAAGCCCATGATGCTGTTAATCCGGCCCTGGTCCTCCTCCACCGCCGCTTCCACCTACACCGCCCATAGGTGTGCGCAGCCTATTGCATTAAGGTGTGCACCCCAAAGTTGAAATACACATGCATGTGTTTGCCAGCAGGGAGAGTAATGTATCGGGGCCATGTACCTGTAGGCAAGGAGAAATAGAGCAGAGCAGGTCCCAGGGAGATCTTTCCCATCTCCTCACTGGCAATGCTATGTGCCCTAGGTGATTAGGGTGTGCCCAGGCACACCCAGCACACCCTGTGCGCACGCCTATGTCACCGCCACATCCACCACCACCTCAACCTCCCTCCTACTCCATATGGGCCTCGTCCTTCAGAGATGAAGAAGAACATTGTTTTATTTTTCTGTTTTTTTTTGTTGTTTTAAGTTATTTCCCTATCCACATTTGTTTGCAGAGCACTTGCCATGCTCTTAATTACGTTTTGCTGCCATTTGCAGCACTCTAGCCCTTTCCTTTGGTGTTTTAGAGCCATTTTAGTGCCTTAAAGTTCGGGTCCCCATTGACTTCAATGGGGTTCGGTGTCCGGGAAAAGTTCGGTAAAAGTCCGGGACACGGACCCGGACTTTTTTTTAAAGTTCGGCCGAACCCGTCGAACACGGACATCTAGGTGTCCGCTCAACCCTAATTATGTTCTCCCTGCTTGCACCATATCACTTTATTACTTTACTACTGTAGAGCGGAGCGCAATTTTTGTGGGTTTTTGTGCTTGTCTTTGTATTGACTTTCTGCACGATTTTCGTGTCTACTAGCTTTTTATCAGATTTTCCGTGCTAGGTTGTTGTCTAGAATGCTGTTTTTATTTACAAGAGAAAGAAGGGGGGCTTTCTTCTTTTCTTGGTATCGATCTCAATTTAGACATGGAACAATTTTGATGCCATGGCCTTCAGGATGCATGTCATGATTTTTATACATATGCATATATTTGTGCATGTATTTTACATATAAAATAGTAAACTTGTGCGCTAAAATGAGGTAAGCGACACCCTAAAATCTCTAAAATAAAATGAATCGTGGAACCCCTCAGAGCAGGCAGCTGGTTTGATAGTGTCCCCACGTATCCAAATTATATTAATAAAAGCAGAAAATCAGCGCTCAACTCTTAATGAGATGAACCACTCTATCCGCATCAACAAGTAAGTCACAAATCAATATTCTCTCAAAAGCTGTAAACTGCATAAAATTCAGGTAATTCCAAATAAATCTATAAATACAGTTCGTGAGCATCTACAAATAGCCAACCGTAATAATAAAATATCCAGAGATGTTTAAAAACACACGTAAAATCAAAGCGATGAAAAGAACAATGATCCCAAATGGAAAATCGAATCAATCCAAACCTTTGTGATTCATAAAAATAAAAGTGATAAGCAGTGAAGGGCAAGTTAATTGCAAAAAATGTGCGGATTATGTCTTGATAAATATACAATGATGAAAATAATTAGTGATGAGATAAATAGCAGTAAAACAATGTATATAAATAAATAAATAGCAGTAATACTGGTGTCAATCTAGACATATATTGGTGCCAAAGCAACAAAATGGATATTACAGTGCAAAGGTGCTGAACTAAAGTGCATAAATGTCCATAAAGTCCTTCACAATATAAATAAGGTGATTAAGGTGCAAAGTGCCCGGAAATTCAATAATAAATTAAGGTGAATAGACGAGTGAGATCAAGCTTCCAATCACAGCCAGGTGGATGTGCACCGGTGAGCTCGCAATCCAACGTTAAGTGAAATGGCCGCTCACCTCCATAACACTCAAAAAGATCGTTTAATAATGTGATCCTAGCTCTTCTCAGACATCTCAATCTTCGGAAATAAGCATGTTTTGTCTCCACTGGTTATTATGGCTTAATAGTTCAGGAAGAGGACTGGTCCCAATACAGATATGTGCAAATCTCCCTCGATCCGTCTATCAGATACTCAGGCAAGAGAGGCTCTCATGGTGCAGTATATCAGGGTATATGTTTATTTAATACAAGATACAAATTACTTAATATTTAAGATACAAATTACTTAATTATTTAATACAAGATACAAATTACTTACTAGAAGGAAGTTAATACAGCGCAGTTCTATATCTAGCACAGCCGCCGATGCGGTGAGTTCTGAAGCTTCCGGTCTCGGCCGAAGACCGGAAGTGACGTCAATATGGCTTGTCCCTGACGCGTTGCGCTACAAACACACGTAGCTTTTTCAAAGGGGTATTTTACATATAGGTGCTGTTATATTGACACATATTTGTAGTGTTTATTATACATAGAGCGAAAGTTTTCTATAATCTAAATAATTTTTTTGATCATGGTATGTATACTACGTTTTTTTGATCATGGTATGTATACTACGTTTCATATAGTTACTAATAGAGTACTAACATCAATATCATGTAAATTTGAGACCGATTTCCAATTTTGACATACTGCATACGAGGATCATATGCTTCCAGGCTTTTTTGAAACTTTCTCCTCCTTCTAGCCTTTTACCCTTTTTTTGGGTTTTGTGTCATTATGTCATTGTATACATCTAGAATTAAAACGACATTTATAATGATATTTTGAAATTGGGTCACACACACCAAATATAATATCACAATTATTCATGCACGTTTTATATATAAAATAACTTTTTAATTTTTATTTATTCGGCCTTCTTTATTGCTCATCATAATTACATTCACAATCACCACCATAATTACACGTTTTTTCACGTAACTTTTTTCACATTTTCATTAGTATATATATCTACGTTTATTATTAGTACAAACATTGCTTTGTGCAATTTTGGCACCTGTATACATATATATGGTGTCCATCGCACCATTCTATATACACTATACTTGTTTATACACATGTTGTTTGGATGTTTTTTTGTCGCTAGAATTGAAGGAGAAATATTTATATGTGTCCCTATTGCAGCCTTTTTATGATTCTTTACTATGCAATGTGATTTTAATCAATGTTATATATGTCTCTTCACAATTTTCAATGCTTTCCCTTTAGTGGGATTCTATGTGTCAATAATGGCGCTTTTCCACTGCATGGAACCGTACCGGTTCGGCGCGCTTTTGTGCTTTTCCACTGCTGGTACCGCATGGTATAGGGTCGGAACGGTTCGGTACGGTATGGTATAGGTTTGCTTTTCCACTGCATGGAACCGTACGGTACGGTACGGCTCTGAAAAAACAGTACCTACTCGATTGTGGTTCCAACAGGTACCAAACTGGTACCATATCCCACAATCCTTTGTATGCAGTCACTACTAGCCACTGATTGGTCAGAGAATCCGACCCACCCCGTTGTTATCCCACCCACTTAACTTTAGTACTACTTTAGTGGAAAAGCAAACCTATACCGTACCGTACCGAACCGTTCCGACACTATACCATGCGGTACCAGCAGTGGAAAAGCAAACCGGGCCAAGCAGGGCCGAGTAGAGCCGAGCCGGTACGAGCCGGTACTTGCAGTGGAAAAGTGCCATAATTGTCTTCACCGTGGTATTGCAGATAGCTCGGCTCCCATTTGTTCTTCATCAACTTAATTGGTTCAGGGTGTGTATGATTACACCACCTTGTTCCTGTTTGTCTGTCTACCTACAAATGCTTGCCGACTTCTGTGATCTCATCGTGTGGTTATGATTAAGCGACCTATAGCGTCGTGAAATGCGTCAACCTTACACGTCTGTTTGCACACTGTCTGTCTACTTTATTTATGAGGAATAAAGAAACTTTTGATTTCATCCTAACATCCTGAGTGCGGTCTCAAAATTGGATTTCTTCTATTCTTGGATGACGGATCTGACCTGCACCAGGTTCGGAACGTACACCTGAGCGGCTTTCCCTCTCCTCATTGTCTCATTGGTGGAGTGATACCAAATGTACTCCGCCTTTGCTTCCGCCTGGGACAGGAGCGATACAGGAAGCATCGGCCCTGTTTTCTGCTGAAGCCACATGCTTCCTTCAGCACTGGCTCCTGTCACACTGATGCTCAGTAGGGATGATCGAACTTTTCAAAAGTTCGGTTCGGCCAGAACATCCGAACTTCCCGAAAGTTCGGCCTGGATTTCAGAACCCCATTGAAATCAATGGGACCCGAACTTCGGTAATCAAAAAACACCATTTTGAAGCCCTAAAACCCAATAAATTGGGGTTTTTGGAGGCAGGCAAAACATCTGAACTTGTGTACACACACATACTTATATGTATTTTACACTTAGACATATATAGGTGTGATAGGAGCGTAACCATATTAGTGTAAATGATTTCATTAGCGCAAGCATATATTTCTGCTTCTATCACACCTATATATGTCTAGGTGTGTATATACATATAAGTATGTGTGTATATATACCCATATACACAAGTTCAGATGTTTTGCCTGCCTCCAAAAACCCCAAAAAAATGCCTGCAACAACACACCTGGGCGTTTTTTTGGGTTCTTTGGAGGCAGGCAAAACATCTGAACTTGTGTATAGTGGTATATATACCACTATACACAAGTTCAGATGTTTTTTCTGACTCCAAAGAACCCAAAAAATGCCCAAAAAAACGCTTGCTACTAAACCGGCAAGGTGTGAAAAGCGAGAAGCCACTATCCTGTTCTGTAAGTGTTCTAATACAAACAACTTTTTTTTTATGGTTATGGACATGCTACAGAGCTGAAACTTCACAGGTACACTTTTTAGACCCCCCAGATACTAAATCCAAAGACATTTTTTCTTTTTTTTTTCTTTTTTTTAAATTTTTTCAATAATTGGCTCTCTATCAAAAATTACAATTTTTAAAAACTTTTTTTGTGTGATTTTGTGTCTGGGGGGTCTAAAAGGTGTACCTGTGAAGTTTCAGCTCTGTAGCATATCCAGAACCATAAAAAAAAAGATCATTTGTATTAGTGCAATTATAGAACAGGTTAGTGGCTTCTCGCTTTTCACACCTTGCCGGTTTAGTAGCAGGCGCTTTTTGGGCATTTTTTTGGGTTCTTTAGAGGCAGGCAAAACATCTGAACTTGTGTATAGTGGTATATATACCAGTATACACAAGTTCAGATGTTTTGCCTGCCTCCAAAAACCCCCAAAAAATGCCTGCAACAACACACCTGGGCGTTTTTTTTTTTGACGCTAGCGTTTTTGGGCATTTTTTTGGGTTCTTTGGAGGCAGGCAAAACATCTGAACTTGTGTATACGGGTGTATATACACACATACTTATATGTATATACACACCTAGACATATATAGGTGTGATAGGAGCGTAACTATATTGGTGTTAATTATTTAATTAGCGCAAGTAGTTTTTTCTGCTCCTTTCACACCTATATATGTCTAGGTGTATATATACAGACATGGGTGTGTATATATACCCCCTATACACATGTTCAGATGTCATGTCTGACTCCAAACATGTCCTCAAAAAAGCACTAGCAACGCCTGCAGCATAAAGAATGCTGACCGGCGAGAAGCCATATTCTTGCAGCGAAAGTGACTTGAGAGAAACTAGCTTTTTTCTATTGCGGTCACCCTGACATGGAAGGGTTTGGTCACCCTGCCATAGCAGTCAGAGTCAGTTCACCCTACACTACACTACAGTCACCCTGACACTTCACACTTTCCCTACAGAAACTACATTTTTGAAGCTAACTAAAGTGTAAAGGAGCACTCTAACTACACTAGATATCCCTTTCCTCACACTAATAAATGCTAAATGACACTTTTAAAGTAAAATTAACAGAACTGCTTCCATTCTCTTCCATGTCCTGTATAACAATGCTAGGAATTTGGCGGGGGCTATCTTATATACTGGGGGGCGTATTCACTAATGATTGGCCTAGGGACCCCCTAGTCACTCCAATCACATTCCTAGCATTCTCCTGCCCCCTCAATTGGCTTTTGCTAATGGTTCTGGTCCAATCACGGGCTTTTAAAGCCCATTTCCTGAACCATTGCATTTTGGTCGGTTCTGGTTGCCGAATTCCGAACTTTTTGGGCAAAAAGTTCTAAATTCGGCAGAACCTCGAACACCCAATGTTCGGGCCGAACCGATGGTCAACCCGAACCGTTCGATCATCCCTAATGCTCAGGATGGTGGGTCAGGAACCAGCCAGCAGTACCCACCAGCAGTACCCACCAACAGCACCCGCCAGCAGTACCCATCAGTAGTACCCGCCAGCAGTACCCACCAACAGTACCCACCAGCAGTACCAGCCAGCTGTACCCGCCAGCAATACCAGCCAGCAGTACCCGCCAGCAATACACACCAGCAGTACCAGCCAGCAGCACCAGCCAGCAGTACCCACCAGCAGTACCCACCAGCAATACCCACCAGCAGTACCAGCCAGCAGTACCAGTCAGCAGTATCCACCAGCAGTACCAGCCAGAAGTACCCATGAGCAATATTCACCAGCAGTACCCACCAACAGTACCAGCCAGTGGTACCCAACAGCGGCACCTGCCAGCAGTACCCACCAGTAGTACCAACTAGCAGTATCCACCAGCAGTGCTGGCCAGTGTTACCCACCAGCACTACCCACCAGCAGTACCTGCCAGCAGTACCAGCCAACAGTACCCACTAGCAGTGCCAGCCAGCAGTACCTGCCAGCAGTACCAGCCAGCAGTACCCACTAGCAGTACCCACCAGCCGTACCCACCATTAGTACCCACCAGCAGACAGTACCCATCAGCAGTACCAGCAAGCAGTACCCACCAGCAGTACCTGTCAGCCGTACCTGTCAGCAGTACCAGCCAGCCTTACCCACCAGTGGTACCTACCAGCAGTACCTGCCAGCAGTACCCACCAGCAGTACCAGCCACCTCTACCCACCAGCAGTACCCACCAACAGTACCCACCAGCAGTACCAGCCAGCAGTCCACAATGGCAAATCTCCAAAGCTGGTGTCTTCGGGCAAACTGCAAATCCAAGTGGTTCCGTACATGGTAGAGGGTTCTTTATCCACAGATGCTCCAGGCTTGCCAGGAGACTGGGTGGATGGATTCCGGTAACGGCATCATGACTTGTAATTTGCGTGTCCCATTGGATCAGGACCCTGTCCCTTTTATGATGCACAGTACCAGTGGGAAAGACCCAATAAGAAAGACCTGGGAAGCAAGTCAAATCTAACCCTCCTGGCTGGAGCAGCACTAAACTAAGGTGTAATAGGCAAACTGCTTTAATACCCCCCTCCTAAAACTCAAGTTGTCCCTGCTGTGTAATGCACCCATAAACTTCACATTAATACAGGGCATAAATAACATAAGTGCAACGCGGTACAATAAAAAACAGTGCTGTACTCAACAGTAAGATTCAACAGTAATGTAAAACATACTGCACGCAACAGTTCTAAAACACAAAGTCAGGGTAAGGTAGGTATATAGTATTTCTTGCAACAGGGTGGGTTCCACAGATTCCGTAAAAACAATGAATTGGCCATCCTGTTTCACAATCTTTATTTGGTCTATTATAGTGTGTCTTCTCGTGTTGTAAAAGTGGTCTAGAGTATGGAACTCAATGTATTTTATTTTGGAAGCTTCACAGGTGTTCTGGGAAGCAAAGTCTCTAAGTCAGTGAAGAGGAGACTAGAAGCTTGCAATAGGGGATCATCCTTGTTTACTGTAGAGGACAGTAGAGCATCATCCTTGTCGACGCAGAGCTGTAGGGATGACCTGATCAGCGGTTCGGAAGGGATAATTCTGATGAGGAGCTGCTGTTGTCTAGGGAGACCACGGTGCACACTTCCAGAGCAGGTGGTGATGGGACCTCTTCCAGGATGATCTCCAGGGGCAGGGTAGGTGGAGATCCAGCCTCAGGCAGGCAGGGCTGCAGCTTGATCCCACATCCAGTGTGGGAGGAAATTCCGCCAAAGTGGCCCTTACAGGGCTTGAGGCTTTTTTCTAGAGGTTCAGCTGAGCTATCAGCTCCAGTGGTGATGGTAGCCTTAGGAAGGTCATTGGGACAGAGCTCCCCTGGCGGTTCCTCCTTGAACATACACCCAAATATGGTAGTGTTGCAAATGTGGCAGCGGACTCATGTCTTTTATTTTGCATGCCCCCTTGGATTGGACCTTTGTCCCTTTTAAAATGCACAGGACCAGTGGGTCAGTTAGTTGGGCAGAGGATGAGGTCAATCAGTAGTGCAGTGATATGGTTAAACAGGGGTTCACATGAGGGCCATAACTTTCCTCCCATGCACAGAAGGGAAGCACTGGTGACACACTACTCTTCTTTCTCCTGTTGTGCTGATCCTGTCCAGACCTCCTCTCTCACCATCCCATGTGATGTCAAACACAAGCTCCTGAGATGGACATGAGAGCACGGCTGGCTGGGTTTAATGCAGCACACCTGGTTGTTCCTTCCTCGCACTTGTAGTGTATTAACACAGGCCAGGCTGTACAGGTTGCTTCTTTATTCACTGAACACCACGCATGAACTGACCATCAACCACACCCAGCTCCCAGACATATACATAGTATTGTAACATTTAGCAGACAGCAACTTAACCCGTTGCTTACCATACTACATTCCCTCCTCTCTTTGAATAAAACATAACATGCACAACGTATTAATAAGACTAACAAAATGCATGGATGAACAACTAAAAATTTAAACTATAAACTCCTGACTATACACATAGTCCTTAAGGTAGGCCGGTGGATTAGTTGCTCGTTTTTCTCGTAGCCATTCCGATGTGGATGGTTGTGGATTGAAGTCTGGATCACTGGCAGTACCATCGCTACTCTTTGCCTGTCCGCCGTCTTCCAATACTTGACCTTCTGGCTCAATAAATTTCTTCACAAATGAGGAATTACGCACTTTTGTGTGTCCATCTAAATCCTCTAAAACCACTTGAGTACCTCTTTTCTCCTTTACAACATAAGGCTCAGGTTCAAAGGACGGAGCCAGTTTGTTAAACCGATCATTTTGAAGCAACACTTTATCACCCTGTTGAAGGCCACTGGGTTGACAATGGCGGCGGTGGTTTGCATACTGTTCAGCCCGGGTCTTCCTTTCCTCATCAATGTGCCGAAAAGGTTTCTGACTCGTAGGAGGACCCCCAATGTCTGTCAATTTTGTCCTGAATTGACGACCACAAAGAAGTTCCGCCGGACTAATGCCCGTGACAGTATGCGGAGTTGTGCGATAAGCTAAAAGAAAACGCCACAGTTCCTTTTTCCAGTCTCTTCTCTCTAAATGAGCAATTCGCAAAGCTTTTAGCAAGGTTCGATTCTGGCGTTCCACTTCCCCGTTAGCCTGTGGCCAGTATGGAGTTGTACGATGATGTTCAATAGCATTCAATTTCAGGTAATCCTGAAATTCCTGAGAAGTAAATTGGGCACCATTATCACTCACCAACCGTTTAGGCAACCCATGAGACGCAAAGATGCTCTCCAACCCCTCAATTACAGTTGATGATGTAGCTTTAGTGAGAACTACCACCTCTTGCCACCTTGAATAATAGTCCACAACAAATAAAAGATGGTGTCCAGATGGAATGTCACTGTAACGCTCCTGCGTTTCTTATATGGTGTGGATTTTCAGCTGCAGAAATAGTTCCACGTCAGTAGTCATGTAAGAGATATGCTGAGATACCATTCCCAACCTCAATGACTCATCATGTGTGGAAGGTCTTATTTCAGCCAGTAAATACACACAATTAGTAAGCTGGTTCCTAGAGTGACTTTATGTATGTGGTAACACAATGATGAAGGTTGAGGGATAGGTTGAGTGGAGGTGGTAGGTGATAGACACTTGAAGGTGAGACAGTAGCAGATGGATGCAGAAAGGTTTAGCAATGTTGTATGGTAGCAGATGACAGAATAGCAGGTGGACATACAAAAGAGATCAACCCAGTGCAGAAAAGTAGCAGTAGTCTCAAGAGCTAGCAATCTAGTTATGCAGATGTGATAAACAGTCTTTACTATGCAGAGCTAGATAGTGTAAGCTTAGTATAAGTTTATAGAGAATTCCCCTGCGGGGTACTTAGCACTATTAGCGATACAGCCGAAGGGTGGTTCAGGAGAGGCGGATGATCCAGTAGCGGGATACAGGGATCAGCGCAGCGAGGTTCCGTCAGCGAGGTAAGCTTGCAAGCATGGAAGCTTCAAGCAAGGTTAGCATCCAGGTAAGGGTGTTTGAACGAACACATGTGAGTGAGAACCGGCGATTTAAATAGCCATCTAGTCCGGCGCTGGGGGATGACAGCTCCAGTCTTAAAGGTGTATGCGCACCTTTCCAAAAGTAAATGGTGGGGCGCATACACTTGTGGAAAGTGTATTTTAGGGTACCAAAGGTACCGGAACATTACAATACCCCCCCCCCCCCCTTAAGGCCTGCTCCTGAAGGCCTCTGGAGCTGGTTTGTCTGGGTATCTCGCATAAAAATTGCGGATTAATCTAGGGGCATGTATGTCAGAGGTGTTTAGCCAGGTGTCGTCTTGGGGCCCATAGTTCTTCCATCTAACCAAGTACTGAAGTCTTCTTCTGTAGATACGAGAATCCAGAATCTCTTTTATCTCGTATTCTTCTCCACCTTCAACTTGTACAGGAGGGGGAGGTGGAATATTAGGCCTTATTCCTTGGTCCGGAACATGGGGTTTCAGTAGCGACACATGGAAAATGGGATGGATTTTTAGGTCCATTGGCAATGTAAGCTGCACTGCAGCTTTTCCAATAAGTTTCTTGATTGGGAAAGGTCCCAAGAACAGAGGCCCAAGCTTTTTGCTAGGGATCTTCAGTCTCAAGTTTTTTGTTGAGAGCCAAACGAGGTCCCCGATAGCATACTGTGGAGAAGGTCTTCTACGAAGATCATAGTACTTCTTTTGTTGACTGTGAGCGTGTGCAATGGTAGTATTTAGTAAACCCAGAGAATCCTTTATTTGGGTAAGATAGTCTGAGGCTACTGGGTTATTTGAAGGAAGGATGCGTGGAGGGAGAATAGAGGGATGGAACCCATAGTTCAAGTAGAACGGACTCTGCTTGGTCGTACTGTGGGTTGCGTTGTTGTAGGCAAATTCTGCCAGGGGGAGAAGATCCAACCAATCATCCTGTTGGTAAGAAGTGTAACAACGTAAATACTGCTCGATGCATTGGTTGACTCTTTCAGTCTGTCCGTTGGTCTGCGGATGGTAAGGAGAAGTGAGCTTCCGCTCAATCCGTAGTATGTGACATAGTTCTTGCCAGAATTTAGAAATAAATTGGAATCCACAGTCAGACAGAAGAGTTTTTGGGATACCATGTAATCTGAAGACATGTTTCATCAGGAGTTCTGCCGTTTGTTTGGACGAAGGTAGTCTGCAAATAGCAATGAAATGTGCCATCTTTGTCAGATGGTCCACTGACACCAAGATGGTATTAAATCCTTTGGAAGGAGGCAATTCTACGATGAAGTCCAATGACAAAACCTCCCATGGAGTTTGGGGTATTGGTAGACTGCATAGTAGACCGGATGGTCTCGTAGTGTCAATTTTGGACCTGGCACAGACATTGCATGAAGAGACGAATTTTTGTATAGATGTTTTCATGTCAGGCCACCAGAATTGCCGAGAAATCAAATTGAAAGTCTTTGTCATACCCATATGTCCTGCCATAGGCACATCATGAGATAATTCCAAGATCTTGGTGCGTAGGGTAGGTGGTATGTAAAGTTTGTCGTTGTAGTAGAGGAAGCCTTCTGCATCAGTATTTAGTTGTGGTGGGGGTGAATCCAAACTTATACCATGCAGAACCTCTTCCTTCAAGGAACGGACAACTCCAATAATGCGTTTGTGAGGTATTATAGGAACGGAAGGAATTTCAAAGTAATTTTCTTCAGTTAGTCGTGATAGTGCATCCGCCTTTTTGTTCTTATCTGCAGGTGTGTAGGTCACTAGGAAGTTAAACCTTAGAAAGAATAGTGACCATCGTACCTGTCGATGCGAGAGAGTTTTGCTAGTCTGAAGATATTGGAGGTTTTTATGGTCCGTGTATATAATTATTGGTAATTGGGTGCCTTCGAGTAAATGTCGCCAATTCTCCAGAGCCAATTTTATAGCAAGCAGTTCCTTTTCACCCACGGGGTAATTTATCTCGGGACTGCTCAGGGATTTAGAAAAAAAAGCGACTGGATGAAGTGGTGAAGTGTTGGTAGGTCGTTGGGAGAGTATTGCTCCTACTGCCATGTTTGACGCATCTACTTCCAGAATGTATTGGAGGGATGGGTCTGGATGGCGTAATATGGGAGCGGAAGTAAACCTTGTCTTTAACAAGTGGAAAGCCTTATTTGCTTCTTCTGACCATTTAAATGGTATTTTTATGCTAGTGAGCTGTGTGAGGGGTCTCACAATAGCAGAAAAGTTTTTTATGAACTTCCTGTAGAAATTTGAAAATCCCAGGAATCGCTGTAGCGCCTTGCGTGTAGTTGGTGTAGGCCAATCCTGAATGCAGGATATTTTACTCATGTCCATCTCGATTCCTGTTTTGGATATGATGTAGCCTAGAAAGAGTACCTCATCTTTATGGAACAAGCATTTCTTCAGCTTCACATAAAGATTATGTGCAAGCAATCTCGATAATACAAGTCTTACATGTCTTATGTGTTCAGACAGGGTCCGTGAATATATAAGTATATCGTCCAGATATACCACAACACAGACATCTAGTAAGTCTTTAAAAATATTGTTTATAAATCGTTGGAAAACTGCAGGGGCATTGCATAGGCCGAATGGCATCACAAGATATTCGAACAATCCGTATCTAGTTCTGAATGCAGTCTTCCACTCGTGTCCATCACGGATTCGAATGAGATTGTATGCTCCTTTCAGGTCTAATTTTGAAAAATAGGTGGCTCCACGCACCTGCTCAATGAGCTCAGGGATAAGCGGTAGAGGATAGCGATCTTTTATTGTGATAGCATTCAATTTCCTGTAGTCGATGATAGGTCTGAGACTTGAATCTTTATTGCGAACAAAAAAGAGTCCTGCTGCTGTGGAAGAAGTGGAAGGTCTAATAAAACCTTTTTCCAAGTTCTCATCCAAATAGGTTTTGAGATGGGCAAGTTCATCCTGTGAAAGAG
This sequence comes from Pelophylax lessonae, assembly GCF_965119305.1. NCBI lineage: Eukaryota > Metazoa > Chordata > Amphibia > Anura > Ranidae > Pelophylax > Pelophylax lessonae. The sequence goes on from NC_138771.1 coordinate 666,091,584, forward strand.
GATAAACATGACCGAACGGCAATTTGCTATTTGGGAGTAGATCAATGCTACAATCATAGTCTCGATGAGGAGGTAATGCTTGAGCATTTTTCTCAAGAAAAACCTCAGAAAGATCCTGATAACATAGTGGTGCAATCTCATCTGTCACCACAGACAGAATCTTCCCGGAAAACGGGAGGTTACACGTTTCCTCGCAATAACAAGAAGGGAAGGTCAAGGACCGTTTCTTCCAATCTATGGTTGGTTGGTGTGTGTGTAACCAGGGAAGTCCCAACACAATGGGAAAGTGGGGTGAAGGTATTAAATCGAAGGTAGAAGTCTCCCTATGAGACTCGTTAATAGTGACTAGAAGTGCTTGTGTCTGATCGGTGATCGGACCAGAGGATAACGGAACACCGGTAATAAGACTTACTGAGACAGGTTTGAGTTTAGAAATAATAGGAATTTTATTTAAAGCAGCAAAACATATATCCATATAATTTCCACAAGATCCTGTGTCAATCATGGCCTTAGTAGTAATCCTGTTCTGGTCCCACTGTAATGTCAAAAAAACAGAAATGTAGGGGTTAGTGAATGAAGTTGTCAATCCTCCTAGAGAGACATGTGAACACTCACCCTTCTTTTTGTTGACTAGGGGACAGACGTTTATCTTGTGATCCGGGGATGCACAGTACAAGCAGAGATTTTCATTTCGTCTTTTGGCTTTTTCCATAGTTGATAGCGGTGGGCGTATGGTTCCTATCTCCATAGGAAGGCCAGACTCCGAGAGGAAACGGATAATGGTATTCCCATCTTTTCAGCCTTTCTTTCTCGTAGTCTTCTATCTATGGTAATACTGAGTTGTATCAATGCATCCAGGGTTTTTGGCAGATCCGCTCGGGCGAGCTCGTCCTTAACGGCTTCTGATAGGCCAAGCCTAAATTGGGTTTTCAGAGATGCATCATTCCATTCTGAATCAAGGGTCCATCTCTTGAACTCTGCGACAAAGTCTTCTACAGGCCTCCTTCCTTGTTTCAAGGATCTTAACTGAAGATCAGCAGTACTCTGCCTATTGGGGTCATCATATAGGCTAGTGAGCTCTGCCAGGAACAAGGCATAGGAGTTGAGAAGCTGGTCGTTTTTCTCAAAAAGAGAATCTGCCCAGGCTCGAGGGTCGCTTGATAGGTAAGAAATAATAGTACAAACCTTAATGTGATCAGTAAGGTAGGTACGAGGTTTTAGCAAAAAAAGTAACTCACATGCGTTTTTAAATTCGCGAAATTTTTTGCGATCGCCTGTAAATACCAAAGGGGGATTTAACTTGGGTTCAGGGGACTGAGCAGAGGTAAGTTGTGTCAGTCTAATTACCTGCTGCGACAGAGCCTGATTGTCTTCTTTTAATTCAGCAAGTGCGTGTATTAACGCAGATACTTGCTGTTTTAATTGTGTCACCTGAGTGGTTATTTCTGCTGAATCCATTTTTGGGTTCGTTCAATCTGTAACGCTCCTGCGTTTCTTATATGGTGTGAATTTTCAGCTGCAGAAATAGTTCCACGTCAGTAGTCATGTAAGAGATATGCTGAGATACCATTCCCAACCTCAATGACTCATCATGTGTGGAAGGTCTTATTTCAGCCAGTAAATACACACAATTAGCAAGCTGGTTCCTAGAGTGACTTTATGTATGTGGTAACACAATGATGAAGGTTGAGGGATAGGTTGAGTGGAGGTGGTAGGTGATAGACACTTGAAGGTGAGACAGTAGCAGATGGATGCAGGAAGGTTTAGCAATGTTGTATGGTAGCAGATGACAGAATAGCAGGTGGACATACAAAAGAGATCAACCCAGTGCAGAAAAGTAGCAGTAGTCTCAAGAGCTAGCAATCTAGTTATGCAGATGTGATAAACAGTCTTTACTATGCAGAGCTAGATAGTGTAAGCTTAGTATAAGTTTATAGAGAATTCCCCTGCGGGGTACTTAGCACTATTAGCGATACAGCCGAAGGGTGGTTCAGGAGAGGCGGATGATCCAGTAGCGGGATACAGGGATCAGCGCAGCGAGGTTCCGTCAGCGAGGTAAGCTTGCAAGCATGGAAGCTTCAAGCAAGGTTAGCATCCAGGTAAGGGTGTTTGAACGAACACATGTGAGTGAGAACCGGCGATTTAAATAGCCATCTAGTCCGGCGCTGGGTGATGACAGCTCCAGTCTTAAAGGTGTATGCGCACCTTTCCAAAAGTAAATGGTGGGGCGCATACACTTGTGGAAAGTGTAATTTAGGGTACCAAAGGTACCGGAACATTACAGTCACACAGATCAATGGCTAAATCTTCCCATGGTCCCTCAGGTAGAACAGTGTGAGTTACTGGTTCTGGTTTAGGTTTGCTGCCCACCAACTGACATGCTCGACATGAAGAAACCAAACGTTCCACATCCTTGTCAATTCCTGGCCACCAGACTTTCTCACGTAATCTTTGTTTGGTGCGAACAATGCCTTGATGGCCCTCATGGGCTAAATGTAATGTACGTTTCCGTAAGTCTTTAGGCATCACAATACGATTGCCACGTAAAACTAGTTGACCTGCAATGCTCAGCTCTTGTTTGATTCTGTGATAGCTTGGGTCACAATCCACCCAAACCCCCTGTCTTACACATTTTCTCAACTGAGCAATTTCCGGATCCACAGATGACAATTCTTCAACCTCCCGCGGTGTCAATGCCTGAGGCATGGCGTTAGTAGCCACAAAACGAATGTACTCTTCTGCTAGGTTATGAACAGGTGCTGAAGACTGAGGCAATCTGGACAGTGCATCTGCTGCATTAGTCGGTCCAGGTCTGTACCGCACTGTAAATAGGTACGGTAACAATGTGAGAACCCATCGTTCAATTCTGGCGGATGGTTTTGATCGTGGCGAATATATCACTTCCAAAGGCTTGTGGTCAGTGATGATTTCAAAATCAAGTCCGTAGAGATACATGTGAAACCTTTCACAACCCCAAACAACAGCCAAAGCTTCTTTCTCGGTCTGACAATAACACCTCTCTACATCAGTAAGGGATCTGCTTGCATACTGAATAGGTCTGTAATCGCCTGTGCACTGTCTCTGGACCAAGATGGCGCCTAACCCCACAGGGCTAGCATCGACAATAACTTGGGTGTGTGCAGTAGGATTGAAATAAGCCAAAGTTGTGGCGCAAGCCAGCCGTCTCTTAAGTTCATTAAATGCACCTTGTTCCAAAAGGCCCCACTTCCAAGGGACTGCTTTGCGAGTCAACAATCTCAAGGGTTCACTGACAGTCGCCATATCTGGAATAAACTTAGCACAGTAATTCACTAGCCCAAGAAAACTGCGCACTTCTGCAGGGTTTTCAGGATTTCTGGCATCAGACATAGCTTTAATTTTACAGTCCTCCGGACCAATGCCCCTGTCAGACAGCACATGGCCCATAAAAGTCATTTTATTCATTTGAAATGTGCACTTCTTCTCATTTAATGTTAATCCTTTCTCCTTCAAGTGATTTAGCACAGCACGGAGACGTTCATCGTGCTCCTGTGTGTTTGTTCCCCACACAATTATATCATCAGAAATGTTATGCGTGCCTTCACAACCATGTAGCACTTGCTGAATCACATGTTGATAGGCCTCCGGTGCTGACGATACGCCAAACATCAACCTCTTGTATCTAAAAAGACCTTTATGGCTTGCAAATGTAGTGATGACTCTAGATGCTGGGGTCAGTTCAATCTGATGATAACCCCATTTCAAATCCAGTTTACTGAAGACACTTGCCCCATTCATTGCATGTAGAACATCTTCAATAGTGGGAATTGGATGTCTCTCTCTCTGCACAGCTTGGTTAGCACATCTCATGTCCACACAAATCCGAATATCTGTGCCTTTTGGTACAACAACTAACGGCGATACCCACGGAGTGGGTCCATCCACAGGTTCGATAATGTCAAGGTCTAGCAGCTCTGCCAGTTTGTGCTCAACAAGTGATCTCAGGCTATAAGGAAGTCTGCGTACTGGCTGTGCAATAGGCTTTACATGTGGATCAATGTGAAGCTCCAACTGAAAATCCTTTAATTTTCCAAACCCAGAGAAGCAATCTTTAAATTCCTCTTTCAATGCGGAAATAGCAGGAGACACCATATTCACTCTTGCGCTGCCTACATCAAGGCCAATCTTTAACACTCCCAGTGCCATAGCGGTTTGACGACCAAGCAGAGGCGACCCTGTGCCATCTACAACATAGAATTCGGTCTGCAATGGAGGACCAGTCTCATGTGTTTGCACAGGGGTATAGAATTTGCCTTTAAGTTGTAGTGGTGTACTGGAGCCATAAGTATAAATCTGTTTAGTGGTGTTACACAATTTAAGGTGATTTTCTCTGCCTTTAAGACTGTACCAAGAAGCTAAGTCCTTAAACATTGCATGTAGCTCCAGAGTCAATCAGCACTGACACATCTGTATTTCCAATCTTAATGGTTAATGTCCCAGCTTGCAGAGAACACAGGGAGAATATAAATTCACAGTCGGAAGCACTCTCTTTATCCTCAGCTATAACATTTACTTGTGCTGATGGTCCTTTGGGTTTGTTATCTCTGGTTGTACTTCTACACACAGCTGCAAAATGACCTGTCTTTCCACAAGCATAGCACATTTTATTCTGTACCACAGTGCAGTCCTGACATGTGTGTCCCTCTCTGCCACATTTACTGCAGGTTATATGTAAAGTCCTCTTCGGAAAACTCTCTTTTCTACTCCAGGGGTTCCTATTATTATAGGTAGGTTTGGAGACTGTATTGACAGATGCAGTGTCTTTGGTTTCAATATGATGAGCCCGGAGCTCAGACAGTTCAATGGCTCTTGCAATCTCCTGAAGACTAGTAAGTGTGAGACTAGGTTCTCTCAATAATCTCCTCCTGAGGTGCACAGATGTGCATTTCTCTATGACCTGATCTCTGATTATCTCCTCAGTTACAGTCCCAAAATCACAAGACTTTGCCAGATATTTCAGCCTAGTCACATAACTGTCTGTGGTTTCTCCCGGTTCTTGCACAGCCTGTCTAAACTTATATCTTTCATAGGAAATATTTTTCTTTGGCTCAAAGTACTCACTCAGTCTATTCATGGCTGTCTCATAGTCCGAATCATCCCCTGTTGCTCCCAGGGTTTCAAAAATGTCCTGAACTTGTGATCCAGCTAGATGCAGCAGCATGGCTCTCTTCTGAGCAGGTGCAGTCACTCCTGTGGCTACAACATAGAGCTGAAATCCCTTCTTCCACTTGTCCCAGCGCTGTGAGAGACTAGTGTGGTCTCCAGACAGACAGGTCAGATAGCCGGTAAATCCAGAAAGCTAGCCATCCTCGTCGCCAAAATGTAGTGTATTAACACAGGCCAGGCTGTACAGGTTGCTTCTTTATTCACTGAACACCACGCATGAACTGACCTTCAGCCACACCCAGCTCCCAGACATATACATAGTATTGTAACATTTTGCAGACAGCAACTTAACCCGTTGCTTACCATACTACAGCACTGCTATGCATATATGAGAGGAGCAGTCTGGGGGTCAGCAAAGCAGGATCACAATCTACCCATCACCTTCCAGCTATCAACGGGTTGCCGACCCTCGATCTAAAGTCACTATAGTATGGGACATAGAAGGTGCGACAGGCTGATGTTTTAATGGTTTGGCTTCTTTTTTAAGTTTGTATTTTATCCATGTAGTTTAAGGACAACCCAACCTAAGAAAGAAAACAAATTATTTTATTTAAAATACATTTTTTATGAGTATAAATGTACACAATCATGGGGCTTGCCTAATCTGACACCAAAAGTTTTATTAACAAATCAACTGAAAGATCAGTTCAGCCTCACACTGTGCTGACGAGTTGTAACCTGCTCAATAGCATTTCTAGTTACAAAGACTTTTAGTTTCATTTCTCTTCTACTATCAGCGATGGCACCTGTTGATCTGAGAGCTGAGCTGGAATGTTCCGTCTGTCTGAACATTTATATCGATCCTGTAACCCTGAGATGTGGTCACAACTTCTGCCGGGTCTGCATTGATCTTGTGCTGGATACACAGGAGGGGTCTGGAGGATATTCCTGTCCTGAATGCAGAGAGAAGTTTCAGGATCGTCCTGCACTGCAGAGGAACATGAAACTACGTAACATAGCAGAGAATTTCCGGTCTGCTCTGCCAGATCAGGACGAGTCTGGGGTCTTCTGTACTCACTGTGTGGACTATCCTGTACCTGCTGTTAGATCATGTCTACACTGTGAGGTTTCTCTGTGTGATAAACACCTAAAAGCCCACAAAAAGTCCCCAGAACACATCTTAACTGACCCCATCTTGTCCATGGAGAGCAGAAAATGCTTCGTCCATAAGGAAGTTTTGAAATTTTTTTGCACTAAGGATGAGACCTGTGTCTGTACATCTTGTTATGTGATTGGAGGACATAAAGGGCATGAGATGAAGTCACTGAATGAGGCTTCTGAAATGAAGAAGGAGAAGCTAAGGAACGCTCAACTGTTTCTTCTGATAAAGAGAGAGGAGACGGAGGAAAGAGTCCAGAGTCTGCAGGAACACAGGAGGAAAGTAGAAGAAGCAGCAGCTGGTGACACCGAGAGAGTCACTGCCCTGTTTAGAGATCTCAGGAGACGTCTGAAAGACCTGGAGAAGAGATTCCTAAAGGAGATCGCCGGGCGGGCAGAGCGGGTCACTGTGCCCCTATTGGATTTGATCCAGGAACTGGAAATAAAGAAGGAGGAGCTGTCCAGGAAGATGCGTCACATTGGGAAGCTGTGTAACATGACGGATCCACTGACTGTCTTACAGGAATCAGACACAGGTGACTTGTGTGATACTGAGGATGGAGATAATGAGGACAGAGAAAGACATGAGGAACTCCTCCATGATGGAGGGGGTCGGGGTGTGGATGGGATATCACACACATTACACACATTATCTGATATAATAAGAGAGGTAAATGTATACTTCTATATACAGGAAGCTGCAGACATATTACCGGATGTAAATACAGCCCATAATACTCTACAGATTTCAGATGACAGGAAAACTGTATCCAGGACATATAGAAACCAGAATCACCCAGAAACACCAGAGAGATTTCAGTACGATCCTCAGGTGTTAAGCAGTCAGAGTTTCTCCTCAGGGCGCCATTACTGGGAAGTGGATGTCGGGGGCTCAAATGACTGGAGGGTTGGGATGTGTTACCCCAGTATAGATAGAGAAGGATTGAAGTCACAGATTGGAGATAATAACAAGTCCTGGTGCTTGCACAGGTATAATAATCAGTATTGGGTAATACATGACAGTAAAGAGATCCCATTACCTGCCAATCTCTCCAGTAACAGAGTCAGAATATTTCTGGATTATGAGGCCGGGCGGATCTCCTTTTACAATCTGTGTGACCCAATCCGACACCTCTACACCTTCATCACCACCTTCACTGAGCCCCTCCATGCTGGGTTAGGTGTATGGAGAGGCTGTATAAAGCTATGTGGGAGGAATCAGGAGATGTGAGAACTCCGTCCTGAGTATGGGGACATAGGGATGGGTGGTGGGATTGGTTTGTTAATCAGTCAATGCTTGAAAGAAGTGGTGTCTCAGTCATGTTAGAAATATGAGGGCTGCCAATGTAAGTCTCCTTCTGAAAAAAATATATTCTTTAATATTTTAACTTAACCTTTCAAGTGACCGACCTGGAACAAGCATGTCGTAAATAAGAAGCAGAAATGTGTCAGAATTCCTTATCTCTAAACTTGTTCCAGGTCATGACAGTATTGAAGATAAAGCGCCAGCATGACAGCCAGGGAACTAGCATTCTCAAATATTTAAATAGCAACCTCCATGGTTCTCTCACGACAGATGCCCTTCAACTTCTTCAATATACCTTCACCCCCTTCCTGCCCAGGCCAATTTTCAGATTGAAGATTTTATCATTTGTTGAGATATATAGACTTATCTTTTGGTGGTATTTAATCCCCACTGTTTTTTTTTTTTTTTTTTTTGCTATGTAAATAAAAAAATGTAAAAAAAAAATGTAATTTTGAAAAAAGAAACCTGTTTTTCTTAGTTTCTGTTATAAAATCTTGCAGATAAAAAATCTTGCTGCATAAATGTAGACCAAAATGTATTTTGCTACATTTCTTTGGCAAAAATACTCCAAATCAGTGTACAGTATATTATTTAGTCTGTGTAAGTCTCGATTCACACTAGCGCGACTTGTCAGACGACTTGTCAGCCTGACAAGTCACACTCCCTCGCGGTCCATTGACTTCTACAGGACCCGTTCTAATAGGAGCCACACAAGTCGGTCCGACTTAGAAAAAGGGTCCTGTACTACTTTGGGGCGACCTCGGAGCGACTTGCATAGACTTCCATTATGTGAAGTCCATGCAAGTTGCTCCGAAGTTGTGGTGCATGGGAATGCACAAGTCGCCCCGGAAGTAGTACAGAGTCGTGCCGCCCCAGTGGGAACCGACTCTAAAAGTGATAGTCTGCAAACTATGGGATATACAGTATTTGAAAATTGATCAGCCCCGATGTACTGAAGGCCTAACTCATGTCAGGCCCTAAAATGTCAGCATAGAACAAATGCCCCCAAAAATGACCCCTTTTTAAAAGTAAACACCCCAAAAGATATTTAATAAGGGGTTTGGCAAGTTTTTTTGTAACTTTTGTAGTTGTCATTTTTTTTGTCATGATTTTTTTTAAAGAATACCTAAATAAATTTTGTTTTTGTTTCTTTCAACAAAGTTGTCAATTTGACATGTTATTTCTCACACAGCATAGGAGTACTTACAACTACACCCCAAAACACATTCTGCTTTGCCTTTTGAGTATGGGGATACCACATGTGAGTCTTTTTCACAGCATAGATGCATAAAGAGGCCCCAAATCCAAGGAAAACCTTTGGGCTTTCAAGGAGCATAAATTACACATAAATTAAGCATCTCATTTCCTGACTACCTATCACGTTTTTGAAGGCCCTGGAGCACCAAGACAATGGAAACACCCACAAAATGGCCACAAGAAAAACTTCAAAGTATTTTCTGAAAGGCATACTAACTCTTTTGAAAAATTAATTTTTCGACACAAGTTTTTGGAAAATGCAGGAAAAAAAATAAAAAAGTTGTTAATTTTATAACACACATCATAGTCATATTTAGAATTACAGCCCAAAACACATTCTGCTACTTCTTCTAATTATAGTAATATCACATGTTTAAAGGCTTTTTAAACGTTTTGTAAAATAATGTATTTTTTTTTTTACAAAAAGTTGTTAATTAAGAAGAAATGTATAACACATATCATAGTCATATTTAGAATTCCAGCTCAAAACACATTCTGCTACTTCTTCCAAGTATGGTAATATCACATGTGTGAGGCTTTTTAAACCGCCTAACCAAAAATAGGGACCCAAAATCCAAGGAAGCACTTTCAGGCTTTCTAGGGATTTAAATTGTGCATCAAATTTCCTGACTACCTATGACATTTTTGGAGCACCAGGACATTATAAATACCCACAAAATGATCACATTTTGGAGTGTAAGAAGGAGAAAGGTTTTGGATTTTATATGAGGTGCAAATGATTATAGGGATGGAGGTGCGTCACCACAGTTGGTATTTCTTGTGATAGCCCTTTCTATTGATCCAGGGGGCTGGCCCCACTTTGTTTGTGGTCTGCAATATACTTCCATTTGATTAGACTCTCGTGGCTACATTTTGTTTAGCTTTATTTTATTTGACTTAGCCCCACAGCAATGGGCTTGTTTCTCCCTGGTTGTTGTGGTGGACAGATTTTTTTAAAGTCCCGGGAACTGCAATGTGCTCCGGCCGCCCTCCCCTTCCCCCTCATCTCTCCTCGATGTGGTGGTTGGGGTGGGATGGGCCACAGCGCATCGGTGCCAGACCTCTCTTACTGGACGTGTGACATCACTACGGTGGCGCCCACACGTTGACACATGATTAACTATCAGTGTTCACTCCATGAGGGAGTTTTTCTTTGGCACCAAACACCTGATTGGCAAATAGCCGATCAGGTAATGATGCACCTCCTCATATAGAACACTCGCGTAACGCTGGGAGTTGCCCGAATTTACGCTTTCGAGGCTGTATATTTATACCTCCTCTTGAGGACTGCATTGTTCACTTGCACTTTCTTTGGGCATAACATAAGGTAAAATTGTTAGTGGCTATGGAGTCATTTGACTCAATCTTTTTAACATACATCCGGACTGATCTCCATAAGTTCCTGTAGAACTTTTTCTATCAGGGTTTCACATTTTGACACCACTTTCATTTTTCTTTCCATTCTTTTCGTCTTCTTAACTCTGGGTAAGTGAATCACATACTTTGCACATAAAACTAGTGTTCACTGTATATGCTATGGTGAATTCTCTATCCCATCACATATTTATTTAATATTTTGGCACACAATTATACTCACTCCTTGGTTCTTTCCTCTTTTGGATTCGGGATCCAACTATCAGCCATACTATATAGGTCACCCAAATAACCAATACATTTGTATTACAACTATATACATTTTTATAATACCCTGTGCGGACAGCTTGCTGAGTCACCAGTGATCCCCCTATTGAGATTTGCACTTTCCCTGCAGTCCTCGCTTTTTAATCTGACATATATGAGTATCACTCCCACAGTTCCCTGTGTAAATGCTCCTAGATGGCCCTTGGTCCTATACACCATATGTCAAAGCTTGAGCTGATTTGTAAGTAAAACACGTGAAGGGCACTGTTCTAATTTTGTTTATTCACTTTATTGTTTGCAAAACATTCATATATATTTTGTGTAGATACATGGATTGCCCCTGCTCCTGAGGAAGTGGTTTGAATTCCACAAAACTTGTAGAGCAATATAGGGTGCAAGCTTTCTGTTTTAATCATGTATTTAGGTGTTCGTTTTATACCTATTTTTGTTTATCATGGACCAACATGGTAACTTGACTGTGATTTTTCACAAATCGGCTCTCAATCTCATACATCTCTATTAGTGGGTTATGGCTTACCAGTACCATGGATGTATATAATTTACTATATGAATTGTAGCAATTATGATGTTATATTTTTATAATTTGCTGATGAGACTATCTAATAAAATACTTGTTCTAAACAATATCATCTTTTCTACATAAATATATACTATGTCTATATGCAATATGCCAACTGTTGGTTATGCACCTCATTCAAAGTCCCAAACCTTTCTCCTTTTTATACAAATAGGGATAGAGGTACATTATTTGCACACTGCTCAAAAAAGTGAAAGGAACACTTTTTAATCAACGTAAAGTATCAAGTCGGTTGAACTCCTTGGATATTGATCTGGTCAGTTAGGTACCAGAGGGGGTTGTTAATCAGTTTCAGCTTATTTGGTGTTAATAAAATAAACAACAGGTGCTGTTGTGCAAAATGTGATTGTGGACATTTCTTTAGTTAAATAGTCATAATGTCTCCCAGTGTCAGTTTTACCGATAATCGCTATTCACAGCGAGTATTTCTTTAACTGTCATTGCAGGAAAGGCTTGTTAGTGAAAACCTTCCATTGGATGAGATGGCACAATACTTGTAACAAAGAGAGTCCATCGCACAAATCTATACCCACCATTCGGGGGCCCCGTACTGCTGAGATATGTTTGTGATATGGAATTCTTATCATTTTACCAAGATTAATGGATGGCATTTTTTAGTCATATTCGGATCCGTGTGACTGAAATACTGCTGCTATTATCTTATGCAGAGAAAGCCTCATCAACTGGAACAGTTAGAATGGTCACTATTAAATATGGTTTATATATATGAATCATGTTTGATTAGACCCACTAACAGGTATGAGTCCATGTTTATGGATTGACATGAATGAACGATGAGAAGCCATGTGCTACAGTTGGGATTCCCTTTGTTCAGTCGTGTCCATTCATGGGCATGTACTCTACAGTTCCTATTGTACTTTTTGAATGTATACATGTTCTGTGATTGGTGGTCATGAAGCCACTCCCTGTAACCCCCTTTTTTTCACTTGCTGTAAATAAACCAAGTCCTGCCCTGAGACACACAGAAGACACAGGAAACTCACACACACAGCACAGAACACATAGACACAGAGCTCACACAGCCATTCATCCATGCAGACACACAGAAACACACAGAAACTCTCACACACAAACACTTGCTCTTACCGACACTCACGCATCGACACACATACATATCCAGAGAGAAAGACCCGGCAGATGGCATTGATATAACCCAGCATGTCTGTTCCTTTTTTTGTCGCCGAGCGCTTGGTAAACCTTATGCAAAAGAGCGGTACATTTGTACTTTTCAGTACAAGCTATTAATTGCATTTGGTGCGTATTAATCTTCAGCGCACTGAGTGGGTTTCTATGCTCCAAGCCCTATTAGTTTCCACGACAGTGCACTAGATAGGCAGCAGTAAGATGACCAACAAAACCGGAATGGTTTTACAGGTGGAGGTCACTGTCGTTTTTCTCCCTAATCATCTTTTCTGACTGTTTTTCAATAGTTTTGCATTTGACTAGGGTCAGTGTCACTACTGGTAGCATGAGGCGATGCCTGGACCCTATAGAGGTTGCACAGGCAGTCCAACTCCTCCAGGATGGCACATCAATATGTGCCATTGCCAGAAGGTATTCTGTGTCTACCAGCACAGTTTCAAGAGCATTGAGGAGATTCCAGGAGATAGGCAGTTACGCTAGGAGAGCTGGACAGGGTCACAGAAGGTCCTTAACCCATCAGCAGGACCGGCATCTGCTCCTTTGTTCAAGGAGGAACAGGATGAGCACTGCCAGAGCCCTACAAAATGACCTCCATGAGACCACTGGTGTGAAGGTCTCTGACCAAACAATCAAAAACAGACTTCATGAGGGTGGCCTGAGGGTCCGATGTCCTCTAGTGGGCCCTGTGCTCACTGCCTGGCACAATAGAGCTCAAATGACATTTACCATTGAACATCAGAATTGGCAGGTCCGCCGAGTTTAAATTCAGCCATGGAAATATTTTCATACCAGCCCCATAGCATTATTATACCAGCTTAGCAGCATAACGCCATTATTTTCTTGTTCATAAAAGGGAAAACCATGCATTTTAAAGTACATTTGAAGAGTGTATTAAAGATATTAAAGCATATAGGGCATATGAGCAAATTCCCATTAAAAGTGCGGACGTGGTACAGGAGGTGGTCATAGGCTGTGTGGGCATTGTACAGGAGATGCAGTGCTGCAGGCATGGTACAGGAGATGCAGGCGCTGCAGACATGGTAAAGCGATGCAGAGGCTGCAGGCATGGTGCAAGAGATGCAGAGGTTGTGGCCATGGGGCAGGAGATGCAGAGGCTGCGGGAACAGAGCAGGAGATGCAGAGGCTGCGGGGATAGGGCAGGAGATGAAGAGGCTGTGGGCATGGGGCAGGAGATGCAGGGGCTGCAGGCATGGGGTGGAAGATGCAGAGGCTGCGGGCATGGGGCAGGAGATTCAGAGGCTGCGGGCATGGTACAGGAGATGCAGGGGCTGCGGGCATGGTGCAGGAGATGCGGGGGGCTGCGAGCATGGTACAAGAGATGCAGGGGCTGCGGGCATGATACAGAAGATACCAGGGCTGCAGACATGGTACAGGAGATGTAAAGGCTGTGGGCATGAGGCAGGAGATGAAGAGGCTGCGAGCATGGTGCAGGAGATGCAGAGGCTGTGGGCATGGTACAGGAGATGCAGAGACTGTGGGCTTGGTACAGGAGAGGCAGGGGCTGTGGACATAGCGTAGGAGATGCAGAGGCTGCGGGCATGTTGCAGGGGCTGCGGGCATGTTGCAGGAGATGTGGGGCTATGGACATGGTACAGGAGATGCAGTGCTGTGGGAACGGTACAGGAGATGCAGGACTGCAGGCATGGTGCAGGAGATGCATTGCTGTGGGCATGGTACAGGAAAATCTCCTATACCATGCCCACAGCACTGCATCTTCTAAGGAGATGCAAGTCTGTGGAGGGGTCTTACTTACCCATCAGTGAGGCAGCTTACATTTAAAAATGGCACCACCCGGCGCCATCACGCCACTGCGCACAGGTGTGTACGGGTTTTCCCAAGCAGCTGCGGCGCATGCGCAGTATACATGTCAGACATTTTTTTTACAGGTGCCATGGATGTTCAGGCAGCCCCAGGGCAGGGGAACTTGCCTGTCTACCAGGAAATTTCCCAGTATCCTGGTAGGCCAGTCCGGTCCTGCTTGTGTTCAAAAGGGGGGCCTGGGCACCTGCCAAGCAGGAGTGTTAAGTTCATGTTAAGTTCAAATGTTAAGTTTGAGCCATGAAATAATCTACGCCAATCAGGTTTGCATTCGTCTCCATATGTTTACTCAGAATATACGCCATACAGCCGTACAATGGTTCACACCATCCTTCAATGGATGTGTGACACAGATTAAATTTGTTACAGAGCTTTTATAATACATAAATGGGCACAAGCCCAAGTTACAGAATACACAAAGTTTCACAATATTGCACAAGATTTCACAACACAGTCTAATTACACATACGGTCAGCTTGACCCAACAAGGGCGTAGTGACAGGTTAGTCTGACAATTAAAAAAGATTGAATATGTTAGGGAAAATAACATTTTACGGTAATAAGTGCTTATTTTCATAAACATCTCTTTCCGGGAACTTAAGGAAGTTCCTTTGGCAGAACATCTCATGTTATACTTGACATATATTCATAATAAAGACAACATAACAAACAGACTCAGACTGAAATCCTAAAACGTATTATTTTGAAAGTATATTCAGGGATTAAGAGGGGAGTCTAGACTGCTATACTGAATATGGATATATGAATATGTAATATAAAAGTCTTTAAGAGTCCTCAATATGTTCTCATATCTCGACAGGAGGACCAGCTGTACTGCCTTATTGCAGATACCAATCCTCTTATTCCTCCTCCTGCAGCGCTGATGGCCTCTCCTCCTCTCCCTACCTCTGGCTGCACTGCAGGGGGATCAGTTCTAGAATCTGCTCCACCATCCTGTCCTCAGTCCCTTTCTTAGTCTTAAATGTAAGACATCAGGGGTTGTGACGGTGGCGGGTATCAGACCCCTGGCCTTCTCATCCAACTCATGACCAAGGACCAGGCAATCTCACACCCTGCCGTCACTTGCGTAACAATGCCACTCTCAGCTGCACACCACAATCAAGATGCCCGCAGGCTGAGAGCGATTGTCACCGGGCTAATTAAACAATTAACCCTTCCTCTGCCACCACCGCTTCGTTGGAGCCCAGCGGATGCTCGTAATTTTAGAAATACCAATTATGACTTTAGAATAACCATCTGTAACACGCGCTGTCACCGCAGACAGGGGTGTCCAGAGGGTTTATTCTAGACAGTAGCGCTCTTCAAGAGACAGGTTTGTTGGTTTAGTTTGCATTAAGAGCTTAGAGACAAAATTAACACTTTTCAAAATAAGGTTTAATTATAAAAAGGTTTAGATGGGTGCAAATAAAAATATTTACAGAAAAATGGGTTACAAAGAAATAGAGACACAATTCAGCAATTTAGAAAAATAAGATAAATAATTAGAAATGAAATACTTGCATTCAAAGTCCTGGGTAGTATCAGAGTTTCAAAAGCTGAGCATGTGTGATAGGTCCTCAAAGTGATATAGATATGTTCCTTCTTCGATGTTACTGCTTTGATGTTAAAATGAGAACTGAGAAACTCATCAGCTTCTCTCTTTTTCTCTGACCCGCAGGAGGTGTCACCAGAGGTCCTTGACCAATAAACACTGGGGCCATGGGCGGCCCTGAGGCTCAGCAAAATGCCAAGACACCTCCTGTTTAGACAGATTTATAACAGAACTCACATCTCGAAATATGTAATGGTTAAATTCCCGAAACTGACATTTTACTGTGTGGCATTAAATCTTATATCCACAGACACCAAACACAGGTTATCTCGGAATAACCTCTGACCCGTAAGGCATCTGATCTCTAGCTTGTCTTCCCTAGGAGCGAACATGATCATGTATGATCTTAAATCGATCGGTATTTTACTTTGCATTTAACTATACACTTTCTAGAGACTAGGGTTGAGCGGACACCTAGATGTCCGTGTTCGACGGGTTCGGCCGAACTTTAAAAAAAAGTCCGGGTCCGTGTCCCGGACTTTTACCGAACTTTTCCCGGACACCGAACCCCATTGAAGTCAATGGGGACCCGAACTTTAAGGCACTAAAATGGCTCTAAAACACCAAAGGAAAGGGCTAGAGTGCTGCAAATGGCAGCAAAACGTAATTAAGAGCATGGCAAGTGCTCTGCAAACAAATGTGGATAGGGAAATAACTTAAAACAACAAAAAAAAAACAGAAAAATAAAACAATGTTCTTCTTCATCTCTGAAGGACGAGGCCCATATGGAGTAGGAGGGAGGTTGAGGTGGTGGTGGATGTGGCGGTGACATAGGCATGCACACAGGGTGTGCCGGGTGTGCCTGGGCACACCCTAATCACCTAGGGCACATAGCATTGCCAGTGAGGAGATGGGAAAGATCTCCCTCGGACCTGCTCTGCTCTATTTCTCTTTGCCTACAGGTACATGGCCCCGATACATTACTCTCCCTGCTGGCAAACACATGCATGTGTATTTCAACTTTGGGGTGCACACCTTAATGCAATAGGCTGCGCACACCTATGGGCGGTGTAGGTGGAAGCGGCGGTGGAGGAGGACCAGGGCCGGATTAAGAGCATCATGGGCTTGGTGCTGAGGATTTTGAAGGGCCTTAAGGGCCGTGCCTTGGCATGCACCCAGAGGAGGAAGGGTGCAGCCATGCATGCCTAATTCAACATGGGATGCTGTCTCTGAAGCCCATAAACACATCCATGCATCGGCAACTGTCCCTCCTTGTCCGGCCTTCGCGCTGTGTGGGGAGGTTCTGAGGGTGCTGCCTGGGGAAGCGAGCATAGAAGCCAGACTTCTGTGTTTACAAGTGACAGAAGAGCGGTAACAGTGAATATGGCCAACCCGGGGCCTATATAAAAGGTAGGGGCCTGGAGCTGCAGCTCCAATAGCCCCTACATTAATCTGGCCCTGAGGAGGAGGACGAGGTAGCCAACACTGCTTCTTTTCACAAATTTTAAATGAGGGTACACCCCAAAAGAGTGAGAAAGAGCAAAAATGGAACAATGGGTGGGTAAGGTCGGTATCCATTGCTATTCTGCATAAGGTACGGAAAAGTCCCGTGGGATCCATGCCTGGTTCATTTTAATGAACGTGAGCTTGTCCACATTGTCTCTGGACAGGCGGCTGCGCTTGTCTGTTATAACGCCCCCAGCCGTGCTAAATACCCGTTCAGATAATACACTGGCTGCAGGGCACGCCAGCACCTCCAAGGCGTAAAGGGCAAGCTCAGGCCATGTGCCCAATTTGGAGACCCAGAAGTTGAAGGGGGCAGACCCCTCATTCACTACATGTAGGCGTGTGCACACATACTGCTCCACCATGTTGGTAAAATGCTGCCTCCTGCTAAGACGTTCCATCTGAGCTGCTGGTGCTGCTGTTTGTTGTGGCGTGCTGACAAAGCTTTTCCACATTTCGGCCATGCTAACCCTGCCTTCTGAGGTGCTGGCGGTGCCCTGGTTGCGTTGGCGACCTCCTCCTCCTCTGCCTTGTGCTTCCACTGCGGCCCCGCTGTCAGATGGGAATGCCAGCAGCATGGCGTCTACCAGCGTGCGCTTGTACTCGCGCATCTTGCGATCGCGCTCCAGTGAGTGAATTAAGGACGGTACGTTGTCCTTGTAACGGGGATCCAGCAGCGTGGCCACCCAGTAATCAGCACAAGTTAGAATGTGGGCAACTCGGCGGTCGTTGTGGAGACACTGCAGCATGTAATCGCTCATGTGTGCCAGGCTGCCCAGAGGCAACGAAAGGCTGTCCTCTGTGGGAGGTGTATCGTCCGTGTCCTCTGTATCCCCCCAGCCACGCACCAGTGATGGCCATGAGCTGGCCTGGGTGCCACCCTGCTGTGAACATGGTTCCATCTCCTCCTCCAGCTCCTCCTCCTCCTCCTCCTCCTCATCCTCCTCATTCTCCAGAACTGTGCCCCTGCTGGACAATTGTGTCCCTGGCGTTTGTGTGTGCAGGAACCCACCCTCGGAGCCCCTTGCGAATGACTGCCCTGAAAGCCTTGGAAATGTTACCTCTTCATCCTCCTCCTCCTCCTCATCCTGTGCCACATCCTCTTCCATCATCGCCCGAATTGTTTTATCAAGGAGGCATAGAAGTGGGATAGTTAAGCTGAGAACGGCGTCATTGCCACTGGCCATGTTGGTGGAGTACTCAAAACAGCGCAACAAGGCACACAGGTCTCGCATGGAGGCCCAGTTATTGGTGGTGAAGTGGTGCTGTTCCGCAGAGCGACTCATGCGTGCGTGCTGCAGCTGAAACTCCACTATGGCCTGCTGCTGCTCGCACAGTCTTTCCAGCATGTGCAAGGTGGAGTTCCACCTTGTGGGCACGTCACATATGAGGCGGTGAGCGGGAAGGCCGAAGTTACGCTGCAGCGCTGCCAGGCGAGCAGCAGCAGGGTGAGAACGTCGAAAGTGCGCACAAACGGCCCGCACTTTCTGCAGAAGCTCTGACATATCGGGGTAGTTTTTAAGGAACCTCTGCACCACCAAATTCAGCACATGCGCCAGGCAAGGGATGTGCGTCAAACCGGCTAGGCCCAGAGCTGCTATGAGATTTCGCCCGTTATCGCACACCACCAGGCCGGGCTTGAGGCTCGCTGGCAGCAACCACTCATTTGTCTGCTGTTCCATGCTCCTCCACAACTCCTGCGCGGTGTGTGGTTTGTCCCCCAAACAGGCAAGTTGTAAAACTGCCTGCTGTCGTTTACCCCTGGCCGCGCTGAAGTTGGTGGTGAAGGTGTTACGCTGTCCGGATGAGGAGGCGGTAGAGGATGAGGAAGCGGAGTAGGAGGAGTTAGGAACAGGAGGCAAACTGAAGCGCCCTGCAATCCTCGGTGGTGGAAGGACATGCGCCAAATTGCTATCCGCCTCAGGCCCATCCGCCACTGCATTTACCCAGTGTGCCGTTAGGGAGATATAACGCCCCTGACCGTGCTTACTGGTCCACGTATCGGTAGTTAGGTGGACCTTGGCACAGATGGCGTTGCGCAGTGCACACCTGATTTTTTCCCCCACTTGGTTGTGCAGGGAAGGGATGGCTTGCCTGGAAAAGTAGTGGCGGCTGGGCACGACGTACTGTGGGACAGCCACCGACATAAGGTTTTTAAAACTGTGCGTCTCTACCAGACGGAATGACAGCATTTCAAAGGCCAATAATTTTGAAATGCTGGCATTCAGGGCCAGGGATCGTGGGTGGGTAGGGGGGTACTTCCTCTTCCTCTCAAGTGTTTGGGAGATGGAAAGCTGAACGCTTCCACGGGACATTGTGGAGGTGGTTGTTGGTGACCCAGGTGGTGGTGTTGCTGACAGATCGTCTGTTTGCGGGGTGGCAGGTGCCGGTATCACTACAGATGTGGCTGGAGTGGCCGAGACTGCAGCAGAAGAGGAAGCAGGATGAGCCAGAGACGTTTCTTGGTTTTGAAGGTGTGTACCCCACTGCAGCTCGTGCTTTGCACTTAGATGCCTGATCATGCAGGTTGTGCTCAGGTTGAGAAGGTTTATGCCTCGCTTCAAGCTCTGATTGCACAGGGTGCAAACCACTCGTGTCCTGTCATCAGCACATTTTCTAAAGAACTTCCATGCTAGAGAACTCCTTTGAGCTGACTTTGGTGCGCTCGTTCCCTTGCTGCGTTGGGCAGTAGCGGGCGTAGTGTCTAGGGCACGGCCGCTCCGCTTCTGCACACTGCTCCCTCTTCTGCTGTGCTGGTGGCTCTGTGTGACCACCGCCTCTTCCTCCAAACTACTCAGGTCACCTGCATGACGTTCATTCCATGTGGGGTCGAGGACCTCATCGTCCTCCACATCATCTTCCACCCAGTCTTCACCCCTGCCCTCCTTGTCGGTCTCCACAATGCTGAACGCCGCAGCAGTTGGCACCTGCGTTTCGTCATCATCGGAGACGTGCTGCGATGATCCTTGCATGTACTCATCTTGAGAAATAAGTGGTTGGGCATCGCTGCACTCAATCTCTTCCACTTCTGGGGCTAGGTGGATGGCCCTGGGAAACCCTGCTGACAGAGTCATCAAAAAGAAGAAGAGACTGCTGTATGGCTTGGGGCTCAGACTGCTTGCCTGATTTGCAAGGGGGTGAGGTGAAAGACGGTTGGACATCGGCTGCAGGTGCCAACTCTGACCTTTCTGCAGTAGACTGGGTGGGAGACAATGTGAAGGAACTGGAGGCACTGTCAGCAGCAAACCAATCTACTATCGCCTCCACTTGTTCTGGCCTCATCACTTCTAGGGGCGTATGATGCCCTACCAAATACTGATGCAGGTTCTGTCGCCTACTCACACTTGAGGAAGGTGTTTCACTTGTGCGTGTAGCTGGCACAGATCGACCACGTCCTCTCCTTGCAACAGGAGCTCTACCAGCAGCACCACGACCCAGGCCATGGCCCTTATTTGACGGTCTCCTCATATTTCTGTAATTTAAGATCTTGCCCTAGAAAGGTTTTTATTGTATAGCGGAATAGGAAATATGATCCAAAAAAGTGTATGTATCTCGCACGTACAAAACCACACTAGGCCCCAATTACTATTGTTTCTACCCCTAAAAGGATGGATGAGGAGTAGGAGGAGTATGGAACAGACAGCACCCTCAAATCTTCAGAAGTATGAGATGAACCTCAAAAACTTGGAAAGGTGGATCTCACACGTACCGACACAGACTATCCCGCAATTCAATTAATCCTCAAAGGTTTTTATTGAATAGCGGAATAGGAAATATGATCAAAAAAAGTGTATGTATCTCGCACGTACACAACCACACTAGGCCCCAATTACTATTGTTTGTACCCCTAAAAGGATGGTTGAGCAGTAGGAGCAGGAGTATGGAACAGGCAGCACCCTCAAATCTTCAGAAGTATGAGATGAACCCCAAAAACTTGGAAAGGTGGATCTCACACGTACCGACACAGACTATCACGCAATTTAATTGATCCCCAAAGGTTTTAATTGAATAGCGAAATAGAAAATATGATCAAAAAGAAAGTGTATGTATCTCACACGTACACCACCACACTAGGCCCCAATTACTATTGTTTGTACCCCTAAAAGGATGGTTGAGCAGTAGGAGCAGGAGTATGGAACAGGCAGCACCCTCAAATCTTCAGAAGTATGAGATGAACCCCAAAAACTTGGAAAGGTGGATCTCACAAGTACCGACACAGACTATCACGCAATTTAATTGATCCCCAAAGGATTTAATTGAATAGCGGAATAGAAAATATGATCAAAAAGAAAGTGTATGTATCTCACACGTACACCACCACACTAGGCCCCAATTACTATTGTTTGTACCCCTAAAAGGATGGTTGAGCAGTAGGAGGAGGAGTATGGAACAGGCAGCACCCTCAAATCTTCAGAAGTATGAGATGAACCCCAAAAACTTGGAAAGGTGGATCTCACACGTACCGACACAGACTATCACGCAATTTAATTGATCCCCAAAGGATTTAATTGAATAGCGGAATAGAAAATATGATCAAAAAGAAAGTGTATGTATCTCACACGTACACCACCACACTAGGCCCCAATTACTATTGTTTGTACCCCTAAAAGGATGGTTGAGGAGTAGGAGGAGGAGTATGGAACAGGCAGCACCCTCAAATCTTCAGAAGTATGACATGAACCCCAAAAACTTGGAAAGGTGGATCTCACACGTACCTACACAGACTATCACGCAATTTAATTGATCCCCAAAGGATTTAATTGAATAGCGGAATAGAAAATATGATCAAAAAGAAAGTGTATGTATCTCACACGTACACCACCACACTAGGCCCCAATTACTATTGTTTGTACCCCTAAAAGGATGGTTGAGCAGTAGTAGGAGGAGTATGGAACAGGCAGCACCCTCAAATGTTCAGAAGTATGAGATTGTGTTCACTGTACCCCACAAAGATTGTGTTCACTGCACCCCACAAAGATTGTGTTCACTGCACCTCAAAAAGGATTTTGTTCACTGCACCCCACAAAGATTGTGTTCACTGCACCCTAAAAGGATTTTGTTCACTGCACCCCAAAAATATTGTGTTCACTGTACCCCCCAAAGATTGTGTTCACTGCACCCCACAAAGATTCTGTTCCCTGTACCCCACAAAGATTGTGTTCACTGCACCACAAAAAGGATTTTGTTCACTGCACCCAAAAAGATTGTGTTCACTGCACCCCAAAAAGGATGTTGTTCACTGCACCCCAAAAAGGATTTTGTTCACTGCACCCCAAAAAGATTGTGTTCACTGCACCCCACAAAGATTGTGTTCACTGCACCCCACAAAGGATTTTGTTCACTGCACCCCAAAAAGATTGTGTTCACTGTACCCCCCAAAGATTGTGTTCACTGCACCCCACAAAGATTCTGTTCACTGTACCCCACAAAGATTGTGTTCACTGCACCCCACAAGGGATTTTGTTCACTGCACCCCAAAAAGATTGTGTTCACTGCACCCCAAAAAGATTGTGTTCACTGCACCCCAAAAAGGATTTTGTTCACTGCACCCCAAAAAGGATGTTGTTCACTGCACCCCAAAAAGGATTTTGTTCACTGCACCCCAAAAAGATTGTGTTCACTGCACCCCACAAAGATTGTGTTCACTGCACCCCAAAAAGGATTTTGTTCACTGCACCCCAAAAAGATTGGGTTCACTGCACCCCAAAAAGGATTTTGTTCACTGCACCCCAAAAAGGATGTTGTTCACTGCACCCCAAAAAGGATTTTGTTCACTTCACCCCAAAAAGATTGTGTTCACTGCACCCCACAAAGAATGTGTTCACTGCACCCCAAAAAGGATTTTGTTCACTGCACCCCAAAAAGATTGTGTTCACTGCACCCCACAAAGATTGTGTTCACTGCACCCCACAAAGGATTTTGTTCACTGCACCCCAAAAAGATTGTGTTCACTGCACCCCACAAAGATTGTGTTCACTGCACCCCACAAAGGATTTTGTTCACTGCACCCCAAAAAGATTGTGTTCACTATACCCCCCAAAGATTGTGTTCACTGCACCCCACAAAGATTCTGTTCACTGTACCCCACAAAGATTGTGTTCACTGCACCCTAAAAGGATTTTGTTCACTGCACCCCAAAAAGGATTTTGTTCACTGCACCCCAAAAAGGATGTTGTTCACTGCACCCCAAAAAGGATTTTGTTCACTGCACCCCAAAAAGATTGTGTTCACTGCACCCCACAAAGATTGTGTTCACTGCACCCCACAAAGAATTTTGTTCACTGCACCCCAAAAAGATTGGGTTCACTGCACCCCAAAATGGATTTTGTTCACTGCACCCCAAAAAGGATGTTGTTCACTGCACCCCAAAAAGATTGTGTTCACTGCACCCCACAAAGATTGTGTTCACTGCACCCCACAAAGGATTTTGTTCACTGCACCCCAAAAAGATTGTGTTCACTGCACCCCAAAAAGGATGTTGTTCACTGCACCCCAAAAAGGATTTTGTTCACTGCACCCCAAAAAGATTTTGTTCACTGCACCCCAAAAAGGACGTTGTTCACTGCACCCCAAAAAGGATTTTGTTCACTGCACCCCAAAAAGATTTTGTTCACTGCACCCCAAAAAGGACGTTGTTCACTGCACCCCAAAAAGATTGTGTTCACTGCAGCCCAAAAAGATTGTGTTCACTGCAGCTCACACACAGAAAAATGGATGTGGATCACTGACACCTGCCTATCTCCTATCCCACACCACACAGCAATATCGATTGTAGTTTGTAGAACACAGTTTCCCTAAAATTCAGCAGCAGCAGCCTCTCCCTAACAGGATTGAGAAGAGATCGTAGATCAGGATTGAGTGCAGAGTCACCCCACCCCCCACACAGCAATATCGATTGTACTTTGTAGAAGACACTGACCCTATAATTCAGCAGACTCTATCCCTAAAATGCCTACAACTCAATTCTATCCGGACACAAATGGTTTTTTCCTGCCTGTCTTTCCCTAATCAGCAGCCAGCACGTTGATGTGTGCTCTGTCCCTGATCTAAGCAGCAGAATGAAGACGCTGCGGCTGCCTGGAACTTATAAAGACTTGGTCACATGCTTCAGACGGCCAATCACAGCTACTGAGACATTTGCAGGCATGGCTGGGATGGCTTAAGGCACACCAGTTAAACGATTGTTGATTGGCTGTTGAAAGCCCGCCATGAAAAGAGCGCCAAAGCATGCAAAACCCGGAAATAAAACGACCGAACACGGATTTTTACCCGAACATACAGTAAAGTGTCCGTGTCCGTGTTCGGGTACAAAAAATCCAATTATTCGGTACGAACACGAATAATACAGTCATTGTTCGCTCAACACTACTAGAGACATATCTGGGCTGTGTTTACAATTATGAATTTATGTGTGAATGTGTTACAGTTCTAATGGCCAGCTGGGCAGTGTGGTATTTACGACCCAGCCTGGTCAGTCTTAATGGCTTGCTTGTTTATGGCTTTACAACCTGGTCTGCCATCTGCCAGGCATCCTGTCTGCGGAGATAACAGTTCTTTGAAGCTCGAATACTAATGCTAAGTGACCCAGGGAGTTAATTACCTGGAGGAGAGAGAGGGGGGGAGTAAAATATCTCTGAGTACACACAGTATTTGCTTGCTAGACTGTGTTACTGAACAACATGGATTCCCGTGGTGACAAAATGGTTGCTTGACAAAATGGTGTCCCTGCGCACGATACCATTAGAGGGGTCTGTTCAGAACTCTGATATTTCTCCAACGAGCCCAAGAAGGGCAGTTAAAAAAATGTAAAAAATAAATAAATATCTAAAAAAAAAATGTAAGAAAATACAAGATATAAAAAAAGAATTAAAAAAATTTAGGGACACATTGACATGTGCTTTGCACTCTGTAATTTCTGCCATGACATGTCTACACCCCTAGACAAGGCCTCTGTTGCTCTGTGTTTGAGCTTTGGGGTGCACATCTTAATGCAATAGGCTGTGCACACCTATGCAGCTAGCATTGACTTCAATTGAGTTCTGATTCAGCATCTGAATTTCTGTGAAGTTTACTGAACTCATCACAAAACCCGATACTGTTGGCTCATCAATATTGGCCAAATATGTCCAGACGTAAATTAAATTTGTCTTCGGATTCAAGGTTTGAAGTTTAAAATGGCTCTCATTGTATTTTTCAGAGACATATAAACATTTATGTGTACATGTGCACCCACACACACCCAACTACATGTACATACACACCCACATTGAAACCACAATGCAATATGCAAGTCTTAGTTACACACGCAGTTGCTATATATAGCAAGGGTAATGAATTACAATTCAAGGCGGTCCGGTCACTAAAACTTTCTTCTTGCCGAGGTCCGGTTCTCAAGTCTGTGCCATAAAAGATTGTACGCTCCTACTCTACTTTTTTGGGGGCAGCCACGCGCTATGGCACTTTGCTTACTGTTTTCTTCACCCACTCTGGTAATACTCTGTAAATGTCCCCAATAGTGTTCCCCTTACATCAGGTGCCCCTACCAGAGTGATTCATTACATTGGGTTCCCCCAAAAAACAGTTGCCACTGTCAGGGTACCCCCTTATAACAGGTGTTCCCATAAGAGTGCCCCCTTACATCAGGTATTACCGTCAAGAGTGCCCACTTACATCAGGTTTCTTCATTGGAAGACCCCTTTACATTAGGTGCTATCATCAGAGTGCCTCCCTTACACCATTTGTCCACATCAAATCAGCTGTGTCACATCAGAGTGCCTCCTTAGAATAGATGTCATCATCAGATTGCCCTTTTACTTCAGGTGTCTCCATCACATCAGGTGTGCTCATCAGAGTACTCCTTTACATCAGGTGTCCCCATCAGAGTACCCCCTTACATCAGGTGTCCCAATCAGAGTGCCCCCTTACATCAGGTGTTCCCATCAGTGTGCCCCCATACATCAAATGTTGCCATTACTGTGCCCCCCTTACATCAGGTGTCCTCATCAAAGTGCCCCTTTATATCAGGTTTTGCCATCACAGTGCCCCCTTACATCAGGTGTCCCATCAGAGTGCCCCTTAACATAATATGTGCCCATCAGCATGCCCCTTATTTTATGCTATGGGGGAACTCTGATGGGTACATTTTATGTTAAGGGGCATGCTGATGGGTACATTTTATGTTAAAGGGCATGCTGATGGGCACATATTATGTTAGTGGGGTCACGCTGATGGGCACATACTATGTTAGGGGGCACTCTGATGGGTACATTTTATGTTAAGGGGCACTCTGATCGGTTAAAATTTATGTTAAATTGCATGCTGATGGACGCATTTTGATGTGCCCATCAGTGTGCTCTTTAATATAAAATGTGCCCATCAGAGGGAACCCTAACATAAAATAAGGGGCAGCAAACAATCACTGCAAAGCGTAGATGTGACACTTAAGATTGAGATAAGATAAAAAAGCACTATAACAAGCTGACTATTAGCATTCTGATTCTTTTCAATGCCTCCTGCAGCCTTCAATCACACACAGCAGACACAGCTGGCGCAACAGACATAGCAAACACTGCAGACACAGCAGGAACAGCAGACGCAGCAGGCACAGCAGACACAGCAGACACAGTAGACACAGCAGGTACAGCAGACACAGCAGGCACAGCAGACACAGCAGACACAGCAGGAACAGCAGACACAGCAGGCACAGCAGACTCGGCAGGCACAGCAGACACAGCAGGCACAGTAGACACAGCAGAAACAGCAGACACAGCAGACACAGCAGACACAGCAGGCACAGCAGGCACAGCAGACACAACAGGCACAGCAGACTCAGCAGACACAGCAGACACAGCAGGAACAGCAGACACAGCAGGCACAGCAGACTCGGCAGGCACAGCAGACACAGCAGGCACAGCAGACACAGCAGGAACAGCAGACACAGCAGGCACAGCAGACACAACAGGCACAGCAGGCACCAGATGTAGGCTTTAGACAGCGATCTCCCGTCACTCAGCAGCAGTGATCACTGCTTACTACCTCCTTCACAGTGGTCACTGCTCTTACAACACTCCCCACTCAGGGAGATCACAGTTTTCTTATTTTGTGAAGATAGTGACATGTTTACACACTCCAGCTTATTCTGCCGCACTCCCTGCTTCCTCCTACTCCGACCTTGCCAGATACTCTGGGCTCCAGACACACCACATGCCGCTCTTTACTTGTTGATGTTTAGCAGAAGGACTGAGCAGAGCGTCGTCGGCACCCCACTAGGTCAAAGGAGAACGCTTAACAAAGCTCCAGCGCACAGCACTCTGACTCTCACAGCCTCTCACACACTCTTTGGAGTCAGGGCCTGCGCTCCCGCTAGGCAAACTAGACAGTCGCCTAGGGCATACTGCTCACTAGGCTTCCCCATACTCCACGGCTCTGCCTGTGTGCGCAAATTGATCAGGTTGTTCGCCGGCACCACAAGACTTCACAGCTCTACCGGCATACTGCTGCTGAGTGTCCTCCTGTCACTGTGCAAGTGTGCAGTGCGGGCGTGCCTCACAGTCTGACTGTGAGCGAACATGACCAGGATTGGTTGATGTTCACAGCCAGTCCAGATGGCGAGTAGGATTAGGCTGCAGCCTGGCTGCCAGTAATGTTCCAGGACAGGTGCCACTGCTTCCAGCCAATGAGGTGCAGTGCATGGCACCTCAACGTGTCATCATTAATTTGCTCCTTCCATCCACATCGCAGAGGAGCCCGCTACAGTCAGTCCTTGCTGTCTGTCCCACACGGAGCTGAGGAGAGAAGGTAAGAGAGAAGAGATAGGAACCAGTCAGACCAGTGTCCCTAATATTTATATCAGCAGCAAATTGTAATATAAGCAGCAGTCTTGTGTGATCCCCAGCCCAGGCCATTCCCCCTATTATATATCAGAAGAAAATATAATATATACAAAAGCAGCAGTCTTGTGTTTTTTTTTTCTTTTAAGGGAGAAGGGGGGGGGGGTGCGCAAGTAGATAGTCTTGCCTAGGGCGCAAAATAGTCTAGCAACGGCCCTGATTGGAGTGGCCACATCAGCAGCTGCATCACTGTGTGCCGCCAGACAGGCAAGACTTTATACTGGCAACCTGACGGTCCAGATAGGAGCGTCGCTAGGTCCGTGTTGGGACCGCCGGCCACCATTTAATGACAGCTGCTATATACATGTAGCAGGTTTTCCAGGCATTGGGCCTGATGTGGGTCTGCCATTGTTACCGGTGACACCTTCAGCCCATTTAAGCTGAATACCCAAGTGTGAGATTGAAGACAATGACCATTCCAGCATCTTTGGTTTGTTTTGTTTATTTGATAATGGGGATGGGAGAAGGGAATGAGTGGGATACTCCTCTGGCTCAACTAGGTACAACTGGGACACTTTGCAGAAAAATGCCTGTTAGCACTGTCTTGACGCCGGATGCTGGATGCTGACCAACGCTTGCTGGTTCTTTAAAAAATACTGACTTGCTGAGCTGTGCTTGAACTTGACTTTTGACACACTGGTTAGCTCAAAACTCTTCAGGGCCCAACTGCTGGCGCCCCCTTTACACTTCAGGGTCCTCTCACTAGGCACCCCCTCTACACTTCAGGGTCCTCTCACTAGGCACCCCCTCTACACTTCAGGGTCCTCTCACTAGACACCCCCTCTGAACTTCAGGGTCCTCTCACTAGGCACCCCCTCTACACTTCAGGGTCCTCTCACTAGGCACCCCCTCTGAACTTCAGGGTCCTCTAACTAGGCACCACCTCTGAACTTCAGGGTCCTCTCACTAGGCACCCCCTCTACACTTCAGGGTCCTCTCACTAGGCACCCCCTCTACACTTCAGGGTCCTCTCACTAGACACCCCCTTTGAACTTCAGGGTCCTCTTACTAGGCACCCCCTCTACACTTCAGGGTCCTCTCACTAGGCACCACCTCTGAACTTCAGGGTCCTCTCACTAGGCACATCCTCTACACTTCAGGGTCCTCTCACTAGGCACCCCCTCTGAACTTCAGGGTCCTCTCACTAGGTAACACCTCTGAACTTCAGGGTCCTCTCACTAGGCACACCCTCTACACTTCAGGGTCCTCTCACTAGGCACCCCCTCTGAACTTCAGGGTCCTCTCACTAGGCACCCCCTCTACACTTCAGGGTCCTCTTACTAGGCACCCCCTCTGAACTTCAGGGTCTTCTCACTAGGCACCCCCTCTACATTTCAGGGTCCTCTCACTAGGCACCCCCTCTGAACTTCAGGGTCCTCTCACTAGGCACCCCCTCTACACTTCAGGGTCCTCTCACTAGGACCCCCCCTCTCTGAACTTCAGGGTCCTCTCACTAGGCACCGCCTCTACACTTCAGGGTCAACACTGGCACCCCGTTTATCGCTAGCTGGTTCCTGGATCCCTTGGACCTTCACCTGAGTGGTCCCCTCTCTCTAGGCTGACCCCCAGGGGCAGTTTGCAGTACTCACAAACTGGGAATGCTTTCCTGAAACTGGACCTCCTCTGCTCCGCTGGTCCTCAGCACATCGGATCCTCTCTGGAGCTCAGCTCAGCTCACTCCGTCCCCTCAGGCAAGCTGCCCAGGACACCCAATCCTGCTGACAGGAGGAGAGACAGCCGTACTCTCCCTCCTGGGACTCTGCTTCCCGCCAAAGATGCTGCGTCATGCGCTCCCCTCAAACTTATACCCACTCCCAGAATCCTGTGTGGCAGAATCTGCCTTTCTGGGGTATATACAGGCCTGAATGTGCCATTGATTGATTTGACTTGACTTTTGACACACTGGTTAGCTCAAAACTCTTCAGGGCCCAACTGCTGGCGCCCCCTTTACACTTCAGGGTCCTCTCACTAGGCACCCCCTCTACACTTCAGGGTCCTCTCACTAGGCACCCCCTCTACACTTCAGGGTCCTCTCACTAGACACCCCCTCTGAACTTCAGGGTCCTCTCACTAGGCACCCCCTCTACACTTCAGGGTCCTCTCACTAGGCACCACCTCTGAACTTCAGGGTCCTCTCACTAGGCACACCCTCTAGAACTTCAGGGTCCTCTCACTAGGCACCCCCTCTACACTTCAGGGTCCTCTCACTAGGCACCCCCTCTGAACTTCAGGGTCCTCTCACTAGGCACCCCCTCTACACTTCAGGGTCCTCTTACTAGGCACCCCCTCTGAACTTCAGGGTCTTCTCACTAGGCACCCCCTCTACATTTCAGGGTCCTCTCACTAGGCACCCCCTCTGAACTTCAGGGTCCTCTCACTAGGCGCCCCCTCTACACTTCAGGGTCCTCTCACTAGGACCCCCCCTCTCTGAACTTCAGGGTCCTCTCACTAGGCACCGCCTCTACACTTCAGGGTCAACACTGGCACCCCGTTTATCGCTAGCTGGTTCCTGGATCCCTTGGACCTTCACCTGAGTGGTCCCCTCTCTCTAGGCTGACCCCCAGGGGCAGTTTGCAGTACTCACAAACTGGGAATGCTTTCCTGAAACTGGACCTCCTCTGCTCCGCTGGTCCTCAGCACATCGGATCCTCTCTGGAGCTCAGCTCAGCTCACTCCGTCCCCTCAGGCAAGCCGCCCAGGACACCCAATCCTGCTGACAGGAGGAGAGACAGCCGTACTCTCCCTCCTGGGACTCTGCTTCCCGCCAAAGATGCTGCGTCATGCGCTCCCCTCAAACTTATACCCACTCCCAGAATCCTGTGCGGCAGAATCTGCCGTTCTGGGGTAGATACAGCCCTGAATGTGCCATTGATTGGGTTTCCTCCACTGCCCAATGGGAGCCCTCTCTTGGAGCCAGTGGGGAGACTCCCCAGTCTCAATGGCCACACCTGGGAGTCATGACAGCCCAGCTGAAAATCATGGCCTTGCTGTTAAGCAGCTAAAGCCCGCTATACTTTGCCTAGCACCTACCTTGTAGGGTGCTACATCTGTACATCTACATCTACATACTGTATATTAGTTTAGGACCAGTTAGAGAGTTGAGATGTGTCCAAAGGGGTCCATCTCCAAGCACCATTGTGAGGGGTTTAGGGAGTGGAAACACATAATGCACAAGGGAGGGTTGTGATACACAGTGGAACAAGACTGGTACAGTTTTATTTCAGTGTGGACTTTATATAGCACAAAGTTGATTTCTATTGCACATGAGGTGAAGGAAATTGGAAGTACAGATTAAGGTCTTTTAGTACATTTAATTTTATTGTTTTACATAATTGATGTGATTTAACCACTACAGCCCCCTTAATGACCAGGCCATTTTTTGCAATACGGCGCTGCATTACTTTATCAGACAATTGCGCAGTTGTGCGATGCTGTACCCTAATAAAATTGATGGAATTTTTTTCCCACAAATAGAGCTTTCTTTTGGTGGTAATTGATCACCTCTGTGGTTTTTATTATTTGCGCTATAAACAAAAAAAAAAGCGACAATTTTGAAAAGAAAAAACAATATTGTTTACTTTCTGCTATAAAACATCCAATAAAAAAATAGGAAAAAATCTAATTTCTTCATCATTTTAGGTCAATTTATATTCTGCTAAATTTGTTTGGTAAAAAGAAATCCTAATAAGCGTATATTATTTGGTTTGCGCAAAAGTTATCGTGTATTTGTATGGAAATTCAAATTAATTGTAATGGCGGCGATCAGCAATTTTCAGCCAGACTTCGACATCATGGTGAACAAATCAAACACCTGACACTTTGGACACATTTTTGGGGACCAATGACATTATTACAGTGATCAGTACTAAAAATATGCACTTTCACTGTACTAATGACACTGGCAGGGAAGGGGTTAACATCAGGGGCGATCAAAGGGTTAAATGTGTCCCTAGGGAGTGCTTTCTAACTGTGTGGTGGAGGTGCTCTGACTGGGGGAAGACAGAGATCCATGTTCCTGCTTATCAGGAACACAAGATCTCTGTAACGGAGCAGGTGGCTGAGCCTTACGTGCAGCGGTAACCTCGCAGGGTTCGGTGGAACAGGAACACAGACAGGTCACCCTGGTGGTAGACACGGGCTAGCCCGAGGTGCGAAGTCTAAGTGCCAACAAGTCTTCACCAGAGCCTCTAATGGTGAGGATGGATTTTCCTGCATGCTGAACACCAGATCACGGTCCTCAGGGTCGCCCCACCAGGAGGTGAGTAAGTCCAGATCCGGAAACAGATAAGCAGACAGGATGAGGCAGAAGAGTAGTGACAGGAACGAGCCGAGGTCAGGGTGGGCAGCAAACCGACAAAGTGAGGGGCAAGCCGAGAGGTCAATCAAGAAGTCAACAGGATACAGCAAGTGTGTCAGTTACCCTTATATAGGCCACGTATGGGGCCAAAACGTGATGCTATTGCATGCACATGCGTGCGCGCGCATGCCCATGTGCTTTTGCGTATGCGCACTGGCGAACTCAAGTTTCCGCTTCTCCCCTGTCAGAACGGCGATCTGCCTTGTTTACATAGCCAGATCCCCATTCTGCCTCTCTTGGGAACGATCATGGGTGGCCAGTGGACATTGAGTCTGCCGGACCTGCTGATTGGCTCCTCCTCTGTCCAAACAGCATGCCATTGCACCTCCGGAAGTGCCTGCACGCCCCCTAGTGGCTATTGCACAAAATCACGTACAGGTACGTGATTTTGTGCAATAGATCCGACCTGCTGCAGTACATGTACATTAGGCGGTCGGCAAGTGGTTAAGTAGCATGGAGTGGATTTCCAGGATTTGCATTGCACATGAAGTAAAGAATATTGTAGCACAGATTAAGGACTTTTAGTGGTTGTTATTTCATTTTTGTATATATAATTGATGTCATTAAGTGTACTATATATCCACTTTGAGTAGTAATGTTCTGTAACTACAGCATACTGCCACGTTGGCTCCATTTTTTTTTTTCCTGAATCCAAATTGTTTTATTTAGCTGCTGAAGGCCTTAAAAATATCTCACATGCTTTGTCATGTCCGATCTTTGTGAATACACCCAGTCACCAATAACACATTTCTCAACCACTATTAACATATTTTACCACTGTTGTAGGCCTGCATACCTTACAAAATGGGGCCAGAGCCATTTCACTTTTAATTTAGCGCCACCGTTTTTTAGCAGATGTTTAACAGTTACAAAGCCTGTAACTTTTTTTTTTTTTTTCAAGGGTCTCTTCTGTGCTCTGCAAGGAGAATTCTGTCAAGATATGGTGTCTGAGCACCACCAACACGCAGGGCCCATGTTTTCCCGTAGCTGTGTGACAGTTGCAGATACGTACATTGGATGTCTGTTAGAGCAGGGTCCATCCTGTGCTCTGCAGGAAGAATTCTGTTGGTTTACTGTGGGCATCACCAGCACCCAAGGCCTAATTTTTATGCAGCAGTATCACAAAAATTTCAGTTTTTGCCTAGGAATGAATTGCTCCTGCACAAGAACACTTGTGTTGGGCTATGGTGCTTTGGTATTATTAATACTCATTTTTACAAAGCTTATTTTATGAATTTAAAATTTGTTCAATTTTGGGATAAATAGAGCATTGACCATTGGTGATTAGTTTATGTTTCCTCATGCTGCTCCCTTAGTTGTACAATTTTTATTTAAAAACTTTACAAGAGGGGTGGCCTAACAGTGATTCTTTACCTAAAAATGGCCAGTCTCAAAATTCATCCCTGATGTCCTGGCCTATAAAATATGTTTTGAAATATGCGCTGATAATTCCTGAAACCACTTTTCTTCCTTGTCCCAGAGAAACTGAATTGTAATTTGTGCATTTACAGATGATGCCTGCCTGCTCTCTCCCTCTTGAATTTCCTTTGATGAGCACTATTTAAGTTCTGTGAAGAAAATCAGTATGATTTCTGGATTATGTGTCAGGAAAAAAAAAAATCCCCCCACATTATTAAGGATGAGATTCTCTGTCTGAAATCCGTACAATGTTTTTATCATATCTCTACAAATTATAAACGTAATGATCTAATTGAATTACTATGCAGCTAAAGCCGCACGTTCTGACCCTCTGAAACTGTGGCCTCTCCAAAAAGGGTATAAAACCTATGTTAGTAAGTACTTTTATTTTTCCTTCTGCTGATTTAAATGAATAAATATCTCTAAGGTTTATTATGCTTGTTCTCTCTCCCTTACACAAAAATAGTTGACAGTCTTAAAGGTTAAAAAGGGTGTACGTTAAATCTGTAAAATGTGTCCTTCCTCCTATGAAAAAGGAAGATCTTTTTTTTTTTTTTTGGACAAATTCCACTCTGGTTACTCTCTCCCTTGTAGATTGTGGCACGCACAATGAATGTTTCAAAGCTGTGTTGCAAAGCTGTACGCTGTTTCCATTTTCAGTGTCCAAAACAAAAGCATACAAAATACAATTTCCTGGTGTAAAATGCCTGCCTGCTCTATCCTTCCAAAGTTGCAAAATGGCCATACTGGTTTGTTACTTGTGTTTGTAAGCTGTATGCTTTCTGCACAGACATCCTTATGGGCCATACACACTATAAGATTTTCTGAAGACTTTTTCCTTTAGATTTACCAAAACCATATAATATGAGGTCAAACCTAAACACTTTCAATTTGTATGCAATCTGGCAGGCCCTTGCACTACATAGAAAAGGTAAATCTGAAAGAAAAAGTCTTCAGAAAATCTTATAGTGTGTATGGCCCTTTAGTGTACGAATAAGAAAACACTCGTGTATTTTCCTCATACTAAATGTCTCAGGAATTGAAGCCTGTTAAAAAAAGGCCTTTGAGCCGCGGTGCAAACCTGTTTGCTATTTCCATTCTCAGTTTCCAAAAAAAAAAAGAAACTATTATTTTTATTTTACAGATGCTGAATTACAGATGCCAACTTTCTAGCTTTGATGCAAACCTGTTTGCTGTTTCCATTGTTAATGTCCAGAAAAGACATACAGTATATCTGTCTGTCTGTCTATCTATCTATCTATCTATCTATCTATCTATCTATCTATCTATCTATCTATCTATCTATCTATCTATCTATCTATCTATCTATCTATCTATCTATCTATCTATCTATCTATCTATCTATCTATCTATCTATCTATCTATCTATCTATCTATCTATCTATCTATCTATCTATCTATCTGTCTATCTGTCTATCTGTCTATCTGTCTATCTGTCTATCTGTCTATCTGTCTGTCTCTCTGTCTCTCTGTCTCTCTGTCTCTCTGTTTGTCCATCTATCTGTCTGTCTATATATATATATATATATATATATATATATACGTACATACAGTATCTCACAAAGATGAGTACACCCCTCACATTTTTGTAAATATTTTATTATACCTTTTCGTGTGACAACACTGAAGAAATGACACTTTGCTACAATGTAAAGTAGTGAGTGCACAGCTTGTATAACAGTGTAAATTTGCTGTCCCCTCAAAATAACTCAACACACAGCCAATAATGTCTAAACTGCTGGCAACAAAAGTGAGTACACCCCTAAGTGATAATGTGCAAATTGGGCCCAAAGTGTCAATATTTTGTGTGGCCACCATTATTTTCCAACATTGCCTTAAACCTCTTGGGCATGGTGTTCATCAGAGCTTCACAGGTTGCCACAGGAGTCCTCTTCCACTCCTCCATGATGACATCACGGAGCTGGTGTATGTTAGAGACCTTGCGCTCCTCCACCTTCCATTTGAGGATGCTCCACAGATGCTCAATAGGGTTTAGGTCTGGAGACATGCTTGGCCAGTCCATCACCTTTACCCTCAGCTTCTTTAGCAAGGCAGTGGTCTTGGAGGTGTGTATGGGGTTGTTATCATGTTGGAATACAGCCCTGCGTCCCAGTCTCTGAAGGGAGGGGATCATGCTCTGCTTCAGTATGTCACAGTACATGTTGGCATTCATGGTTCCCTCAATGAACTGTAGCTCCCCAGTACCGGCAGCACTTATGCAGCCCCAGACCATGACAATCCCACCACCATGCTCGACTGTAGGCAAGACACACTTGTCTTTGTACTCCTCACCTGGTTGCTGCCACACGCGCTTGACACCATCTGAACCAAATACGTTTATCTTGGTCTCATCAGACCACAGGACATGGCTGGTAGGACAGCCATGCAGACCAATTTGATGCAGTGCGCTGCTTATGGTCTGAGCACTGACAGGCTGACCCCCCCCCACCCCTTCAACCTCTGCAGCAATGCTGGCAGCACTCATACATCTATTTCCCAAAGGAAACCTTTGGCTATGATGCTCAGCACATGCACTCAGCTTCTTTGGTTTACCGTGTCGAGGCCTGTTCTGAATGGAACCTGTCCTGTTAAACTGCTGTGTGGTCTTGGCCACCATGCTGCAGCTCAGTTTCAAGGTCTTGGCAATCTTCCTGTCGGGATTATTGGGGATTAAATAATTTAAAAAAAAAGGATTTAAAAAGCCATGTATATTCAGTCTTATATAGATTGTGAACAGCATAGCTTCCATCTTGTTTGAAGGTGAATGAAAGTTCATATGTACTTGTTAAACAAAATTTCTCTTACAATATGGTCTTACAATTTCAACAGAGGTCTTTGTATCCCTTTTGTCATAAATAAGGTGATACATTGACATCTCTATCAGATAAGACATAATGGTAGTGTCAGCCTGTCTGTAAGTATTGCAACAATAGACAATGGCTCAGTGTTCTTCATCAGACATTTAAAATATAAATGTTAAAGATACCTTATATTATGTGTAAACTGTATATCAACAGTTAAGTCTTATTCTATTGTTGATATGGTGGAATATATATATGATGTTATATATATATATATATATATATATATATATATATATATATATATATATATATATATATATGTTAGAATACTTTTCTATTAAGTGTAATGACATGTGTAAGTGTAACTAATTACCTCATTTCAGAGAAGTTTCTGTTTACGTGTTTAAGGTATCATAACTACCACAAACCAGACGCGATGTCTGACAGTATATGGCATGGTCAAATAATTAATGGATCTTCACTGGCCAGATAGGTCAAAGGTCATCAGATAAGAATATGTTCTAATTGTTTCTATATACCAAATTTAATGAACAGTACAATACTGCCCCCTTTGGACACACTAATAAATGCAGTCTTGGGATAATGTGATATTTCCAATATAAAAATATTATATTATATTAAAAATATAATTATTGAAATGGCATTACTTGCCAGGGTGAATGATGGAGATTAGATGGACATTTATGTATGTACTGAGAGTATGGACAAAGTTTTATGTTGTGTTTTATAGTTACTCTTAAATATAAAGAAATCATCCTTTAATTTTATTATACAAAATATTGAGTTATTAGGAGAGGCGTGACTATGACTTCACCAGTTAAGGTATAGAATATCCCAACCAATGGGGATAATGTTTCATCCCTCTGGGTTTAACTTATGGTAATTTTTAAATGCCCTTTGTTCATACCATATAAAATGAAGAACCCAGAGATGAGAGAGGACACATTACATTGCCCAATACATACATCACACACACTACTACATCCATTTATATACTCATCTGGACATACTCCATCTTGCTCCATCATTCATCTGAAACTTTGAGGGACGCCAAACAAAACTCCTCCCTCACTGACCACCATCTTAAGAAAGGCATCCATCTTAGGACTCTGGTAATGACCATTTGAAGCCAGCAGCCATCTTAAGTGTGGTAAATATAACTTTGCTATGTTATTTGATTTTATTCAATATTGTTTATTCCTTCCTTGTTTTATATTGCATATTTAAGGGTAATAAGATTACAATCCCAGTGTAACGCTCCTGCGTTTTCTGTATAATGTGGATTTGCAGCTGCAGAAATATTCCACTTCAGTAGTCATGTAGAGAAACTCTGAGATACCAATCCCAACTCCCAAGACTCATCATATGTGGATAGTCTCCAAATCAGCATACAAATATACACACTCAATAAGATGTTCCTGGAGTGATCTATGTATATAGTAGTATAGTGGTGATAGGCTGAAGAGACAGGTTTGAGTAGAGATGATAGGTGACAGACACTTGAGAGGAATGTTCTTGAGAATGAGATAGTAGCAGGTGGGATGCAGATAGGTTTAGCAATCATGTATGGTAGTAGATGATAGGATAGCAGATGACATACAGGAGAGACTAACCCAGTGCAAGAGCAGATGATAGTAGGCTCAAGAGCTAGCAATCTAGATAGTGCAGATGTAGTAACAGTCCTTAGTATGCAGAGCAAGATAGTGTAAGCTTTAGTATGAAGGTTATGGAGGATTCCCCTGTGGGGTACTTATCACTAGTAGCAAGTAGCAGAGGAGAGGTTCGGTAAGAGCGGGTGATCCGGTAGCGGGATACAGGGATCAGCAGCGAGGTTCCGACAGCGAGGAGTGCTTGCAAGCATGCGAGCTTCAAGGCAGGTTATGCGGCGTTGAACGAACAATGCTAGTGAGACTGCCGGCGGTTGAAATAGCCGCTCCTGCGGCGCTCACTGATGACAGCATCGGTCTTAAAGGTGTATGCGCACCTTACCAAAGACAATGGTGGGGCGCATACACTTAAGGAAAGTGGAATTAGGTTACCAAAGGTACCAGAACATTACAGTACCCCCCCCTTAAGGCCGGCTCCTGAAGGCCTCTGGAGCTAGTTTTCCCGGGTATTTTGCGTGAAAATTGCGAATTAGTCTAGGGGCATGTATGTCAGAGGTATTTAGCCAGGTGTCGTCTTGGGGCCCATAGTTCTTCCATCGGACTAGATATTGAAGTCTTCTTCTGTGGATACGAGAATCCAGAATCTCTTTTATCTCATATTCTTCTCCACCTTCAACTTGTACAGGAGGTGGAGGTGGGATAGTAGGCCTTATTCCTTGGTCAGGAACATGGGGCTTCAGTAGCGACACATGGAAGATGGGATGTATTTTGAGGTCTGTTGGTAATGTGAGCTGTACTGCAGCTTTTCCAATAAGTTTCCTGATTGGGAAAGGTCCCAAGAACAGAGGCCCAAGTTTTTTGCTAGGGATTCTTAATCTTAAGTTTTTTGTTGAGAGCCAAACGAGGTCCCCAATAGCATACTGAGGAGAAGGTCTTCTACGAAGATCATAGTACTTCTTTTGTTGACTATGAGCGTGTGCGATGGTAGTATTAAGTAAACCCAGAGAGTCCTTTATTTGGGTAAGATAGTCTGAGGCTACTGGGTTATTTGAAGGAAGGATGCGTGGTGGAAGAATAGTGGGATGAAACCCATAGTTCAAGTAGAACGGACTCTGTTTGGTCGTACTGTGGGTTGCGTTGTTGTAGGCAAATTCTGCCAGAGGGAGAAGATCCACCCAATCATCCTGTTGGTATGAAGTGTAACAACGTAAATATTGCTTGATGCACTGGTTGACTCTTTCAGTCTGTCCGTTGGTCTGAGGATGGTAGGGGGAAGTGAGCTTCCGCTCAATTCGTAGTATGTGACATAGTTCTTGCCAGAACTTGGAGATAAATTGCGATCTACGGTCAGACAAAAGAGTTTTCGGGGTACCATGTAACTTAAAGACATGTTTCATCAGTAGTTCCGCTGTTTGTTTGGACGAAGGTAGTCTGCGAATAGCGATGAAATGTGCCATTTTTGTCAGATGGTCCACTGACACCAAGATGGTATTAAATCCTTTGGAAGGAGGTAGTTCTACTATAAAGTCAAAGGACACAACTTCCCATGGAGTTTGGGGTATTGGTAGACTGCATAGTAGACCGGATGGTCTCGTAGTGTCAATTTTGGACCTGGCACAGACATTGCATGAAGAGACGAATTTCTGTATAGATGTCTTCATGTCAGGCCACCAGAACTGCCTGGTAAGCAAATTAAGAGTCTTTGTCATACCCATATGTCCTGCCATAGGCACATCATGCGACAATTCCAAGATCTTGGGGCGCATGGTAGGGGGTATGTAAAGTTTGTCGTTGTAGTAGAGGAAGCCTTCTGCATCAGTATTTAGTTGTGGTGGGGGTGAATCCAGACTTATACTATGCAGAACCTCTTCCTTCAAGGAACGGACAACCCCAATAATACGCTTGTAAGGTATTATAGGAATGGAAGGGATTTCAAAGTAATTTTCTTCAGTTAGTCATGATAGTGCATCCGCTTTTTTATTCTTATCTGCAGGTGTATAGGTCACTAGGAAGTTAAACCTTAGGAAGAATAGTGACCATCGTACCTGTCGATGGGAGAGAGTTTTGTTAGTCTGAAGATATTGAAGATTTTTATGATCTGTATATATGAGTATTGGTAATCGATTGCCTTCGAGTAGATGTCGCCAATTCTCCAGAGCCAGTTTTATAGCAAGCAGTTCCTTTTCACCCACTGGGTAATTTACCTCTGGACTGCTTAGGGATTTAGAAAAGAAGGCGACTGGATGGAGTGGTGAAGTGTTAGTTGGTCGTTGGGAGAGTATTGCTCCTACTGCCATGTTTGACGCATCTACTTCCAGAATGTATTGGAGGGATGGGTCTGGATGGCGTAGTATGGGAGCAGAAGTA
This sequence comes from Pelophylax lessonae, assembly GCF_965119305.1. Lineage (NCBI taxonomy): Eukaryota > Metazoa > Chordata > Amphibia > Anura > Ranidae > Pelophylax > Pelophylax lessonae. Next base: position 666,132,235 of record NC_138771.1, read on the forward strand.
AACCTTGTCTTTAACAGGTGAAAAGCTTCATTTGCTTCATTTGACCATTTGAATGGTCTCTTAATGCTCGTGAGTTGTGTGAGGGGTCTCACAATAGCAGAGAAGTTTTTGATGAACTTCCTATAGAAATTTGAAAATCCAAGGAATCGCTGTAGCGGTTTGCGGGTGGTTGGTATAGGCCAATCCTGAATACAGGATATCTTACTCATATCCATCTTGATTCCTGTTTTGGATATGATATATCCTAGAAATAATACTTCTTCTTTATGAAATAAGCATTTTTTTAATTTCACGTATAGGTTGTGTGCAAGCAATCTCGATAACACAAGTCTTACATGTTTTATGTGTTCAGACAAGGATCGTGAATAAATAAGTATATCGTCCAGATATACCGCAACACAGACATCCAGTAAGTCTCTAAAGATATCGTTTATAAATCGTTGGAAGGCTGCGGGGGCGTTACATAGCCCGAATGGCATTACAAGATATTCGAACAATCCGTATCTGGTTCTGAATGCAGTCTTCCACTCATCTCCATCACGGATTCGGATTAGATTGTATGCCCCTTTCAGGTCCAATTTTGAAAAATAGGTAGCTCCACGCACCTGTTCAATGAGCTCAGGGATAAGCTGTAGAGGATAGCGATCTTTTATTGTAATAGCATTCAATTGCCTATAGTCGATAATAGGCCTGAGACTTGAATCCTTATTGCAGACAAAAAAGAGTCCTGCTGCTGTGGAAGAAATGGAAGGTCTAATAAAACCTTTTGTCAAATTCTCATCCAAATATTCTTTGAGATGGGAAAGTTCATCCTGCGAAAGAGGATAAACATGACCGAACGGCAATTTGCTATTTGGGAGTAGATCAATAGTACAATCATAGTCCCTATGGGGAGGTAGTGCTTGAGCATTTTGCTCAAGAAAAACCTCAGATAGATCCTGATAGCATAGTGGTGCAATCTCATCTGTCACCACAGACAGGATCTTCCCATAAGACGGGAGGTTACACGTACCCTTGCAATAGCAAGAGAGGAAGGCCAGGGTCCGTTCCTTCCAATCTATGGTTGGTTGATGTGTGTGTAACCAGGGAAGTCCCAAAACAATGGGAAAGTGGGGTGAAGGTATTAGGTCGAAGGTGGTGGTCTCCATATGAGACTCGTTAGTGGTGACTAGGAGTGCTTGTGTCTGATCAGTGATCGGGCCAGAAGATAAAGGAACACCGTTAATAAGACTCACTGAGACAGGTTTAGGTTTAGAAATAATAGGGACTTTATTTAAAGCAGCAAAACGTATGTCAATATAATTTCCACAAGATCCTGTATCAATCATGGCCTTAGTAGTAATCCTGGTCTGGTCCCACTGCAATGTCAAGCAAACAAAAAGGTAAGGGTTAGTAATTGAAGTTGTTAATCCCCCTAGGAGGACATATGAACACTCACCCTTTTTTTTGTAGACAAGGGGACAGGCGTTTATCATATGATCCGGGGATGCACAGTATAAGCAGAGATTACTAGATCGTCTCCTGGCTCTTTCCGTAGTTGATAGTGGTGGGCGTATGGTTCCTACCTCCATAGGAGTAGGGTCAACGCCCGAATCCCGAGAAGAACTGGATAATGGCATTCCCATTTTTTTCAGCCTTTCTTTCTCGTAGCCTTCTATCTATGGTGATACTGAGTTGTATTAATGCATCCAGGGTTTTCGGCAAATCCGCTCGGGCGAGCTCGTCTTTAACGGCCTCTGATAGGCCAAGCCTAAATTGAGTTCTCAGAGATGCATCATTCCACTCTGAATCAAGGGTCCATCTCTTGAACTCTGCCACAAAGTCTTCCACAGGTCTCCTACCTTGTTTTAAGGACCTCAATTGAAGATCGGCAGTACTCTGCCTATTGGGGTCATCATATAGGCTAGCAAGTTCTGCTAGAAATAAAGCGTAGGAGTTGAGAAGCTGATCGTTTTTTTCAAAGAGAGAGTCTGCCCAGGCCCGTGGATCGCCTGTTAGGTAAGAAATAATAGTACAAACCTTGATATGATCAGTAAGGTAGGTACGGGGTTTTAGTAAGAAAAGTAACTCACATGCGTTTTTGAATTCACAAAATTTTTTGCGATCGCCTGTAAATACTAAAGGAGGATTTATTTTGGGTTCAGGGTGCTGAGCAGCGGTAAGTTGTGTCAGTCTGGTTACCTGCTGCGTCAGAGCCTGATTGTCTTCTTTTAATTCAGTAAGTGCGTGTATTAACGCAGTTACTTGTTGTTTTAATTGTGTCACCTGAGTGGTTATTTCTGCTGAATCCATTTTAGGTGGTTCGTTCTGTAACGCTCCTGCGTTTTCTGTATAATGTGGATTTGCAGCTGCAGAAATATTCCACTTCAGTAGTCATGTAGAGAAACGCTGAGATACCAATCCCAACTCCCAAGACTCATCATATGTGGATAGTCTCCAATTCAGCATACAAATATACACACTCAATAAGATGTTCCTGGAGTGATCTATGTATATAGTAGTATAGTGGTGATAGGCTGAAGAGACAGGTTTGAGTAGAGATGATAGGTGACAGACACTTGAGAGGAATGTTCTTGAGAATGAGATAGTAGCAGGTGGGATGCAGATAGGTTTAGCAATCATGTATGGTAGTAGATGATAGGATAGCAGATGACATACAGGAGAGACTAACCCAGTGCAAGAGCAGATGATAGTAGGCTCAAGAGCTAGCAATCTAGATAGTGCAGATGTAGTAACAGTCCTTAGTATGCAGAGCTAGATAGTGTAAGCTTTAGTATGAAGGTTATGGAGGATTCCCCTGTGGGGTACTTATCACTAGTAGCAAGTAGCAGAGGAGAGGTTCGGTAAGAGCGGATGATCCGGTAGCGGGATACAGGGATCAGCAGCGAGGTTTCCGACAGCGAGGAGTGCTTGCAAGCATGCGAGCTTCAAGGCAGGTTATGCGGCGTTGAACGAACAATGCTAGTGAGACCGCCGGCGGTTGAAATAGCCGCTCCTGCGGCGCTCACTGATGACAGCATCGGTCTTAAAGGTGTATGCGCACCTTACCAAAGACAATGGTGGGGCGCATACACTTAAGGAAAGTGGAATTAGGGTACCAAAGGTACCAGAACATTACACCCAGCCGTAAAAAGTAGTAGATTTTTCTCTAAATAGCTGATTTTTGTTTTTATTCATTTTTATTAATATCAGATTCAGCACATTATTGCGATTTTAGTCATCAATTTTGCATGGCTTATTCTCACTTCATCTGCAGTGAAGTGACTTTCGGCTATGCGATTCCCAGACAATTGTGGTCTGTTTATATAGAATACTTACCTATGGTTTATGCTATACCTCGAGAAATGGTAATTTTGCTTTCGTTTTGCTTTCACTTTGTTTCAGTTTCACTTTCATTATTGAGCTAAACATCACATTGCATTGATTGTTTGAAGTTAGTATTTTATGTAGAGTTATCGTTTTGTGTCATTTTAAGTTTGATCATATATTGTGAATACATGTCTTGTGAATAAATATTTTATATATATTCCATACTGTAGACTGTACTCACTAAGATTGGTATATGCTTTTAAAAATAAATTAATCAATTAAAAATAATTTGTTACATATTGATTTGTGGAAATAAGTGGAGATTCTCCCACCGCACAGATCTTTGCTTATTCACCATAAATAGACACTGTTATATCAGAGCAGTATAAATATTCTGACATAATGGAGGCACAGCGATATATTATTAAATATTCTTACATAATGGAGGCACTGCTGAGATAATATTATTAATTTCTTACATATGCCAATCATAATTATGATCAGGTGACATAATCAATAACTTTGAAAAAAAAAATGTTTTTATTTTTTTATTTATTTTTTATTAATTGTGACTTTTGATAGAAATGCTTTAAAAATGTCACAGCAGGTAATGTTCACGCTGCCAACTCTTTCAAGGTGTGAGTCTCTAGTGGTAATGCCACAACCCCAGTAGATTCGGCACAGATCATAAATGTGTGGAAACACCTCTCTGAGTCTGAAATGGTGGAATATGTAAATGCTGGTTAGAGTCATATATCAAAATCCCCAGAAGTCGGGCCAATAATGGGCATCTGACACTTGGGTAGAGGAAAACTCGCTGTATGAACTCACCAATAGCTTATCTAACACCAAAAGACGTCGGGAAGTGTGATCACATACTTTTAGAGTCATGGCCAATCTTACTGTATCTCTGTGAGGAACTGCACCAGAAGGCTCAGCAAAATGGAATTTAGTAAAGTTCCAATCTCCACTTCAAATGATAGGAAGTGAGATAAGGAACCTCCTTGAGCAGGTGAAAGTAACCTCTATTGGGACACATCAGTTAAGAGAATGTAGCGTGAAACTGCAAAATGAAGTAGAACTGTGGCAGAAGTCTTATCACAAGAAAACTGTAATGAAAGTAACCATTTGAAAGAGAAATGTAAATGATTAATGCAATAATTAGGAAGTTTTGAGCAAGGAAAAATGTTTTCTAGCAAAAGTTGCCGAGTAATCAGCAGTGGAAAAAAAGAAAGTGTAACAGCTCAAGTCAGAACAGGAACTCATCAGTAAATAAATAGGAGAGTTCCAAAAGGTCATGGTGTCCATGCAAAAAGCTAATGCTTAATTAGTCATGCATTAAATATGATGTAATTATTCATAGACCCAGATATGACTCCCAATCTGATGGTCATGACCCAGACAGTGGGGGGGGGGTTCAGGCAGAGAGTCCAAGTCCTACCCCAGCCATCTTCTAAATATAGGTGGGCAGAAATTGGGCAGCCATGCATAAATAGGTATGAGTCATATAAGGTCACTGCAAAAAGACGAGCTTCACTAAAAAGATACCATACACCTCCAGAATTTAAAAGTTTTAAAAAGAGTACTGTCCTGATTTTTGTTAAGAAAAGGTCCTTAGACATTATTGATCATCTTAAGGCCTATGAAAACACCTTTTTGTGTTCGGCCTGTAGGATGTAATTTAAAATCCAGCCCACACAAAACCTTGATGCTGCTAGAGCTGCAATCTACAATCTAAAATGTACACAGCACCAAAGCCACACTGAATTTTTTTTGTGTACTCAAAAGTGCCTAACACCCTTCAATGAAGTACAACCACCCGGAATTTAAATCCCTGTGCTTTGAGGCATTGCCCATGTACATAAATAATAAGTTTGGCAAAGGAGTAAGATTTATGCTAAGGTAGTAATAGGTGACATGCCACCTAGGCCCCAAGGGGGACACCGGATACCTCACGGAGGACACCGGAAATCCCATTAACAGAGGGGGACACCCACAAATAGGGATTTGCCCCATCTTAGGGTTCCCCAAAATCCTCGGGAAGTTCGAGGGCCATTTAGGCCCAGACCTCATGCCAGAACCGAGCAACTGGTTCTGATGGGGATCTGTCCCATCTGTCTGAACCAGAGAGACATAGGCACCGCAGGAGGCGGAGTCAATAATTCAATTCTGTAAGGTTTTCAGTTGAGTAGAAGTTGGATCAGCTGATCACTTGGTTCACTCAGGGCACTGCAACCCAGAATTAAAATAATTCCTCTTTAGGAACAAATCCTGTGGCTAACCAAATGCCACAAAATCCTTAAATGCCCAAATGGCTAGGAATCAGAGGGATACACTGAAAAGAGGCATAGGAAACAGAGGGTCTAACACCATTTTATCCCCAGATCACAGTATTGAGGATCCTGAAATCCCTGCCAGGGGATCTTGGTTGTTAGATACTAACTATCCTCCTATTTTTCAGTGGTCACTTCAACCCTCTGACTCAAACCCTCTGACTCAAACAGGTCGCTCAAAGCGGACACATTTTGAAAAATCGCCTATGACGGTGATAACAAGGAGGATCAAACCCTAATGACGTAATGCAGTCAAGAGGTTAAAGGTTGTATATGGCAACCAAGATGGAATCCTCAATGTCAGGTAGTTGTAGGTAAATTTTTACAAAATATTGTATCATTGTACAATGGTTCAATGTGTAGTATCCATGGCGATAAATACATCCCCATGTTAATAAGCCCCAGAAGTCAGTCGCCTTAGGAAAGGTTGCATATTTAGTCTCACCTTCCATGGTGATCATATAAAAAGGACTAATCACACGGTGGATTAAAGGAGAACTCTGAGGAAGCTTAGGGTACCAACATCACATTGAAATTTCAATTGATAAGAATGTATATTCATACTATGTGTTTCATCTAATAGATAGAGATCAACCTCCCATGCCAGGTCGTTAATTGGTACAGACGATGATGTTTGCCAAAAACGCAGCGATCGGATGAGTCATCTTACTCCTTAGAGCCCAGCTCAGGACGGAACACCTAATTGAATCGGGTCCTTCTTCAGGAATCGTGCTGCGAGACGCCCCAGATTCTTGTTGACGGAGAGGAAGATTTGTTTCAAAAGATCTTTGTGCATTTGATCCGAGGAAATCCATTGATAGGAATCGCACTACCTCCTGTTTTCAATTGAAGGAGATGTGAGAATGGTGCATTGCACATGTGAGCAAACCTCAGTCTAGGTGTATGACACTCTAGACCATGCTGAAACCATTCATTATTCAACCAACATACAAGGTTGAACGTCCAAACAGATTTCTCGGATTCCTGATTGCCAACATTGTTTTACTGCGCTTTGAATGGTAGTTGCTAATACCATTGCAGTAGTTAATTTCTGTCTCCATTAAGACTTTGCAAGCTGGTGATGGAGATTTCAAGGAAAATTTGAGTTTCTTTAAAACGAGATCGAAATTCAGAAAGACTAATAAGGAACAGTTTGTGACATAGCTAAACTGACATTTTGAACTGATTTTTTTTTCTTTTCTCATTTTCACTGCTTTACTTAAAAGTTATGAACAATTCCCAATATGAACTATTCTCTTATAAAAAGAGGACAAGACATTTTATATCTTTTTTATTTCTCTTGACCTTCTTCCAAGATATGGCTAGGCTGCTCACCTGCATACTGGGAAGAAAGGGGGGGGGGATATGTCAGGATTATTGGGGATTAAATAATAATAAAAAAATGGATTTAAAAAGCCATGTATATTCAGTCTAATATAGATTGTGAACAGCATAGCTTCCATCTTGTTTAAAGGTGAATGAAAGTTCATATGTACCTGTTAAACAAAATTTCTCTTACAATAGGGTCTTATAATTTCAACAGAGGTCTTTGTATCCCTTTTGTCATAAATAAGGTGATACATTGACATCTCTATCAGATAAGACATAATGGTAGTGTCAGCCTGTCTGTAAGTATTGCAACAATAGACAATGGCTCAGTGTTCTTCATCAGACACTTAAAATATAAATGTTAAAGATACCTTATATTCTGTGTAAACTGTATATCAACAATTACGTCTTATTCTATTGTTGATAATGTGGAATATATATATATGATATATATATATATATATATATATATATATATATATAATAAAACACAAGTGTCCCTGCGTCCGTCCCTGTGTCCGTGAATTGCACTACTGCGCATGTGCACTACGGAGAGCCGTTGGGATTGGGATGCAGAGAACACTGGGCGGCGCTGGGTGGGCGTGTATTCGAGCGGATCCCCACCCACCTTTCAACATCCACCGGCCCTGGCTGGGGGTGGCGTTTCCGATCTGTGGAGACTGCCACCCCCCGGAGTGCGGAGACAGTGGCCGGCCCGCGGCCTTTAGGAGAGGCCCGGGGATCGGGCCTGCAAGGGGCGCCCAGGATGACGGACACCTGGAGGAGGCGCCGGGAGGACTGAGGAGACGCGGGAAGCCTAAGACTGAACGGAAGAGAAGCTGCTGTGACCGTGAGGTAAGTGCACGGGGGGGGGGAATGCTGGCATCTCTGCATTGATTGGGGGCATCGCTGTGGGCACTCTGCGATTGGGGCATTGCTGTGGGCACTCTGCGATTGGGGGCATCGCTGTGGGCACTCTGCGATTGGGGGCATCACTGTGGGCACTGTGCGATTGGGGGCATCGCTGTGGGCACTCTGCGATTGGGGGCATCGCTGTGGGCACTCTGCGATTGGGGGCATCGCTGTGGGCACTCTGCGATTGGAGGCATCGCTGTGGGTACTCTGCGATTGGGGGCATAGCTGTGGGCACTCTGTGATTGGGGGCATCGCTGTGGGCACTCTGTGATTGGAGGCATCGCTGTGGGCACTCTGCGATTGGGGGCATCGCTGTGGGCACTCTGCGATTGGAGGCATCGCTGTGGGCACTCTGCATTGACGTCCCCCCCCCCCAATTGCTCAGTCTAAAGGTTTGCGCTCAGAAAATTTTTTACTTGCTCAGCACAGTAAAAAAATTAGAGGGAACATTGGCAGAATAGGTAGGGAATTTTGATAACATCGTAAGGGCTGAGGCACAAGTCCTACTGCGCATGAGCAGGTGCATGCGCACCAACGGGCAGCGCCATCTCTTATAACAAACATACATCCCATCTCCATGGCACACACTGCAACGATCGGACAATCCTATTCCCTACCCACACACGCATGTCCACTGTCTCATTGTCGGGTCGGCGCAGTGTGGGGTATGGGGATCAGATTGTCGGGTCGGTGCAGTGTCGGGTCAGCGCAGTGTGTGCCATGGAGATTGGATGTATGTTTGTTATAAGAGATCCCGCTGCCCGACCCGTTGGTGCGCATGCACCGGTGCATGCACACTAGGACTTTTGTCTGACCCCTTACGATGCTATCATAATTCCCTACCTATTCTGCGCATGCCCAATAGGACGTGTGACGCAGGTACAAGCTGCTGCAATGACGAATCCACAGCTGATCTCAATCGGAAATGACGTAGATAGGGAAATCTGATGGGGTAGGGAAATCTGATAGAACACCGGGCGAAACTGTTGAAGCGGCGGGTGTGCGCGGGCACGCGGCGGATGTGCGCTTGCGCGAACTTACTGCTAAGCGGCAGCGGGTGTTACAAGTGGCGGCGGGCGAGTGATGTCACGCGAGAGCTCTGCGCGTGTCCCCGATGTTGCTAGGGCAACAGGGACGCTATGCGCAGAGCTGGCTACGTCATGCGGCTCTCGCGTTGTTAGAAAAAAAGAACGAGATAAGCGAGAGCCGCTAAGTCAGCTCTGCACATGTCCTCGACGTTGCTAGGGCAACAGGGACGCAGAGCTAACAGAGGCTCTCGCTTAACTGGAACAAGTCTGTTTTTACAAATGTTTGACCACATATGTTCTATCGCCCGTTAATTTAACGGGCTTAATGTCTAGTATATATATAAATATATATGTGTGTGTGTATATATTTTTATAAGTATATATAAATGTTAGAATACTTTTCTATTAAGTGTAAGGACATGTGTAAATGTAACTAATTACCTAATTTCAGAGAAGTTTGTGTTTAAGTGTTTAAGGTATCATAAATACCACAAACCAGACGCGATGTCTGACAGTATATGGCATGGTCAAATAATTAATGGATCTTCACTGGCCAGACAGGTCAAAGGTCATCAGATAAGAATATGTTCTAATTGTTTCTATATACCAAATTTAATGAACAGTACAATACTGCCCCCTTTGGACACACTAATAAATGCAGTCTTGGGATAATGTGATATTTCCAATATAAAAATATTATATTGTATTAAAAATATAATTATTGAAATGGCATTACTTGCCAGGGTGAATGATGGAGATTAGTTGGACATTTATGTATGTACTGAGAGTATGGACAAAGTTTTATGTTGTGTTTTATAGTTACTCTTAAATATAAAGAAATCATCCTTTAATTTTATTATACAAAATATTGAGTTATCAGGAGAGGCGTGACTATGACTTCACCAGTTAAGGTATAGAATATCCCAACCAATGGGGATAATGTTTCATCCCTCTGGGTTTAACTTATGGTTATTTTTATAGCCCTTTGTTCATACCATATAAAATGAAGAACCCAGAGATGAGAGAGGACACATTACATTGCCCAACATACATCACACATACATCACACACACTACTACATCCATTTATATACTTATCTGGACATACTCCATCTTGCTCCATCATTCATCTGAAACTTTGAGGGACGCCAAACAAAACTCCTCCCTCACTGACCACGATCTTAAGAAAGGCATCCATCTTAGGACTCTGGTAACGACCATTTGAAACCAGCAGCCATCTTAAGTGTGGTAAATATAACTTTGCTATGTTATTTGATTTTATTCAATATTGTTTATTCCTTCCTTATATGTTTTATATTGCATATTTAAGGGTAATAAGATTACAATCCCAGCCGTATAAACCATAGTAGATTTTTCTCTAAATAGCTGATTTTTGTTTTTATACATTTTTATTAATATCAGATTCAGAGCATTATTGCGATTTTAGTCATCGATTTTGCATGGCTTATTCTCGCTTCATCTGCAGTGAAGTGACTTTCGGCTATGCGATTCCCAGACAATTGTGGTCTGTTTATATAGAACTCTTACCTATGGTTTATGCTATACCTGGAGAAATGGTAATCTTGCTTTCGTTTTGCTTTCACTTTGTTTCAGCTTCACTTTCATTATTGAGCTAAACATCACATTGCATTGATTGTTTGAAGTTAGTATTTTATGTCGAGTTATCTTTTTGTGTCATTTTAACCACTTGCCGACTGCCTAACGCCGATCTACGTCGGCAGTCAGCCCCTCACAGGCAAAGTGACGTAGGGCTACGTCACTAGCTTGTGAGGGTCTAGGGAGCGAGCGCGCGCCCCCGGAGGCGCGCTCCCGCTCCCGCGTGGTCACGGACCCCCCCGCGCGTGTGACCGGCGGACCCGATGTCCGCCGGTCACTCGGCGATCGGCAGGGGAGAGGGAGAATGTCAGGCAGCCTGTGTAAACAAGCTGCCTGTCATTCTCCTTGCTGTTAGGATACTGATCACTTGGATCTAGTATGTAGATCCGTTGATCAGTGTCCATAAAGCTCAAGCCCCAGCCAATCACAGTAGAAAGCACGCCCCTAGGGATACACACAGCCCCTCCCTCCCAAATAAAGTTAACCCCTTCACTACCAGTGTATTTTTACAGTAACAGTGCATATGTATAGCACTGATTACTGTAGAAATGTCACTGGTAACCCCAAAAGTGTCAAAAATGTCAGTCAAGGGTCCGATCTGTCCGCCCCAATGTCGCAGTACCGCAAAAAAAATCGCAGATCGCCGCCATTACACGTTAAAAAAAAAACAACAAAAATGACAGAAATCTTTCCCTTTGTTAGTAAACGCGATAACTTTTGCGCAAACCAATCAAAATACGCTTTTTGCGATTTTTTTTACCAAACATAGGTAGCATAAAACAAATTGGCCGAAAAAGTAAAAAAATTTTGATTTTTAAATTTTTTTTTGGGGAATTTCATATAAAAAAATGTGAAAAATATTGCTATTTTTGCAAAATTGACGCTCTTTTTTTGTTTATAGCGCGTGATCAAAAAATCGCACAGGTGATCAAATACCACCAAAAGAAAGCTCTGTTTGTGGGAAAAAAAGGACGCCAAATTCGTTTAGGTACAGCGTCGCACGACCGCGCAATTGTCCGTTAAATTCACGCAGTGCCGAATCGCAAAATACCCCCTGGTCGGAATGGGGGTAAAATCTTCCGGGGCTTAAGTGGTTAAGTTTGATCATATATTGTGAATACATGTCTTGTGAATAAATATTTTATATATGTTCCATACTGTAGACTGTACTCACTAAGATTGGTATATGCTTTTAAAAAGAAATTAATCAATTAAAAAGAATTTGCTACATATTTATTTGTGGAAATAAGTGGAGATTCTCCTACCGCACAGATCTTTGCTTATTAACCATAAATAGACACTGTTATATCAGAGCAGTATAAATATTCTGACATTCCTATAGCCTTGGCCATCTTCATGTAGAGCAAAAATTATTTTTTCAGATCCTCAGAGAGTTCTTTGTCATGACGAGGTGACATGTTGAACTTCCAGTGACCAGTATGAGAGAGTGAGAGCGATGACACTACATTTAACACACTTGCTCCCCATTCACACCTGAGACCTTGTAACGCTAACAAGTGGGTGCACATAAAGCAGTTATAATTGGCCCCACCCCCTGCCACCTTCCTCCCCAGCCAGCTGCTGTTTGTCTATGCATGGAACAAAGTGGCGGAGCCCCGCATACTGCCCCGCCCACCCCAACATCAATGCTTCAACTTGACAGCTCCAATCACTCTCATATCGGCTGCCCCGGATTGCCACAAATCCCTGGCTGGGCTAAAAAATTTTAAATAAGCAATAGGAGACCCGGGGCTTTTTGGGGGCCCATTCAGGGCTATAGCTCCGGTCAGCCCACTCCCTCCTGATGCCACTGGCTCTGGCAGTGTTCATCCTGTTCCTCCTTGCACAAAGGAGCAGATACCGGTCCTGTTGATGGGTTAGAAACTTTCTACAGCCCTGTCCAGCTCTCCTAGAGTAACTGCCTCTCTCTTGGAATCTCTTTCATGCTCTTGATACTGTGCTGGGAGACACAGCAAACCTAGCAATGGCACATATTGATGTGCCATCCTGGAGGAGTTGGACTGCCTGTGCAACCTCAAGGTATGGCCCCATGCTACCAGTAGTGACACTGACCCTAGTCAAATGCAAAACTAGTGAAAAGATGAGTAGGGAAAAAAATGGCAGTGGCCTCCACTTGTAAAACCTTTCCTGTTTTGGAGGTTGTCTCGTTGTTGCCCATCTAGTGCACCTGTTGATAATTTCATTAATACCAATGCAGCTGAAAATTATTAACAACCCCCTCTGCTACTTAACTGATCAGATCAATATCCCAGGAGTTTAATTGGCTTGATGCTATACTCAAATTAACCGCTTCTGGACTGGCAGGATTTGCCCCCTTAATGACCAGGCCATGCACTTTTTGGGATTTTTTTTACCAAAAATATGTAGCAGAATACAAATTGGCCTAAACTGATAAAAAGAAAAATATAATTTTTACATTTTTTTTTATTGGGAATGTTTTATAGCAGAACGTAAAAAATATAGCGTTTTTTTCAAAATTGTCGCTCTTTTTTTGTTTATAGCACAAAATCTACAAACCGCAGAGGTGATCAAATACCACCAAAAGAAAGCTCTAATTGTGGGAAAAAAAGGACATTAATTGTATTTTGGTACAGCATCGCACGTTAAATTAACACAGTGCCGAATCACAAAAAATGGCCTGGTCAATAAGGGGGTTAAACCTTCCAGAGCTGAAGTGGTTAAGGAATTATCCGTGCAGGGTGAAAGTAAAGGGATCCATCACCAGCAACACCCTCACACTCAGGCTTCTTACCAGATGTTCAGGACCATACATTATAATGGTCAAACAAGCAACAGTAATATTATTTAGGAGGGTAACCGTCATTAATATATATATATATATATATATATATATATATATATATATATATATATATATATATATATATATATATATATACCTGTATATATATATATATATATTAAATGCTTGCTTAAGTTCTATGAAATGAAAACTTGTCTAAACATGGTTTTTTAGTTGTGGTGCAAGGTACAAACCAGTATGCTGTTTCCATTGTCCATGTAAAAAAAAACAAAAAAAAAAAAACATTGTTTTTAGTAGTTAAATGGCTTCCCTAGTTCTCATGTGGTGCAAACCTGTATGCTATTTCCATCACCAGTGTCTAAAAAATACACTATTGTTTGTTAAATGCTAAATGCCTGCTTAGGCCCCTTTCACACAGGGAGTCTGTCAGGTGGACTCTGTTTTTCTCAGCGGGGGATTGATCCGGTGATCCCTCGCTAAGCAGGCGGATGGCAGCTCTGTCTCCGCACTGTGTGCAGAGACAGAGCTGTCAGGACCCCATTCTTCTCTATGGGGGAATCGGATGAGAACGGACCGTCTGTCTATTCTCATCCGATCCGCCAGACGGATGAAAAATAGGGTTTCCATCCGTCCGGATTTGAGGGATCGGATCGGATGTCAGCGGACATGTCTCCGCTGACATCCGATGCCCCATAGAGATGCATGGGGCATCCGTTCAGATCCGCCTGAAAAACGGACAGGCGGATCTGAATGGTCGCATGTGTGAAAGGGGCCTTAAGCTCCCAGAAGTCGCAGCCTGTTCAGAACATCTTTCTGACTGTGGTGCAAACCTTTATGCTATCTCTAATGTTGGTATATACAAGAAATGCTCAATTCTCCCACCATTTCCAGTGGTGACCCACCCCATAACTGGACCCAACAACACACTGACACACCAATGGTGATAAATGGACTTTATAAAAAAATAGCAATACATCCTATAGGAAAGGAGGGGGGTTACCAGGATTGACAATATTAGATGTAGCACCCTCCTAGTCAGTAGTTTTGACTCTCTCTGCTTACCAGAAGAGCAGCAGGCAAAATATTTGTGCAATCTGCTGATCAGGGAGCAGGATCTGGGAGTTAGGTCTATTTAGTGTTCCCAGTGTGTGATTCATCTGGTCTCTGGGAATGTCCCCAGCTGATCTAATGGGGAGGCACGTTGGATGCTGGAGGAAACCTGACCAATGACACACAGGCTTTTGGTACTGTCCCAGGGGGTTGGCACAAACAGTGGTGCATTATGGGACAGGGCATAAAAAGGCACAGGCACATGAGGTAGAGGTCTGTGGGTGGTAAGCCAGTTCCCAGAAGGAGGGTGGCGGCTACCTCCTCTTCTGCAGCAGTTGGTGGTGGTCACAGGCAGGCGGCCTGGTGAACCAGAGTGTGAGGCTGAACCCAGAGATCCAGGAGAAGCTAACTACAGGAGTTGGGGCATTGGAGAATCTGGAAAAACAGTGTCATGAGTACAGAGGAGCTTGCCCAGGGGGGTCTGCCCAGGAAGGGGACCACTCCGGAATGTAGAGTCAGTGGACGGGTGTCAGCTAGCCCAGAGAGAAAGGGGGTACTAGGGGAGTACCCTGAAGAGAAATACTATAGGAACACTTACCTCATCTTCATTCAAGTGGCAGGATGAAGTAGCGGCCTTGGCGCATTTTCAATGTAAAAGTCCTCAGCATTGTGAATAGTTAACAGTTGGAGTATCCCACTCATCCCTTCTCCCATCCCAATTTAAATAAAACCACAAAAACAACATCCCCTAGACTGATCTTTGACTGAGCCAAGAAGTTAAAGTGTTACATTTTCTGCAAACCGTTGCTACGGGTAACCCAAGGGACTCCCTAAAGTGTAATATCCAGTAGTCCTCTAGGGGGCAGTGCTACATAAACATAGTGCTTCAATAACAGCAATACAATTCAATATTAAAGCATATTGAATAAAATTCTCCTTTCCACCAGTGAAAGGCCTTGCCTGAAATGCTCTGAGTGGGTGGAGAATGACACTGCAAGAGATAATAGCCAACAATCAATGTAATCAATTGTCTCTGTAATGGAGATAGGGGGGTGCAGATAATTACAAGGACCTAAATGCAATCTTAGACCAAAATGACCACCCAACAATGGGTAAATCTATCAAGGTCTGCTGGTGGCGAAGTGCTTTAAACTCCCCACTAGAACACTCAGCCTTTAAGAAGAATGTACTTTTAATTGACAGGTAAAAATAACTGTGCAAAGGCTATATGGCCAAATTTGGACAATGTCACTGTGACCATACAAATGTAGCACCCTCCTAGGTAGGTACTAGTGAGAAAGTATAGTTTTGAGCTCTGTCTGCTTATTAGAGGGGCTGCAGGTAAATCTATATTGTCCTCTGCCTGCCAGAGAGCAGGATCTGTTAGTGAGGTCTGCTCATTGTGCTCCATATACAATTCATTCAGTCTAGAGTGTGTTTCACACTGGTCCAATAGGGAGGCATATTGGACAGTGGGAGGTAACCTGACCAATGGGTGCATGAGCTTTTTATACAGTCCTGATGATTGGCAGAGGGCAGGACGCCTCAGTGCATGTTGGGATACTGTATAAAAGCCAGGAGCACATGTGCTTGAGGTCTTTCATAGGGGAGCGGAGTCCCAGGGGGAGGGGGTTGCTGTCGCCTCCTCTGTAGAGGTGCCATGCGGCCTCAGGAGGTCTTTCTGAGGGCCGAAGGAGTGATCGAGAGGAGCTGAACCCAGAGGTCCAGGGAATCTGACGGAGAGGGGAGACACTGGAGGTCCTGTTTCTGCAGTATCGTGAGTACAGGAACTCGTGTCAAGGGGCCTGACCTGCGGGGGCCACCTGTGCTCCTAGGATAATCAGTGGACGGGTGTCAGCCCGCAAGGGGATACTAGTGAGAGCGTCCTGAATATAAGATATCAATCCCCAAGTCATCTTGTCAGAGAGTGAAGAGAGAAAGATACTTAATTCCATCTACACTTGTGGCAGTGTGGATTAATGGCCTGGCCGTTCCTAAGTGCTAAAGAAGTTCTGAAGGTAGAAGTCCTCATCTATGTGAATAGTTCAGTTGGGGTATCCCACTATTCCCTTCTCCTATCCCAATTACAAAATAAACAACAAACAAAACCAACACCCCTAGGCTCTGTGAAGAGCCAACAGGAGCAAGGAGGGATTCAGGAGTGTGACCAAATTACAACTGTGTACTGAGCCCGTCAAGGCAATTTCTAGCAGTCCCTGCGGGGGCAGTGCTACATAAGGTTAATGATGTCATCAGCATCCCTACCCCTTGGTTACATGTGTCTGTGGGGTGGGAAATTCCCTGGTAGCAGCTGATTGGGCCAGCAACCTGGTATCATGTGACAGATTCCTGGGTGCTCAGGTTTAACTGGGTTCAGTCCAAGCCTTAGTTCATCACTCTTTACAAAAGACTATGTAAGCCACATAAATTATGAAACTTACTTAAAAAGAGCAAACCATTTTAGATGAGCCATTCATGGAACCACCAAAGTTTACTAGCTTTAATATTGAAGAATGCTTTTCCCTCTTATGTTTTCTGTCCTGTATGAAAGAGACATGTATGACATTGAGTGAAAAAGGAAAATGAGAAATAACTTAACCACTTGCCGACTGCCTAACGACGATTTACGTCGGCAGTCAGCCCCTCACAGGCAAAGTGACGTAGAGCTACGTCGCTAGCCTGTGAGGGTCTAGGGAGCGAGCGCGCGCCGCCGGAGGCGCGCTCCATCTCCCGCGTGGTCACGGACCCTCCCCGCGCATGTGACCGGCGGACCCGATGTCCGCCGGTCACTCTGCGATCGCCGGGGGAGAGGGAGAAAGTCAGGCGGCTAGTGTAAACAAGCCGCCTGTCATTCTCCCCTGTGTAGAAACTGTGATCACACGTTTCTACTATGTAGGACCGTTGATCACTGTTTCTACAGCTCAACCCACAGCCAATCACAGTTAGAATCAATCCCCTAGGGACACACACAGCCCCTCCCTCTCAAATAAAGTTAACCCCTTCACTACCAGTGTAATTTTGCAGTAACAGTGCATATGTATAGCACTGATTACTGCAATGTCACTGGTAACCCCAAAAGTGTCAAAAATGTCAGTCAAGGGTCCGATCTGTCCGCCGCAATGTCACAGTACCGCAAAAAAAATCACAGATCGCCGGCCTTAACGTGTTAAAAAAAAAAACAACAAAAATGACAAAAATCTTTCCCTTTGTTAGTAAACGCGATAACTTTTGCGCAAACCAATCAAAATACGCTTTTTGCAATTTTTTTTACCAAACATAGGTAGCATAAAACAAATTGGCCAAAAATGTTAAAAAATTTAGATTTTTACATTTTTTGGGGGGAATTTCATATAAAAAAATGTGAAAAATATTGCTATTTTTGCAAAATTGACGCTCTTTTTTTGTTTATAGCGCATGATCAAAAAATCGCACAGGTGATCAAATACCACCAAAAGAAAGCTCTGTTTATGGGGAAAAAAGGACGCCAAACTCGTTTAGGTACAGTGTTGCACGACCGCACAATTGTCCGTTAAAGTCACGCAGTGCCGAATCGCAAAATACCCCCTGGTCAGGAAGGGGGTAAAATCTTCCGGGGCTTAAGTGGTTAATCATCACCATTAATTATTACCATGAAAAAAGATCTATTTGTGAATCTAATTAGATTTTGAATTTTAATTTGATTAGATACTAGCAACATTTTTAGAGACAAGCCTCTAAATCTGGGGACTGTTCACAGAAATCAAGTGAGCTCTGCAGTTATAATCATTTCCAATAAATAATTACACTTTATTACAATATTTTTATTGATTTTCAAGCAAAAGAATACAGATTACAACTTGGTAAGAAATAGTTACACAATTATCTTCAATCCAACCGTGAACAAACATTAATGAAAAGGTTACAAAGACATTCTAGGGTCAGATTATGACTAAAACAAAACCAGTACTG
Organism: Pelophylax lessonae; assembly: GCF_965119305.1. Taxonomy (NCBI): domain Eukaryota; kingdom Metazoa; phylum Chordata; class Amphibia; order Anura; family Ranidae; genus Pelophylax; species Pelophylax lessonae. The sequence goes on from NC_138771.1 coordinate 666,150,548, forward strand.
ACGACATGACAAATGCAACACGATAGGGTGCCACTGAATATCCCTGGACACCCCTTCTGGGAGCAAACTGTGTCCCAGGGCAGGGCACCACCACTATCTCAGCCCTCACGTCGACATTATTCACCTATAAAGTTGCAATTTCACCAACAAATAGTATGTATCTGGAAGTAACTACCAACCCCAGACTTGGAGCCAGAACATAACAGAAATTAAGAGACCTAACGTGTTCCAAAAGAAGTATAGAACAATTTACGGAGGGACCAGATCTTATTCATATTTAAATACTGTGCCATCTCTATATGCTATACTTTTTTCATACTCTGCTATAATGCTAACGTGCCTTAGGATGTCATTTACACTCGGTATTTCGTTCGTTTTCTATTTATACATTATTGCTGATGTCAGGTCACCTGTGGCCAGGTGACAACTGCACCCTGTTGGAGGCAGGGGCACAGCGCAAAGTAGTGAACCCAATAGCAGACTGCTGCGGATGGACTGGAATGTGAGCCCAAGATTCCCAAGGGCGCGGAGTCTAAGACCCAGCAAGTGTTCACCAGAGCCTCTAGTGGTGAGGATGAACTTGGCTGCAGCTGGGCCCAGGTCGTGGCCCCTGGGGTCCCCCAGGCCACGCTCCATAGGGAGAGAAGGGAAGCAGCCACTCAGGACACACAGAATGGTGATGGGTAAGCCGAGGTCGGGGTAACAGGCAGACAAGGGTAGTAAAGGGAAAGGCCAAAGGTCAGGGTAACAGGCAAACAGGAATAGTCAGTGAAAAGCCAAAGTCAGTACACAGAAGAGTAGTTCAAGCACACGGCAAACAGGAAACTAGCACTGTTGAACAGCAAAGCAGACCTGCAGTGCACTGGTTAATATAGACTTCCTGTGATGACCTGGGCGGGGCAGGAACAGGAAGTAGAGGTGATAAAAGGAACCAGAAATGCACTCTGACCTCTAATACAGACATGAAGGTCCCTTGACATGAAGGTAAGCTCGCCAAGCTCTACTGCAAGTCCATGACAGCTGATCGAGCTGCAAAAAGTACCTGGGTGGCTATAGATCTAGTTCCCTTCGGGAATGAGGAGAGATTGATACTAAGGATAGCCTGTTCAATGTTTGGTTTGACCAGTATTCCAGTGATTCTGGAAATTAGTTTAAATATCTCCGCCCAGAAGCTACAAAGGTGCAAGCAGTCCCAGATCATATGTGACAGAGTTCCTACTTGTCCGCAACCCCTCCAGCAAAGATTTGTTTGGTCATTAGAGAATTTCACAAGTATGTATGGAGTAAAGTGCCATCTCAATATGAGTTTTTCTGATAGCTCCCAATAGTTAGAACATCTAGTGAAACGGTAGTTATCGTGTATCGCTTTTTGCCATTGGAGGTTAGAAAATATTTTGCCCAGTTCCGCTTCCCATTTAAGCAGGGGTGAGGTTTTAATAAATGTCTTTTTAGAGTTGAGTTTGATATATAATAGTGAGATGCCTCAAATAATTACACTTTAAAGTTATTATTAGCTCCAAGCATTGGAGCTCTACCAATCACACCCCTCCCATCTTTGATGTCACCAGTTTCTGGGCGGGGTTCTCAAATCTCATTATTCCACCCATAAATCTTTATACAACCTCTTGCTACCCATAGCAAAGCATGAAGGGGCTCAGTGAAGGTGGTGGTGAAGGTGTGGAGGTGTCGGATCGGGTCACACAGATCATAAAATGAGATCCGCCCGACCTCATAATCCAGAAATATCCTGACTCTGTTACTGGAGAGATTTGTAGATAAAGTGGTCTCTTTACTGTCATGGATCACCGAATACTGATTACCAGACCTGAGCAAACCCCAGGACTTGTTATTCTTTCCTATTCCTGCCTGAAAGACTTTCCTGTCCATACTGGGGTAACACATCCCGACTCTCCAGTTATCTGATTCCCCAACATCCACTTTCCAGTAATATCGCCCTGAAGAGAAACTCTGACTGCTCATCACCTGAGGACAATCTGTAAATCTCTCTGTTGTTTCTGGTCGATTCTGGCCTATATATGACCTGGATACAGTTTTCCTGTCATCTGATATGTGTAGCATATTACTAGCTGTGTTTACATCAATTAATATGTTTGCAGCTTCCTCTACATAGAAGTATGCATTTACCTCTGTTATTATATTAGATAAACCTGTGTGTAAGACCCCCGCCACACCCAGACCCCCTCCATCATGGAGGAGTTCCTCATGTCTCTCTCTGTCCTCATTATCTCCATCCTCAGTATCACACAAGTCACCTGTGTCTGATTCCTGTAAGACAGTCAGTGGATCCGTCATGTTACACAGCTCCTCAATGTGACTAATCTTCCTGGACAGCTCCTCCTTCTTTGTTTCCAGATCCCGGATGAAGATGGAGATCCGCTCTGCCCGCCTGGAGATGTCCCTCAGGACTCTCTTCTCCAGGTCTTCCAGACGTCTCCTGACATCTATAAACAGGGCAGTGACTCTCTCGGTGTCACCAGCTACTTTTTCTTTTACTTTCCTGCTGTGTTCCTGCAGACTCTGGACTCTTTCCTCCACCTTTTCTCCCTTTTTCACCAATTTCTGTTTAACGTTTCTCAATTTCTTCTTCTTCTTCTCAGAAGCCTCATCCAGTATTACCACCTGGTGTCCCCGATGTTCTCCAGCCAAACTGCAGGACACACAGATACAGTTGCCATCCCTAATGCAGTAATATTTTAATAATTCGTTATGAGTGGAGCATTTCTGGAACTGTAGAGAAGTGGTGAGGTCAGATATAACATGTTCTGGTGTCTTGTTGTGGGCTCTCAGATGTTTATCACACAGGTAGGCCTCACAGTGGAGACAGGATCTAACAGCAGGTACCGAAGAGTCCACACAGTAGGTGCAGAAGATCTCAGACTTCTTCCGATCTGGCTGTGCTCTCCAAAACTTTGATGTGTTTCTCTGCAGTACAGGACGACTTCGGAACCTTTTTTTGCATACAGGACAGAAGTAATCTCCAGATCCCTCCTGAGTATCCAGCACATGATCAATACAGACCCGGCAGAAGTTGTGTCCACATTGCAGCATTACAGGATCTGCATAAATGTTCTGACAGACGGAACATTCCAGCTCAGCTCTCAGAGCAGCAGACGCCATCGCTGACAATAGAAGAGTGGAGTTGGAGTCTCTGATATTCTCTGAGCTTATCTCTTGACTTTTTTCATGAACCTTTGGATATTGCTGTAAATTAAAACAAAAAAAGTATAATTCATGGTCGGCTGTACTTACAGTACAAAAATAACACAAATTGACATTCTTCTATAGTAAGGTGATGTCTTGTACTGCGTCAGTCATTGCTGTACTATAAAGCTGCTTGATTAATTTAGTTATATAATTTCCTAGTTTCCTAGTTGACAAGGTTGACATCAGTCTATCCAGTTTGACTTGTGTGATTGTGTGTGTTTATGTCAATACCATTTGCCAAACTGTATATTGCATGTCCATCTTAAATCTTTTTCAAATTATCAACAATCCCTTCTGACATCACCAACTGTGTAAGGCACATTCTTACCGCTCTGAGAGTAAAGAACCTCTTACGCAGTCTAAGGTTAGACAGCTTCTCCTCCAACTTCAATGAGTTACCACGTGTCCTCTTAAGTTACCTAAGATTAAATAGTTTTCTCCATATGCTAGAATCATCATTGAGGTATTTGTATATCCCCATCATATCTCCTCTTTAGCATCTCTTCTCCAGGAAGAATACGTTTAATGTTTGTAGCCATTCCTCATTCTAGGTCCTGCAGTCCCCTTATTAGCTCTGTTGCCATTTGTTGCCCTGCTCTTGACTCTTTTTTATTGCCCTTCTCTGGACTATCTCCAGTTTCAGCACAATCTATTCTGTTAAATGTTAGAAAATTTTTGCCAACCCTGGAAAAATAACACATACATTTTACACTCACCTACATTAACTTCACGCATCTACCTCCTCTGACTTGTGCCCCAAGGCATTATCCCTCTTCTCAGACCTCTAGGCTTTCCACAGACTTCTAGTCTTGAAGTATTGGAGGTCCAAAGATTTCTCACGTTTCTGAACTCTAACAAGCAGCCTGGTCCAGATGAATTTACCGTGTGCTATTATTTAAAAAATTATGGAACCCATTACCTCAACATTGTTCTTTTAATATTCTGCTCAAAGATGATTCATTTTGGACACCCTGACCACCAATATATGCCTGATACCTAAATCCAATACTTACCATACTTCATGGTCCAAATATAGGCCTATCTGATATAGAGTTTGAAGGGGGCTTCACGCCTTTTTCTTTTATTTTTTGCATGGGATCCCCTGAATATTTTTAGGAGACCTCACACTATTTTAGTTTACACAATCCCCACCTCTTTGTTTTTATCCACCCGTCGGGATTATTGGGGTGATTGGAAATTAGAAAAAGAAATGGATTTAAAAAGCCATGTATATTCAGTCATATAAGATTCTGAACAGTTTAGTTTCCATTTTGTTTAAGGTGAAGGAAAGTTCATATGTTCATTTGCAAAATGTCTCTTGCAAGAGAGGGTAGAATTTCAACAGAGATCTTTGTATTTCTTTTAAAATCATAAATAAGTGGAAAACTGACGTTATTTTAGTTAAGGCTCAGTCAGCCTGACGCTATGTTAAGGGGGTGATGTCTCCTTAATTGTCTGTATTCTAAAGATGAACAATAGGTTCATTTAGAATATATATTTTTAAGATACATTATTATGTGTGAGAAGATATTAGCAATAATTATGTCATTATATTATGTAAGGCATATACATATATATTTTGGAATGTTATATCACATTTTGGGTTCATATTCTTGTTAAATAACAAATCTTACTTAGACTTAAGAGTGAATACTAATTACTTCATTTTAAGGCATGTGGTAGGAGTGTTTTATATAAGAATTGCTTTGGACTAGGCTAAGTGATATAAATTCTACAGGCCAGACAAAATGTCTGACAGTTATGTCAGAATTCAAATAATTAATGGACTTTCACTAGCAAGAGGTCGATAAGGTCATCAGATAAGAATAGTGGTAATCATTGTTAAATACAAAATTTAATGAACAGTAAAATACTGCCTCCTGTGGAGATAATACCAAATGCAGTCTTGGGATAATTTAGATATTTCCAATATAAGTATATATATTGTATTGAAAATATAATTATTGAAATGGCATTACTTGCCAGGGTAAATGATGGAGATTAGATGGACATTTATGTATGTACTGAGAGTATGGACAAGTTTTTATGTTGTGTTTTATAATTACTCTTAAATATAGAGAAATCATCATTTAACTTTATTATACAAAACATGCGGTTAATTATTAAAAGAGGTGTGACTCTGACTTCACCAGTTAAGGTATAGAATATCCCAACCAATGGGGATAATGTTTCATCCCTCTGGGTTTAACTTATGGTAATTTTTATAGCCCTTTGTTCATACCATATAAAAGAACCCAGATGTGAGACAGGAGACATTACATACTAACAACACACCTTACACTTGCAACACACACACTACTCACAACCATCTATTGACTCATCCAGACATACTCCATCTTGCTCCATCATTCATCTGAAACTTTGAGGGACGCCAAACGAAACTCCTCCCTCTCTTACTACCATCTTGAGAAAGGCATCCATCTTAGGACTCTGGTAACGACCATTTGAAGCCATCTTAAGTGTGGCAAATATGCCTTGCTATGGTATTTGATTTTATTCAATATTGTTTATTTCTTTCCTTATATGTTTTATATTGCATATTTAAGGGTAATAAGATTACAATCCCAGCCGTATAAACCATGGTAGTTTTTTCTCTAAAAAGCTGATTTTTGTTTTTATACATTTTTATTAATATCAGATTTAGTGCATTATTTGCAATTTTAAGTCTTCCGTTTTGTATGGCTTATTCTCGCTCCATCTGCAGTGGAATGACTTTCGGCAATGCGATTCACAGACAATTGTGGTCTGTTTATATAGAATACTTACCTATGGTTTATGCTATACCTGGAGGAATGGTAATCTTGGTTTCGTTTTGCTTTCACTTTGCTTTCACTTTCACTTTCATTATTGAGCTAAACACCACATTGCATTGATTGTTAGAAGTTTGTATTTTATGTAGAGTTATCTTTTTGTGTCACTTCCTGTTTGATCATTTATTGTGAATACATGTCTTGAGAATAAATATTTTATATATATTCCATACTGTAGACTGTACTCACTAAGATAGGTATATGCTTTTAAAAATAAATTAATCAATTAAAAATAATTCACTACATATTGATTTGTGGAAATAAGTGAAGATTCTCCTTCCTCATAAATCTTTGCTTATTGACATAAATAGACACTGTTATATTCAGAGCAGTATAAATATTCTGACATAATGAAGTACGAGCGCGAGATATTATTATTAAATATTCTTACACACCTGTCAGCTGGGAAATCCTGGGAATCCCTGACTGATATCCCTGGGAATCCCTGGGAATCAGTCAATGTTGTTAGAAAACCCTGTGCGGGAAGCTCTCACATTTAGCAGCCGTAGTAATACCACTAATAAATGTATCCTTTTTTGAACCTGGAGGTTCAACTTGGCCAAACACCAAAAACTTCTTTGAAGACAAGTGTTTTTAGGGATCTCCTAAATACAGAGTAGAAGATAGTCAGACAGATTTGGGAGGGGAATTCCAGAGGATGAGAGAGGCTCAGAAGAAGTCCAGGAGACAGGCATGGGAGGAAGTGAAAAGAAGCTAGAAAGCAGAAGATCTTGGGAGAAAAAAAGAGAACGATTAGGTTGGTATTTTGTGACTAGGTTAATGGTGTAACTGGGGGCTGAGCTGTGGATGGCTTTGTAAGTTGTTGTTAGTATTTTGGATTTAATTTGTTGGGTGAGCAGAAGGCAATGGAGAGATTGACAGAGAGGAGTAGCAGAGACCAGTACCAGGACAGGCTTGTCTAGCGCCCAGGGCAAGCATGTGGAACTGCACCCCCTCCGCCACTGGTAATACATGCCATAGAATGGCCTTACTATAATTTTCCATGTCCATTCTCCGCCCCATTTGCTCTGCTCTGCCCAGGGCAGCCAGCCCCTAGCCTATGAAAAGTGATAGCCTATGTAAAGGTAAGCACATGAGGAGAGAGTTGCAGTAGTCGAGTGGTAAGATGACCAGAGCGTGAATCAGAATCTTTGTGTTGTCATTGGTTAGAAAGGGGCGTAATTTGGAGATGTTGCATTTTAAGACTTCAAGCTTTGGATAATGATTGGATGTAGGACCTAAAGGAGAGTTCAGAGTACAGGATTACACCTAGCAATCCCTGACGTTACCGGCCTGCCCAGACATGCGCATGCTGAGCAGTGGAGTGGCGCCATGCGTCTGTGAGCTTTGGATTGCCTCTATGTGCTTCCATGGTCTCCCAACAGGTGGCGGTTGTTTGGGTCCCTGCTATTCTTTCTCCAACCTGCGCACATAGGCTGTCAGTGACCAGATCCTGCATCACTTTCAACCTCATACAGTCGTGTAGACTGGGCAGCGTCTCGGTTGCCATGGGATCATACGTGCGTCAGGGAGCTTCTGACGCACGGCATCACTCCAATGCTCGGCATGCACATGTCTGGGCCGCCAGGTGACGTCAGTGATTGTTGATTAGCTTGCATAATCCACACTTGACCCCATAACTTCTTGGGCGTTCCACGCTGTGGAGGAGTGTTGCTGTGCGCTGCCAGCTCAGGGGGCATGAGGTATTACCAACTGGCGTGCATTATCTTGAAGGTGCACTCCCACTAGTCTAAAGGGCTAAAAGGGATTCATCATTTAAGCTGCTAACACCATACTCTGACTGCTGTATGACAAGGTCGGATACTTTCAGGTAAAGACAGACTACCCTAGGTTATCTTCAAGTATGATCTCACTGGTTATCTTTGGAAATGACTAGAAACTATACAGTTGTATTTATAGCTTCTCTATCTTTTCATTCACAGACTACATCCCCTATTTGAGGCTATTTACGATCTACGGATCCTTCCACCTTTCTGTGTGTATTCATAATTTCCTTATGGTCTCATAAGTCTGGTTTCTAACGACATATACTGACTCATATACTGAACAAAATTATAAATGCAACACTTGTTTTTGCTCCCATTTTTCATGAGCTGAACTCAAAGAACTAAGAAAATGAGATTCATCCGTGAAGAGAACACCTCTCCAAAGTGCCAGGTGCCATTGAATGTCAACATTTTTGCAGCTGCAGAACGCCCATCCATGTTATTCAATGGCCTCATGCACACATAGAGCTTTTAGGAGCTCCAAGTGGCATAGGCGTTTTACAGCTCCAAAAAACACCCAGGAACTGTGCGTTCTGGAGCTGCAGCGTCAAGCTGTAAAAACGTCTGACGCTGCTAAAGGCAGAATAACGTTGCTTAACGTGCGTTAAGCCACGTTATACGTTTTTTTTTCTTCCATTCAAAATCAATGGTTCCCTATGGGAGCCTATTGATTTGAATGGAAGTCGCACCGCAAGTCGGATCAGGATGATCCGACTTGCGGCGCGACTTGCGCTGTGAGAATCTTGAGGGGGAACTCCACGCCAAAATGGGGAAAAAAAACGGCGTGGGGTTCCCCCCCCCCAGGTTCCAAACCAGGCCCTTCGGGTCTGGTATGGAATTTGAGGGTAGCCCCACGCCGAAAAAACGGCGTGGGGTTCCCCCCAAAATCCATACCAGACCCTTATCCAAGCATGCAGCCCGGCATACCAGGAAAGGGGAGGGGATGAGCGAGCGGCCCCACCCCCCCTGGATCATACCAGGCCACACGCCCTCAACATGGGGGGGTGGGTGCTTTGGGGCAGGGGGGGCTCTGCACCCCCCACCTCAAAGCACCTTGCCCCCATGTTGATGAGGACAAGGGCCTCATCCCCACAACCCTGGCCGGTGGTTGTGGGGGTCTGCGGGCAGGGGGCTCATCGGAATCTGGAAGCCCCCTTTAACAAGGGGGCCCCCCAGATCCCGAACCCCCTCCCTATGTGAATGGGTATGGGGTACACTGTACCCATACCCATTCACCCCATAAAAGACAGTGTGTGTAAATAACGACAGGAGACGTTTTGGAAAGTTTATTAAAAATCTTCATCCCGTCTTCTCCCTCTCTGGTCTTCTGCTCTTTTGCTGTCCTCACTTCTTGTCCTGTCCTCTCTTCTTGTCTTCTGCTCTTTTGCTGTCCGCTCTTGTCTTCTTCTCTCCGGTCTTGTGGTCTTCTGCTCTTTTGCTGTCGGCTGTTCTTCTTCCTCCGGTCCTCCTCCGATAACGTCTCCGGCGATTAAGCCGGTCTCCGGTCTCTGCAGCTTATTATATAGCCATTAGGGGCGTGGCCGCCAGATGATGTCATCTGGAGACCCCGCCCCCTTGTGTCACAGATGACGTCATCTGTGACACAATGGGGGCGGGGTCTCCAGATGACGTCATCTGGCGGCCACGCCCCTAATGGCTATATAATAAGCTGCAGAGACCAGCATAATCGCCGGAGACGTCGTCGGAGGAGGACCGGAGGAAGAAGAAGAGCCGACAGCAAAAGAGCAGAAGACTTTCCAAAACGTCTCCTGTCGTTATTTACACACACTGCCTTTTATGGGGTGAATGGGTAGGGGTACAGTGTACCCCATACCCATTCACATATCGAGGGGGTCCGGGATCTGGGGGGCCCCCTTGTTAAAGGGGGCTTCCAGATTCCGATGAGCCCCCTGCCCGCAGACCCCCACAGCCACCGGCCAGGGTTGTGGGGATGAGGCCCTTGTCCTCATCAACATGGGGGCAAGGTGCTTTGAGGTGGGGGGTGCAGAGCCCCCCCTGCCCCAAAGCACCCACCCCCCCATGTTGAGGGCGTGTGGCCTGGTATGATCCAGGGAGGGTGGGGCCGCTCGCTCGTCCCCTCTCCTTTCCTGGTATGCCGGGCTGCATGCTCGGATAAGGGTCTGGTATGGATTTTGGGGGGGACCCCACACTGTTTTTTTCGGCGTGGGGTTACCCTCAAATTCCATACCAGACCCGAAGGGCCTGGTTTGGAACCTGGGGGGGAACCCCACGCCGTTTTTTTTTCCCCATTTTGGCGTGGAGTTCCCCCTCAAGATTCTCACAGCGCAAGTCGCGTCGCAAGTCGGATCACCCTTATCCGAACCTGCGGTGCGACTTCCATTCAAATCAATAGGCTCCCATAGGGAACCATTGATTTTGAATGGAGGTAGAAAAACGCTGCTAACAGCTACTATGGCCAAACGTGCAATAACGCTAATGGAAAAAGCTACTGAAAGCACGTTTTTACAGCTGCGGTTTCCCGGCGTCAAGTAAACAGCTTTGGAGCACATTTTTATGACGCCCTGTGTGCATGGAGCCTTAGAGTGGCCTTTTATTGTGGCCAGCCTAGGACACACCTGTGCAATAATCATGCTGTCCAATCAGCATCTTGATATGCCACACCTGTGAGGTGGATGGACTATCTCGGCAAAGGGAAGCGCTCACTAACACAGATTTAGACAGATTTGTGAACAATATCTAGGTGGGCTGCAGCCAGTATCAAATACCAACACCATATCATAGGCTAAAAATTATCCTAAGCGCGTATTCCTTATATTTCAATATTTGAGAGAAATCGGCCTTTTGTGTACATAGAAAAAGTCTTAGATCTTTGAGTTCAGCTCATGAAAAATGGGGGCAAAAACAAAAGTGTTGCATTAATAATTTTGTTCAGTGTAGAATATTCTGTTTAATACTGGCAGACTGTTCCCTTGAAGACCATTATATACTGCTGGTTGTGTTCCTACAGCCCCTTGTGAGGAAGGTGGCGGGTGCCTGGGTGCCACGAGTGGTGTGACCTTTGGAGGCAAGCAGCGGCAATCCCATTGTGAATAATTTTTTTAAAATAATGCGGGTTCTAATACAAGTGACTTATCAATACAGGGTTAGTACCTATATGTTTATATAATGTGGTATTTTGTTGATTGTAAATGGTACTGTACCTAACTGCAATTTTTCTACATTTGTAGATAAACTCTGTATAGCAACCATCTACCCCTGAAGAAGAGAAACGCGTTGGGTTTTCTTCTGTCTTAAGCATTTTGGACAGTAGAATATGGTTGCTTTTATTGATTTTATCACTTTATCTAGCTGAACCGCATAGATTTTAGGATGCGTAATATGTTTTTGTATTTTTTTGTCTATTAAAATGTAATAAATGATATACAAGTCTTTTAAAATTGACTATGTTTTTTTGCCCCCTTAAATCTCAGTAGATGGTATTCTGTTTGTGCTCTTTAGTTATTAGGGATGTGGGAAAAATGGCAAAACTAAACTATTACAGAGATAGATTTGGGTGTTGTCAGAACAGAAATGGTATTTGAAGCCAAGGGAGGCTATCAGCTAACCCAAGGAGGAGGTGTAGATTGAGAATAAGAGAGGTCCAAGAACAGAACCTTGGAGGACCCCAACAAAGAAACGAAGAGGAGCAGAGGAAGTAGAATTCTAAGTGACACTGAAGGTACGGCAGGATAGTTAGAAAGAGGAACATTAAAGAGTACAGTCATAGAGACCAAAGATATTTGAGGAGAAAGGGGTGGTCCACCGTGTAAAAGGCAGCAGTCCAGAAGTAGGAGTACAGAATAGTGTCCATTGGATTTAGCCGTTAGTAGATCGTTTGTGAGTTTTAGGAGAGCAGTTTCCATTGAGTGTTGAGGGCAAAATACAGACTGAAGGGGATCAAAAAGTTTATTCTCAGTCACTCTACAAGACTCTGGTCTGTCCGCATCTGGAGTATTTCAGGAAGGATGGGCTGGAACTGGAGAGAGTCCAGAGAAGGGCAACAATGCTAATAAAGGGACTGGAGGATCTGAGATATGAGGAAAGACTGCAAGCAGTGCTGCTGTTAGAAATCACGGGGCCCCATACAGACTACCTGTCAGGGCCCCCCAAGAAAATATTAAAGATATATTTAGCTAAAATTACAACAAAATCACTATTATCAGACACAAATATAGCATAACTCGCATAATTCCTGCTAAATCTAAAAAAAAAAAAAACTATGTTAAATAAAAAAGAAGATGAGATGAGAAAAATATACAGGCTGGGCAGTTGGAGCTCAGTGATCAGAGAGACAGAGAGAGAGAAACAAAGTTACAATTTACAAATAAACTCCTGAGCAGAGATAAGTGCTGGGAGGGGGGCCCACACAAGGGAGGGGGATTAGTGAGGGACGACTGTCTCTTTCTCAACGTATAAAAGCAGATAGCAGGGAGAGGGACAGATCAGATTCAGGTGTTGGAGGAAGATTTCTGTGAATGTTGTCCATCACTAATCCCCCTCTCTGTGTGGACCCCCCTGTGTGCTCTGGGCCCCTTACAAGAGGGCTGGTGGTCCCCCCCCCCCTATCAGCGGCCCTGACTGCAAGCATTGAACTTATTCTCTCTGGAGAAGAGACGATGGGAGGGGATATGATATCAATGTACATGACCCGAACATAGGGAAAAAACTTTTCAGTGAAAGGGAATACAAAAGGACTCGCAGCCATTCGCTAAAATTAGAAGAGAATCGGTTTAACCTTAAACTGCCTAAAGGGTTCTATACTGTCAAAGCGGTAAGGATGTGGAATTCTCTTCCGCAAACACTGGTATCAGCGAGGAGCATCGATAGTTTAAAAAAACTATTAGATGGGCACCTTAACAACCACAACATACAGGGATATTCAAGGTACTATTGACAGCAAACACACAGACACTCATCATAGGTTGAACTGGATGAACTAGTGTCTTTTTTCAACCTCACTAACTATGTAACTATGTAACTGTGTAACTGTGTAACTAGATGGTAGCTCAGTCGGTTGTAGACCAGACGTTCAAGGAGTTTGTAGGAAAGGGGGGGGGGGATAAGATTGGTGGGGTCCAATGAAGACTTTTTAAGTATGGGGGTGACTAGTGCATGCTTTAGAGAGTTAGGGAAGATGCTAGAAGAGAGGGAGACATTGAAGATGTAAGTTACAGAGTATAGGATAGAGCCAGAGGTTGACCTTAGCATTTGTGAACAACACGGTCCCTGGGGGAAGGTGGTTAGGTGGGCTTTAGAAAAAGGTTTAGCAAAGTCGCCTATAGTAGCAGGGTTGAATGAGGATCATATTGAGTGTACCCGTAGCACAGGTTGCATGTTTGACATCTACTTTATATGAAAATAATTTTTAGTAATTATAATAAAATTAAATTAATGATAATAAAGGCTAGAAAAGAAACAAAAACAGTGAGCATTGTTGCATTCCCTTACATTGATGATCGGCGAGGACGGATCCCCTTAGATTGGTGGCAGAGGGAGAAATCCCACCCTACATTGGTGGTCAGTGGTGGGTGGCAGGGCTTCTGTTAGAAATCGCGGGGCCCGTACAGACTACCTGGCAGGGCCCCCCAAGAAAATATTAAAGATATATTTAGCTAAAATTACAACAAAATCACTATTATCAGACACAAATATAACATAACTCGCACAATTCCTGCTAAATCTAAAAAAAAACTATGTTAAATAAAGAAGATGAGATGAGAAAAATATACAGGCTGGGCAGTTGGAGCTCAGTGATCAGAGAGACAGAGAGAGAGAAACAAAGTTACAATTTACAAATAAACTCCTGAGCAGAGATAAGTGCTGGGAGGGGGGCCCACACAAGGGAGGGGGATTAGTGAGGGACGACTGTCTCTTTCTCAACAGATAAAAGCAGATAGCAGGGAGAGGGACAGATCAGATTCAGGTGCTGGAGGAAGATTTCTGTATATGTTGTCCATCACTAATCCCCCTCTCCGCGTGGGCCCCCCTGTGTGCTCAGGCCCCCTACAAGAGGGCTGGTGGTCCCCCCCTATCAGCGGCCCTGGTGGGTGGACCGCATTACACAGGAAGGTCAGTGTATTCAGTAGGACGAATGCTCCTTACATTGTTAGTCAATGAGAATAATATTCATTACTTTGGTAGTCAATGGGAAGAAACAGATAGATAAAGATTGGATACACAGTATATTATCACCCTTCATACCTGAAGCTACGTCCTCTGGGCTCGGTGATATCTCATTGTGTGATATGGAAGTCAGTTATAATATTTCTTCACTAAGTTTAGTTTCATTTCCCAGCTCTGCCCACAGGTCTTCCCCTCCCCCTCCTATTTCCTCCATTGTGTAGCATGCTCAGACTTGGCTCTGTGTTCTGGCACGCTTGCCCGTTATTCTTCATAACGTGTCCACAATATACTCACAGACACACCGACACCTACAAACACTATTCACTAAAGCAGGAGAGACAATTCACTCTGGAAATGTTAGTACATAAGGTGAAGCTGTGTTCAGTTTGAAAAGCCAATCATGTGCCAGGAAATTACACCAACATTATTTTTTACAAGCGCATTATTGGGTCTTAAAAGTGAACACAACTTCTTAAAGGATATCTAAATCCAAGTCCAAAAAATGTCAAATATTGCAGCTTACTAGTGCTTAGATGCGGTGGCTGCATTCTTTTTTTTCAGACTTAAAACATTTTATCAAGTACAGAAAACTCCATTTGATCCTGCCAGAAATCCAATGCCCTTGTCACTTCTAATGAGCTGAACTGAAACCTCAAACATTGTTACCAGCCATTGCATCTATCCTCTGTGGTCCACAGACCACCTCTCCTTTATGTAATTGAGATGCTGAAAGGGAGATGCAGGGGCTGTGGGCAGGTGCAGGAGATGCAGAGGCTTTGGGCATTATGCAGGGGCTGCGAACATGTTGCAGAAGATGCAGGGGCTGCAGACACGGTACAGGAGATGCAGGGGCTGCAGGCATGGTGCAGCAGATGCAGGGGCTCTATATTCGGCTTGCTTTTCGGACCTACTCCTGTCTATTTCAGAGTGATATCCTTTGTTTGACCTCAGATTGATCTTGACTTCGCTACTTGTCTCTGCTCCGGACTGACCTGCTGTGTTTGACCCTCAGCCTGGCTTCTACCTTGCTCCCGCTTACTCTACTGTCAAGATCCTCCAGCACCTCCAGAGGACCTTTGGCTGTTACCACCTTCTCTACCCGTGGGTGTCCTCGCATTTGGTCTCTTCAGACAGCTTCACCGGCAGGCAACCCATGCATCTTGGAGCACAGCACCCTCTGTCACCACCATCAGGGGTGCTCTGCACTTAGCCACAAGGGGAGCCCTCTCATCACTTCAGCTTCCAGTCGGGTACCTGACACTATCATCTACTGTATCGTAACAATCACCCAATTGTAGGAGGTACAAAATGAAGCCCACAAGCAAACTAAACTGTAGCCTAACCCCTGAAGTGCCCCCTAGTGGCAGAGATGCATATTTCTCTTGTTTGAAAACTGCATTGAGAAGTACAGTGTTACATGAATTGTATTCCAGGATTTGCTTGTCTTCAGCAAGAGAACTTTTGGAAATTTAAGACTTTACATGAAGTTTCAAAAAACCTTTTATTAAGGTTGTTGTTATATAGTTTTAATACCATATCATAGATGTATTATTTATCATTTAGAAAGAACATATTCCACATTTGTTTTCTATGTTTTCCAGAAAAAAAAAAAACACACAAAAAATGGCGTTGAAAATCAAACAGAAAAATAAAAACATTTTTTTTCCCCAGGCGTTTCCATCTCTAGTTATGGATACAAGATTTAAATCTGGTCGTTTACTAATGACTTGCAAATGCTGGGGTTAGCACTGTGTGCAACACGACTGCCTTATTCACCTCATTCATCACACCCAATGTCATCACTGGTAGGGATTAGGCTCCCAGCCACCAATGTGGCCAATTAGAGTTTACAGTTCTTCTGTCCCCTGCATGTCATTTAATCACCAAGGAAGGAAAGGGATACAATGGTGGTGTGGTGATGATGCCCTGGGCTGTGCGGCTCTGCATCAAAGCAGCTGCCAGGCAGAGCCAGGGCTACAGCTGTATAAAGACAAGTGAGGATGCAATAATCATATATTTGCCATCTCTATTAAAGAAAAACTCTTTGCTTGGATTAAATATCTATAAGGATCATTCTCTGACAAATCTGAAGCATTAATGTGTACAACATATGTATTAGATTATGTTTTTTTGACCTGTGTCCCTGTGGAATAGAATACTAATCTACACTATATTACCAAAAGTATTGGGACGCCTGCCTTTACACACACCTGAACTTTAATGGCATCCCAGACTTAGTCCGTAGGGTTCAATATTAATATCCTTTACAGCTATGCCAACTTTAACTCTTCTGGGAAGGCTGTCCACAAGGTTTAGGAGTGTGTCTATGGGAATGTACAACCATTCTTCCAGAAGCCCATTTGTGAGGTCAGGCAATGAAGTTGGAGAGAGGGCCTGCATTGCAGTCTCTACTCTATTTCATCCCAAAGGTGTTCTTTTGGGTTGAGGTCAAGACTCTGTGTAGGTTCTTCCACCCCAACTCCATCCAATCCATGTATTTATGAACCTTGCTTGTGCACTTGTCCAAATCATTAGGTGGAGGGGGGATTATGGTGTGGGATTGTTCTTCAGGGGTTGGGCTTGGCCCCTTAGTTCCAGTGAAGGGAACTCTTGAGGCATCATACCAAGACATTTTGGACAATTTTATGCTCCCAGCTTTGTGGTAACAGATTGATGGCTCCTTCCTGTTACAACATGACTTGCCACCAGTGCACAAAGCAAGGTCCATAAAGAAATGGATGAGCGAGTTTGGGGTGGAGGAACTTGACTGGCCTGCACAAAGTCCTGACCTCAACCCAATAGAACACCTTTGGGATGAATTAGAGCGCAGACTGTGAGCCAGGCCTCCATATTCACATCAGTGCCTGACCTCACAAATGAGCTTTTGGAAGAATGGTCAAACATTCCCATAGACACACTCCTAAACCTTGTGGACAGCCTTCCCAGAAGAGTTGAAGCAGTTATAGCTGCAAAGGGTGGGCCAGTTCAATATTGAACCCTACGGACTAAGACTGGGATGCCATTAAAGTTCATGTGCATATAAAGGCAGGCATCCAAATACTTTTTGGTAACATAGTGTATCTACTAATAGATAAAAAAAAAGGAGGGGGCGTGGCTTGACGTGCGAGCGGGATGGCAGCCTGAAGTGAGAGCTCCGCTGGCATCCTTACCCCACCACAAAGGCAGCATCGACAACAAATATGGGCTGGTTGGATCCATCTCCAAGCCTGCAAGACCCATTCCAGCCATTTCGGGCAAAAACATCCCCGATCTCTTTGGATTGCAGAAGCAGGGCCGGAAAAGCTCAGTAGGCCCCAAGATGGCGGGGGCACAGCAGCACGTGAGAGATCAAATGGTGGCAGTAGAGAAGGCAGGCAGACAGAGGGACAAGGCCATAAGGAAACTAGAGGAAGTGACATTGACCCATTCAGCTCATCTTATAAACATGAATAGACAATTGGAGGATCTAGATAACAGGGACCGCAAAAATAATATACGGGTCAGAGGGATCCCTAAATCCGTGACAATATCAAGTCAGCCCTGCAATCTGTGTTCAATGGCCTACTGGAGAGACCTGCAGAATCTCCAATTGAATTTGAGAGAGCCCCAGATAATGCACCCCCCCAGAGATATCATCTTTTGTTTAAACAGCCATCCACTTAAGGAGGAGATTCTCAGTAAAGCAAGACAGAATGATCAAATCTTATTTAATGAACACCCCATACAACTTTACCAAGATTTGTCTCCCATCACCCTCAAAAATAGGAGGGCAATTAAGCCTCTGTTAGAAACCTTGAAGGTACAGAAAATACCTTACAGATGGAAATTCCCGTTTGCCCTGAAAGCCTCCTACAATGGGAAACATTTCCTACTACGTATCCCAGAAGACCTACCTGAGTTTTGTGCCAACTTGCACATTGGAACCGGTGTCACTTCCGGATTGGTATGCAGAATTCCTCATCCATCCCTCACCTGGGAATGATCCGGCGACTCTGGGAATTTCTGAGACAAGATTCCCTATGCCAAGAAGCTCAAAGAAACATAGGCAAAGAGACTTGAATTCTCTCTTTGGTTCTCCCCCCCAAAACTCCCAAAATTAAGGAGCGGAAATAATGTATTTATCCAGACTTACTGAAGTAGTGATAACCTGTTTTGCCTCGCTTCTTTTTTCTCCTTCTGGTCTGCAAAGTTACTACACTTTATCAATGGTCATTTACCAGCTTTTTATTTACAGTCCCCTATGATCCTATAATGTTTAAACTGGACTCTTTTGTACCATGGCCACTATCAATTTTGGTCACTAGATGGCGGTGTTATGCTTCAATTGAGTCTTCAAGAAAGTTATGTCTCTGTTTACAACAGCTTGAAGATTTTCAACCTCTGATTTGCAAGTTCCTAAATGACAGCATTTATTTTTCTTTCTGCTAAATGCATTGCCTTCTACTAACTGCTTTCTTTTTAGACTGTTAACGGAGGATACCCACAATCCGAGGTTTGTCCTTGGGCCCAGCCTTAGTGTCGGTTCACACTGATCCGACCCAACTTCGGGCGACTAATGCCGTCGCCCATGCACCGCGACTTTGGCGCGGCTTGCAACGACTTCACATAATGGAAGTCAATGCAAGTCGCTTCGACTTTGCAAAAAAAAGGTGCAGGAATCTTATTCTAAATCGGAGCGACTTGGGGGGGGGGGGAGACAACATGGCTTACTCTCATCTAGGTAAACACCCATTTCTAATATCACACAATGTGAATGGATTACATGTTCCAGAAAAAAGGAAACGGATCCTATACGAGCTTAAGAAATGTAAGCCGCAGATTGTTTTCCTTCAGGAAACACACTTTAAAGATTCTGCTTCACCTAGGTTCTTCGATAGGTATTTCCCAAAGGCGTACTTTGCCTCTAATCCTAAGGCATAAAAACACCATGTTCTCTGTTGATGAACGATTGATAGATCTGGATGGTAGATATTTATTCCTTAGAGGTACACTTCAAGGGAAAATGGTCACTTTGGCCAATGTATACTTCCCGAATAAAGCACACATCTCTTTTTGAAATACTGTGGTTAACCAACTTAAGGGATTTGCCCGAGGCTGTGTCCTACTAGGGGGTGACTTCAATGTCCCCCTGAACCCGTCTTGTGACACTTCCTTTGGCAAAACTAGCATTTTCTATAGAACACTCAAAAAGATTAAAAGTCTTCTCCAATCCTTGACCCTGGTTGACGCTTGGAGAACTTTGCATCCTTTAACCAAAGACTTTACGTTTTTTCAGCACCGCATCAGAGATATACACGGATCGATAACATATTTATAACACAAAGAGACCTCCCGGAACTGCTGGGTGCTGAGGTAGGCTTGATTTCTTTGTCAGATCATGCTCCTGTTTCCCTGCATATGAGAGATCCAACTAAAACAAAATCAGAGTTCTCTTGGAGACTAAATGCCTCCTTACTAGTGGACAATGTCATCCAAACTAAAATCCAACTCGCTATAAACAATTACTTCCTAGATAATGGCCTTGCAGACGTCTCCCCCTTGACAATCTGGGAAGTGCATAAAAGTGTCATAAGGGGAGAATTAATCAAACTGGGAGCCCAAAAGAAAAAACATAGAGAAACTTTTGGCCTCTTTGACTAACAAAATAGCGGACCTAGAGCCCCAACATGAACAAACACACTCCCTGCAGGTAGAGAAGGAGCAGATCAAGGTGAGAAAGGAACTGGCCTCCTTGCTCGATGCGGGATGAGACGTAATCTTCTCTTTAAAAAATCACTGTATTATGAACAGGGGGACAAAGGGGGGGAGAGCTTTGGCAAGGGCGCTTAGGGACACACAAACATCCAGTACCATACATAGCATCAGAGAGCCGGGAGGTCGTTTGATTCACGACTCAAAGGCCATGGCCAATGTATTTGGAGATTTTTATACTAAGTTCTATAACATTCCTCCTCAAACTAAACCTGAAAGTGTGGAACTACCCAGACTACAAGCAATTAAAAAATACCTGGAGGATAGTGGACTTCTGACTTTGCATGTTGATACAATATCAGGCTTAGAAAAGGATATCACTATTGATGAAGTTAAGATGGCCATTAAGGACTTGAAAGTAAGTAAAAGCCCTGGCCCAGACGGCTTCACCTCCCAATATTACAAGCTATTTATAGATTCATTATCCCAACCTCTTACTGATGTTCTTAAAGCGGAGTTCCACCCTAAAATAAAAATTACCTCCATCTTCTCGCGCCGGGTCACCTGAAAAACAAATGGATAATCGCAATTTTTTTTTTTTTTACTTACCTTGTTTAGAAGAAAAAATACTTACCTTACTTCCTCTTCCTCCCCTCGGCGGCCACGGCGATTCGTCACTTCCTGGCTTGCAATGATTCCTGGGAGCTGGACGTCATTGCTCCCAGGAATCAATGCGCCTGCACCGGCCCGACGTCAGTTCCGGTGCAGGCACCGTCATACCTTGCTAAACAGCTTCTGGGCATGCCCAGAAGCTGTGCAGGGATGACGCTGCTGCACCGGAAGTGACGGCGTGGCCGCTGCAGTGCATCGTGGGACAGAAGTAGACGGAAGAGGACACAGAAGAGGATCGCGCTGGCTTCAAGCTGCCCACACCTGAGATGGCAGCGGTGGACAATACTTTTTCAAGGTAAGTATTTCTTCTAAAAGGTAAGTGAAGCCCGGGACAGATCAGAGGCTAGCCATTGTGGAATGCACTAGCCCTGACTGTCCCGGGGGTATTTTTATTCAAAAAAGCTTTCCCAGGGTGGAACTCCGCTTTAACACGCTTAAAGAAGATCCAAACCAGATCCCTTCCCAAGAATTCCTCCTAGCTTACATCTCGGTGGTCCCCAAATCCGATAAAGACCCATGTGTCTGTTCCAACTATAGGCCCATTCCATTATTAAACATAGATTTAAAATTGCTTTGCAAAAATCATTGCCAAGAGACTGCGTCCCTTCTTATCTCATATAATCTGACCTGAACAGGTGGGATTTATGCCAGGAGGGGAAGCAAGGGACAACATTATCAAATCCCTAAACCTTATACATAGAGCACAAGACTCGATGATAGAGGGTATGCTACTATCTACAGATGCCGAAAAGGCTTTCGACCGATTGGCCTGGGATTACCTATTCGCGACCTGCGAACACATTGGATTGGGTGATAACATGCGTTCTTGGATACATGCCTCATTCTCTAACCCCTCCGTGAAGGTTAAAGTCAACAATGTCCTCTCTAATCCCCTAAAATTATATAACAGTACAAGACAGGGATTCCCCTTTCACCCCTCCTTTTTTATTATAGCACTAGAGTCCCTTATCAGATCTATTAATTTAGACCCTTCGGTAAAAGGATTTTCGGTTAATCAAACGGAGTTTAAGATATCAGCCTACGCTGATGATGTTCTATCTTACATAACTCAACCCCACATTTTCATCCCTAATCTTAACAACCATTTTAAACTTTTCAGTTTTTTGTCCAACTTCAAGATCAATCATGCAAAGTCGGAGGCTCTTAACCTAACACTGCCCCCAGACTTGTTGGTTCTGCCTAAATCAAAATGTCCTTACAAGTGGGAAGAGGAATCTATTAAATATCTAGGGATCAGACTATCCTCGAACTTGCACTCCCTGTTCGAGATCAATTTTGTACCCCTATTTCAAGCTATCAAGAGGGACTTGAGCAGATGGACTGTGGGCATATTTTCATGGTTCGGCAGAGCCGCCATAGTCAAAATGGCAATCTTGCCACGTCTGCTCTATCTCTTCCATGCCTTGCTAATCTCCATCCCCTCCTCCTTTTTCGGTAAATTAACACAGCTGCAAAGAACGTTAATTTGGGCCAACAAACACCCACGCATAAAATTTCAATATTTACAGCAACCTAAAGTGGATGGGGGCATGGGTATTCCTTGCTTTCAAAAATATTATTATGCATCCCACTTAACAAGAATCCTGGACTGGCATTGCCATTCTGCCAATAAAGCTTGGGTAGACTTGGAAAATAACTGGTCAAGGTTCACAACTAAGTTCTTGCCATGGACAGACCCCAACCTATATCCAAGGGAAATTAAAAAACATCCGCTGATTCATGCCACCTTAAAGGTTTTTCATAAAGTTGCTACCACATACAATCTCTCCTCATGCCCGAGTCCTTTAACCTCTCTGTTCAATAACCCAGAATTTCCCCCAGGTATTGGTAATCATTCCCTTGCGTCGTCTCGTTGGACACCTCTGCATCCTGTCCTAGCTAGAGACTGCTTCAAACAGGAAAAATTTCTCTCATTGACCGAATTGAGGAGGAAATGTTCCTTCGGACAGCCTCTCTCGTTCTGGCATCACTTGCGAATTCATGACTTCCTCAACAATCATAAATCAAAACAACTCTTTATTCAGGAACTAACCAGTTTTGAGGAATTGTGCTTTCTGCAATCCCCAATTCGGGGAGTCACGTCCCAAGCCTACAAATGGCTTTCCTGCTTGCCAACTGAATACACTGATACGCATAAAGTGACTTGGGAAAGGGACCTAAATTGCACGTTCACTGCCGAACAATGGCAGAGGTCATGTTTTTTTTTCACACAAATGCTCACTCAGTACACGAATGCAGGAAACGGCATATAAGGTTAGAACCTACTAATCTAATCTAATGGGGATTCAGTTAAGTCTATCCTATGTGCCTATTTCCTGGCTTCCTAACTCTACCTTCTCTCCCTCTGGTACTTCACTACCCTCACTTGACACTCAGTTGCACAACACTCACAATCTCACAGCCTGGTCAGTCGCACAACACTCCCAGTCGCACCACCCGGTCAGTTGCACAACACTCACAGTCGCACACACTCACAGTCGCACAGCTCCATCAGTCGCACCAAACTCCCAGTCTCACAGCCCAGTTCAGTCGCACCACACTCACAGTTGCCCAACACTCAGTCGCACAGCCCGGTCAGTCGCACAACACTATCAGTTGCCCAACACTCAGTCGCACAGCCCGGTCAGTCGCACAACACTCTCAGTTGCCCAACACTCAGTCGCACAGCCCGGTCAGTCGCACAATTATGATTGTTGACTTCCTCAACAATCATAAATCAAAGCAACTCTTTATTCAGGAACTAACCAGTTTTGAGGAATTGTGCTTACTACAAGCCCCAATTCGGGGAGTCACATCCTAAGCCTATAAATGGCTTTCCTGCTTGCCAACTGAATACACTGATACACATAAAGTGACTTGGGAAAGGGACCTAAATTGCACGTTCACTGCCAAACAATAGCAGAGGTCATGTGTTTCTTCGCACAAATGCTCACTCAGTACACAAATGCAGGAAACAGCATATAAGGTTAGAACGCAGTGGTACAGGACGCCAGTTCAAATGAAGGGATGGTTCCCTCACCTCTCTGATCAATGTTGAAGATGTGGCTCAGCACGAGGCACCTTTTTACACATTTGGTGGCTGTGCCCCATGATACAGGGCTTCTGGCGCACCATGGCTCATTGGATTTAGCATATTACGGGTATCCGCTTACATTAAAATGCTCACACATATCTCCTATCCCAATAACAAACTATCTTTTAAAAAATACAAAAACTCAATTGTACGACATATGCTAAATGCAGCAAAGGCTATTATACCAATTCATTGGTAGTCTAAGAGAATACCTACGGTTGCTGACTGGTTGGAAAAGATCTCTCAGATGTACTCGATGGAGGAGACAGTCGCGATTAAAGCTGAGAGAAATGATAAGTTTCACAAAATGTGGTACCCTTGGCTAATTTTTTCTCTTTCCCAGGAATATACACAACTGAAGTCCTCTTAATCAGACCCATTTTAAATTCCAGATTATGGATATATCTGAGATATGAACTTTGGGAGCGGTGTCTCCCATTTCCTCTCCCCTCCCCACCCCTTTCCTCCCCTCAACTCTCTCCTTATTCTCATGCCCAACATTCTCCTTTCCTCCTTTCCTTTCTTACTTCTTGATTCTTTTTCTTCTATCTCATACCTCCCATCCTGAGGAGGCTTTGTTGGTTTTTGACCACTTACTTCAAAGGATACAGGTTTACCAGTTATTGTGCCCAAGCTTTCTTCTGTCTGAGTTTTCTCTAATGCTACATCTCTATAACTACCTGAATTTTCGTTATTATCTGGGAGCAACACTTTATATGGTAGGCCATTGCACAACCTGTTCAGTTCCTCATGTTACAAATGTTATGAAAGCTTATATACATGATGTTTTGTTATTTTTTGATGAAGCAACTTGTAACTTCCTTTTTTTTTTTTACAAAATAAAGCATTTTATTGAGGAAAAAAAAAGGAAATGATAACTGCATACATATATACACATATATATATACACACACACACACATATATATATATATATATATATATATATATATATATATATATATATATACACACATACATATATATATATATATATATATATATATATATATATATATATATATATACACACATACATATATATATATATATATATATATATATATATATATATATATACATATACATATACACATATATATATATATATATATATATATATATATATATATATATATATATATATATATATATATATATATATATATATATATATAATATATATATATATATATATATATATATATATATATATATATACATATAAATACATTCAGTATATACAGTGAATTCATAAAGAATTCAGATCGCCTTCACTTTTTTCAATGTTGGTATGTTGCAGCCCGAAATTAATATTTTTTCTCAGTAATCTACACTCTATAATAACAAAGTTGAAACAGAATTTTAGAAATGTCTGTGAATGTATGAGAAAATTGACATCTCACATGTACATAAGTATTCAGACCCTTTGCTCAGTACATTGTTGAAGCACCTTTGGCAGCAATTACATTTGCACCGGGATTGAGGGATTCTCTGCCATTCTTCTTAGCAAACCCTCTCAAGCTCAGTCAGGCTGGATGGGGACTTTTAGTGGACATTCATTTTCAGGTCTCTCCAGAAATGTTCAAAATGGTTGAAGTCAGGGCCCTGGCTGGGCCACTCCAGTCATTCACAGATTTGTCCCTAAGCCACTCCTGTTTTGTCTTGGCAGTGTGTCTAGGATCATTTTCATGTTGGCCCAGTCTGAGGTCCTGAGTGCTGTGGAACTTATTTTCTTTGAGGAAATAACTGTACATAGCTGTAACCAGCTTTCCTTTAACGCTGACCAGTTTCCCATGTCCATAATGCTGCCACCACCATGCTTCACTGTTGGGGTGGTATTGGGTAGGTGATGAGTGGTGCCTGGTTTCCTCCAGACAGAATGTTTAGAATGAAGGCCAAACAGTTCATCAGAGCAGAGAATCTTGTTCCTCACAGTCTCAGAGTCCTTCAGGTACTTATTTGTAAACTCCAAGCGGGCTTTCATGTGTTTTTTAAAAAAAAGTTATTTGTGATATTTTAACTTTCCACATGCTCCAAGCATTGATTTTGCATTGAACCAATCTCACCCTCCTGTGATGTCACCAGACTCTGGGAAGAGTTCTCAAATCTCCTGATTCCCCCCACGTATCTTTATACAACCATGACATACACATAACCCAGCATGGAGGGGCTCATTGAAGGTGGTGGTGAAGGTGTGGAGGTGTCGGATCGGGTCACACAGATCATAAAAGGAGATCCGCCCGGCCTCATAATCCAGATATATCCTGACTCTGTTACTGGAGATATTTGTAGATACTGGGGCTTCTTTACTGTCATGTCTCACAAAATACCGATTTACAGACCTAGACAAACCCCAGGACTTGTTATTCCTTCCTATTCCTGCCTGCAAATCTTTCCTGTCTATACTGGGGTAACAAATCCCGACCCTCCAGAATAGAGATCCCTCAACATCCACATCCCAGTAATGTCTCCCTGAGGAGAAACTCTGACTGCTCATCACCTGAGGATAATACTGGAATCTCTCTGGTGTTTCTGGGTGATTCTGGTTCCTATCTGACCTGGATACAGTTTTCCTGTCATCTGATATCTGTAGATAATTATTAGCTGTGTTTATATCCAGTAATATGTCTGCAGCTCCCTGTAAATAGAAGTATACATTTACCTCTGTTATTATATCAGATAAACCTGTGTGTAAGACCCCCGCCACATCCAGACCCCCTCCATCATGGAGGACTTCCTCATGTCTCTCTCTGT
Organism: Pelophylax lessonae; assembly: GCF_965119305.1. Classification (NCBI taxonomy): domain Eukaryota; kingdom Metazoa; phylum Chordata; class Amphibia; order Anura; family Ranidae; genus Pelophylax; species Pelophylax lessonae. Next base: position 666,176,748 of record NC_138771.1, read on the forward strand.
CCTCATTATCTCCATCCTCAGTATCACACAAGTCACCTGTGTCTGATTCCTGTAAGACAGTCAGTGGATCCGTCATGTTACACAGCTCCTCAATGTCCGCCATCTTCCTGGACAGCTCCTCCTTCTTTATTTCCAGATCCCGGATGGAGATGGAGATCCGCTCTGCCCTCCCGGAGATCTCCCTCAGGACTCTCTTCTCCAGGTCTTCCAGACGTCTCCTGAGATCTCTAAACAGGGCAGTGACTCTCTCGGTGTCTCCAGCTGCTTCTTCTTCTACTTTCCTCCTGTGCTCCTCCAGACTCTGGACTCTTTCCTCCGTCTCCTCTCTCTTTGTCAGAAGTTTCTGCAGAACATTCCTCAGTGTCTTCTTCTTCTTCTCAGAAGCCTCATCCAACATCTCCATCTGGTGTCCCCGATGTTCTCCAGCCAAACGGCAGGACACACAGATACAAATCTCATCCTCAGTGCAGTAATACTCCAGGATCTTCTTATGGATGGAGCATTTCCTGCTCTCCATGGACAAGGTGGGGTCACATAAGATGTGTTCTGGGGACGTTTTGTGGACTCTCAGGTGCTTATCACACAGGGAAACCTCACAGTGTAGACAGGATCTAACAGCAGGTACAGGATAGTCCACACAGTGAGTACAGAAGACCCCGGACTCCTCCTGATCTGGCTGAGCAGACAGTAAATTCTCCATTATGTTACGTAGCGTTATGTTCCTCTGCAGTGCAGGACGACTCCTGAACCTTTTTCTGCATAAAGGACAGAAGTAATTTCCAGACCCCTCCTGTGTATCCAGAACATGATCAATACAGACCCGGCAGAAGTTGTGTCCACATTTCAGGTTTACAGGATCTCTATAAGTGTTCAGACAGACGGAACATTCTAGCTCAGCTCTCAGATCTGCAGACGCCATCGCTGACACCAGAAGAGTAAATGTTCTTGATTTTCTCTGAGATTACATCTTGAGTTGTTTCATGGACCTTTGGACATTGCTATAAATGACAAAGACATGAATTAATCCTTGGCTGTTCTTAAAGGACATAAATATCATAAATTTGACATTTCTTTCTACAGTAAGGTGTCGGCAGATCACACTTTTGTGCCTTACTAGCAATGAGCTTCTGGTTCAGTCTAAACACAGGTTCAGACAGTGGCAGCCGGTTCATAGGGGGCACAGGGGCGCCGCCCCCCCCCATCTGTGCCAAAGAAAAATAAATAAAAAAAAACTAACATTTGCAGCCCACTAGGGGCGCCGGACCTACTAATAGCTATGGGGGTGGGGTTTTGCACCCCACGTGCGCCAGGCAGAGGCGCTGTTTGGCAGCTTTCTGGGGGTCATCGGGGCACAGAGCAATGCGCCCGACACTCCCCCCTTTAGTGCAGTCCTGGCTGTGATTGGTCCAGACTCCAGCCTTCATTAGCCTTCATGTCATCACCTTCCCGCCCGCCGTCAGACGGTCAGAGAGGAGGAGCAGCGGGCCGGCGCGTGATCGAGGAGGAACTGGAAGAAGAGGTCGTCTCGTCTCAGTAGTCCCGTCAGCAGCAGCACGCCAGGCACGGCACCAGTGTGAGTCGGTCTGGTCGTCATGACAGAGAGCCAGCCCAGGAGGTAAGTGAAGTGATGCCTCAGGGGGGGGCCCACACTGCTTTGAAGGGGACATGCACGCACGCTGGTCTCTGCATTGATGGGAGCAGGCAAGCTGGTCACTGCATTGATGGGGGGTATGCAAGCTGGTCACTGCATTGACGGGGGCACGGCACGCTGGTCAGTGCATTGATGAGGGCAGGCAAGCTGGTCACTGCATTGATGGGGGCATGCAAGCTGGTCACTGCATTGATGGGGGCATGCAAGCTGGTCACTGCATTGATGGGGGCACGGCAAGCTGGTCACTGCATTGATGGGGGCACGTCATGCTGGTCACTGCATTGATGGGGGCAGGCAAGCTGGTCACTGCATTGATGGGAGCATGCAAGCTGGTCACTGCATTGATGGGGGCACGGCACGCTGGTCACTTCATTGATGGGGGCAGGCACGCTGGTCACTGCATTGATGGGAGCATGCAAGCTGGTCACTGCATTGATGGGGGCACGGCACACTGGTCACTGCATTGATGGGGGGCATGCTGGTCACTGCATTGACTGGGGGCATGCTGTGGTAACTCTGCATTGAATGGGGACATGCTGTGGTAACTCTGCATTGATGGGGACATGCTGTGGTAACTCTGCATTGATGGGGGCATGCTGTGGTAACTCTGCATTGATGGGGGCATGCTGTAGTAACTCTGCATTGAAAGGGGGCACGCTGTAGTAACTCTGCATTGATGGTGGCATGCTGTGGTAACTCTGCATTGAAAGGGGGCACACTATACTTTGATTACTGAAGGCCCCTTTCACACTTTTGTGACCTCAAAGTCATGCAATTTTTGCCGTGTTTTTTGCCGCAAAGCAATGCCTATTCGATTTTTTCTGTTTGTGCCCCCCCCCCCCAAAATTTTGAGCACCAGCCGCCACTGGGTTCAGACCAAACTTTGCTTGTTAGGAAGCTAATTTGCAAATCAGATTTTGAGCCTTTTCAGCAAAAGCCTGTTTTTTCTCCCTCTATTATATTTGACAACTTCCTTCCCCCATTATATATACCAAGCTCTTCAGGTCTGGCATGAGTTTTAACATGAACCCCAAGCAAAAAAAAACAGCCTGGGGTCTTCCTCCAATTCTATACCAGACTATTTGGCCTGGTATGGATCCTAAAGTGAGTTTGAAGGCAGAAGGTGCATTCTATGCATTTGGATAAAAAAACTTCTGTCTGCAGCAGCCCCCCTAAAATTTACCTGAGCCCCCCTTGGTCCAGTGCTGTACACGAGTGTCTCCGCCATCCAGGACTCTCCCTCCTGATTGGCTGACGCACAGCAGTGGTGCCATTGGCTTCGCTGCTATCAATCAAAGTCAGTTAGCCAATCAAGAGAACGAGGGGGGGCGGGCCGAAACCACAGCTCTGTATCTGAAGGGACACACAGAGCTGTGACTTGACTTGGGTGACTTTGGTGCCCTCATAGCAAGCTGTTTGCTGTGGGGGGCACTCGACAGGAGGGAGGGGCCAAAAGTGTCAGCCAGGGACCCAAAAAAAAGGAGGATCAGGGCTGCTCTGTGCAAAACCAACTGCATAGAGCAGGTAAGTATAACATGTTTGTTAAACTAAATAGAATATCTACGCCTATCCCTGGTGCAGCAAAAGACAGGGGCGTAATAAAATAAGGAACCATGTGCCACGTCCTGAATGTCAGAATTACAAAAAGGGGGAAGAATAAATGGACTTTGAAGGCACCGTAATAAAAAAACCAACGCTTTATTTTAGATAAGTATTAAAACCACAAAAGTATGTGTCGACCGATCAACATGGGCAAAATCCATTGATCAGAGGATACAAATGATAGGTGAATGGGGAGGACCTCACCACCTAGGACATACAATACAACAAACAATACAAGATTGCATTTGAATAATATACAAGGGAAAAGAAGGGCGCTATACGCTGCACACAGGGCGCACCACGGTGCAGGCAACGCAGAGCGTCCTGTACAATACAGTAACAGCTTCCAAAAGGAAATAAACCAATATGTCCAATTGCTCTACATGTTTCGCCTGGTGTTCAGACTTCATCCGGAGCGGTTTGGAATATAGATTCTGTGTAGTAGGATACAATGAGATTAGTATAATAACATGCCATCAGAAAAATAACATTGATATCGCAAGTTGAGTATGTCCAACCAATTAACACGTATCGCCAAATCGAACACTAACTGGCAAATTGCTAGAATGTTCTCATAATTAACATCTAGAATAGTACAGCTGGCACAGAGGAGGGGGAGAAGATGGTATGCTCCCCTCCAGTCATGGTCAAACTGGGTGGGCTATAGATCACTAAATCAAGGGTCTCAGGAGTAGAGGGGTCACTGTGGGGAACAAGGGAGAAAATAGCAAGACAAAAAGGATCGTACAAGTCAGGTGACAATACCTACCCATAGGAAGATGTTGCTGGAGCCAACCAAAAGGCACCAGGAGGATAATAAACCAATCTTGTAATTAGTAATCACGAGGGGTGACCTGTTGAGGTAGCTGGAGGAGCACGCACTGCTTATGGCCAATTAAAAAGGTATCAGGTAATCACAATATAGAGTATGCCTGTGGTAAGGAGTAAGATGTCATAGGGCCAGTTAGGGTAGCAGGTGACAGCATCAAAAAGATGTAACAAAGGGTAACTATAGCGACAAATAGCAATGTACCCAAGCCAGGAAATATCCCACGGAGATAGATGATGCAGAAAGCATGCATAAGAGCATTGACAAGAACCAGCACCCAAAGGGTTAATGAACCCTAATCAGAAAAGTAAATTAAATATATGGAACACCAACACCTAGAGAGTAAAACCAAAGGGGGAAGTGCCAAATGTCTAGAGACAAAGGCCGTGAGGGGTGGCCAATGTCGGTATTAAAGCCAATGTATACTCACCTGTCCCATACATAACCGGGCATAGGGCATAGGGTAAAATAGCAGGCAGTTCCTCCAAAACGAAAACAGCTAGCAACAAGTAGACAGTTAGAGACTAGACTGAAACCCTAGATAGGCAGAGAGATGAAGTAGGGAGATAAAAATTACCATGCAGCGCGTCCTCCAGATGCTCCTCAAAGGCGCAGATCAGTGACCCCCGGATGGGGAATGACCACCATAACGGAGGCTGGGTAACTGCCTCCTTTATAGCTCAAATGTTCCCGGGTCAGTGAGTCACCAGGAAGTGACGTCAATCTGACCCCGGCCGTCCAACCCGCGCATGCGCCAGAGAGCCGTGCGTGCAAGGGCAGGAACCGCCGGACTGGCAGAGCGTGGGAGGGGAGGAGCCCACCAGAAGCCCTAGGGTCTAATGGGCTCATATGCCACATGTAAAGCCTCAATCAAAAAGCGTCACAATGTGGCTCCCCGGCCGCACAGTGAAACCCAATAACACTCGAGCAGACCGTTGGCAATGAAACAGCGCCACCCAGTGGAACCAGGACGTAACAACATCCCTCAATGACAGCCGTACCTATAGAGAAAAAAAATATGTTGTATTGAATATCAGATCCATGAATGATGTTAGGTATAGAGAGGTCAACAAATAAAATTCCAGCCATGGCAAAAGCCCAACCCTAAGGGCGTCTGCAATGAGAAGGAACAACCTTCAAACTGAAAAAATATCAAACAGTAGGGGCGCAAAAAATGCGCGCCAAGTCCAATGGACCATATATGAATCACAGGAATAGAGTCAAAAGAGGGGAGGGAAGGGGGGGGGGTAGAAGGGGAAGGTAGGGGAGAGTGGTAGAATTACAAAAAGGATTTGAAAGACTGTGCCTCATTCAACCCCGGGCGGCAGGTGGCATTGAGGCGTAGGATCCAAAGTGCCTCACGTTGTAGGACACGCCTATTCCAGTCACCTCCACGGGGGTCTTGAGGAATCACCTCTAGAATAAAAAAATGTGCACAACGGTTGTTAAATCTGTGATGCAGATCTAAATGTCTGGTGACAGGGGTAAGCATCTTCCCTTTAGAAGAACAATACACATGGTCGTTGATACGACGTCTGAGTGGGCGTACCGTCTTCCCTACATAGAAGACCCCACAGTCGCAATACATTAAATAGATCACCCCTTGGGTATTGCAGTCCGCTCGAAATGTTGGAGATAGGGTCTCACCATTGGGTAACAAAAATTGGGTGCCCTCAGCGACCCAGGGGCAAAAAGCACACTGATGGCATCTAAAGGTGCCCCTGCTCCTGGGAGGGGGTACTCTAGAAGGTTGGTAGAAGCTGCTTGTCAGGCGATCGCGCAAGGAGCGCGTCCGCCTGAAAGTCACTTGTGGGGTGGGATTAATGTGTTTGCGAACAATGGGGTCCTCACTGAGCATGTGCCAGTGTCTATTCAAAATACTTCTAAGTAAACCTTGGTGGCTCGAGAAGTCAGTGATGAGTCTAACAGTAGGTTGATGTGGGGCCACATTAGGTTTATAAAGAAGTTCGGCCCTGTTTTTAGAGCGGGCACGATTATAAGCTTTACGTAGTATGCTCTTACTATACCCTCTCTGAAGGAGACGGGTACGTAGGAGGCCTGCTTGATGGTTGAAATCGGTAGTGAGCTTGCAATTACGCCTCAGCCTAATATACTGAGCGTAGGGGATACTACGTAGTAATGTGGGTGGATGCGCACTGGAGGCATGGAGAATAGTATTGCCTGAGGTCGGCTTACGGAATAGGTTGGTCACAACCTGGCCCTCCAAGTCCTTCATGATGGTCAAATCTAAAAAGTTGACCTCGGTAGGATGAAAAGAAAAAGTAAATTTCAAGTTAAACTCATTAACGTTGAGGAGTTCAATAAACTTGGTCAGGGTATTGGAAGAGCCTAACCACACAATTAGAACATCGTCAATATATCTAAGCCATAATTGAATATGGCAGACATACTGAGTGTAAACTTCTTCAGAGAAGATGTAGCGTTCCCACCCCTCCAGGTACAGGTTGGCGTAGGCAGGTGCACAGCAGGTGCCCATAGCCACCCCCTGTACCTGGAGGAAGTGGGAACCATTGAAGGAGAACCAATTGTGGGTAAGGACAAATGTTAGTAGTTTAAGAAGAAACCGATTGAAGGGCCAGGTATGACGATCCTGTTCGGAGAGGAAGGTACCTATCATCCCGACGCCCTGCTCGTGAGGGATGCTCGAGTACAGAGCCTCCACATCCAGAGTCACGAGCAGGGCGTCAGGAGGGAGGACCATACCCTCCAGGGTCCTCAGCAAGTCCACAGTATCCTTGATATAGGAGGGAAGACCCACTACAGGTGGGAGTAAAAAGAAGTCGATAAAACGACTGGCATGTTCGGTGAGGTTACCTATACCCGACACGATAGGACGCCCCGGAGGGCAATGTAAATTTTTGTGCGTCTTAGGGAGGGCGTAAAACGTCGCCTCCCTAGGAAGACGCACATTTAAATAATTATATGTGTCTTGGTCGATAATGCCATTCTGGAATGCTTCCCCAATAAGGGTTTTGTACTCCTCACCGAACCTGACAGTCGTGGAACAATTTATCCTTCTATACCACGAGGTGTTATTGAGTATATCGTAACACATTTGTTCATAGCTTGCCTTCGTCATGAGAACCACGTTGCCCCCCTTATCCGAGGCTTTAATCACTAAGTATTCTCACCTGACTTGTACGATCCTTTTTGTCTTGCTATTTTCTCCCTTGTTCCCCACAGTGACCCCTCTACTCCTGAGACCCTTGATTTAGTGATCTATAGCCCACCCAGTTTGACCATGACTGGAGGGGAGCATACCATCTTCTCCCCCTCCTCTGTGCCAGCTGTACTATTCTAGATGTTAATTATGAGAACATTCTAGCAATTTGCCAGTTAGTGTTCGATTTGGCGATACGTGTTAATTGGTTGGACATACTCAACTTGCGATATCAATGTTATTTTTCTGATGGCATGTTATTATACTAATCTCATTGTATCCTACTACACAGAATCTATATTCCAAACCGCTCCGGATGAAGTCTGAACACCAGGCGAAACATGTAGAGCAATTGGACATATTGGTTTATTTCCTTTTGGAAGCTGTTACTGTATTGTACAGGACGCTCTGCGTTGCCTGCACCGTGGTGCGGCCTGTGTGCAGCGTATAGCGCCCTTCTTTTCCCTTGTATATTATTCAAATGCAATCTTGTATTGTTTGTTGTATTGTATGTCCTAGGTGGTGAGGTCCTCCCCATTCACCTATCATTTGTATCCTCTGATCAATGGATTTTGCCCATGTTGATCGGTCGACACATACTTTTGTGGTTTTAATACTTATCTAAAATAAAGCGTTGGTTTTTTTATTACGGTGCCTTCAAAGTCCATTTATTCTTCCCCCTTTTTGTAATTCTAACATGTTTGTTATTCTAAAAAAAAAAGGGAAAAACCTCACGCAAAAGGGAAGAAAAGAAATTGTGGATACCCCCAAAAACTTCACACCAAACTGTTACCAAAGTTTGAAGGGGGGTGCACAGGCTCTCCCTTCTTCTGATCTCACCATGCCTTCTGCCCTCGTGATTAGGATCTGCATAGCTGGATGACATGATTGACAGTGTGTATTTTTTATTATTGTTTAGCAGTCCCGGGACAAGGTCATTCAGAGCCCAGGGCAAAGATGCCAAATTGCCCCCCCCCCACAAGATGTAGAGAGCATGATATGTCTGCAAAAATCCCCCCCCCCCCCAAAAAAAAAGCTCAAATCCTCTCATTCCACATATGTTCCCACTACAATAACACCCCCCCCCCAAAAAAAAAATTCCCCCTTCCTAGCACAAATCCACTACCCCTTTACATGTACCCTCTGAGAACAAAACCTCTATCACCCCACTGGAAAATCCCCCCTCGCAGCACAAATTACCCTCCATCAATTCCCTATCCTACCACAATCCCCCCCCTCACGAATCCCTCATCCTAGCACAAATCCTCTTCTCCCATATCTCCTCTCAACATAAATTCCCCCAAATCACCACTCCTAGCACCCCTTCCCAAATTTACCTCTTGGAACAATTCTTACCTCTTTACGCCCCCTCCCCCCAAATTCTCCCACCCAACACAAATCCTCTCCCTCCAATCTCCTTGTGGTGCACCGAACCTGACATAATACCACAGTGCCCAGGGCAGCCTCCCCCTCCTGCTCACCCCTTGTCCCTTATTTCTTTTTTTTGTGAATGAGTAGCTGCACTAAATGGAAGAAGTAAAACTTCTGATACATGAGCAGGTTTTTGATTTTGTGAGAATATCCGAAACTGGTTTGACAGCTCACATGACTGGCTTGCAACTTCCAGGGGTACACAGAGAGGGACGGTTGAAAAGGGGTGTGCCTGTATGTCAAGATATTTTAACGGGGAATGTGAAGGAGGACACTTCTAACAAGGGAAGTTGAGGAGGTGGAAATTTTGTGGCTGGAACTTCAAAGGGAATAAACGAGTGGTAAATGAATTGTTGGTGTATGCTATGGGCCTTCCAATATTAGGGAGGAGGAAGAAACTCATCTTCTTGCACAGTCAGATAGCAGGGAGGCAGGGTAATAAAATAAGCAAGGGGAACTTCATCCTGATATTGATTGGGCAGATGAAACTACTCAAAAATATATATCCCCCGCACCACAGGTGAGACTAATTATACAGTGATAATCTGTTAAAGTAAAAATTGCAGCAGCTGAGGGCAAATAAATATGTGAAATTAAATAATAAGCCACTAATACTAGGGGCTACCTAAAGCGCTTGCCTGTAATGTGAATTGCTAAATAAATACAGTGATAACAAAATTCATATAAAGTGCATATTGCATCAAAAGTGACAGTGCTCTGTGTATGGCAACAATACATTCAAAAAGTGATAAAGGGACTGTGACAGCAAAGTCCAAAATAAGTCTCTTGTGCAAAGGAATATATGAAGGTCCAGGTGCAAAAGAAAGTGCAAGTGCTAGGGACAGGTTTCTACGTGCGTTCTCTCTTTACGCGTTTCGTCAGTGCCTTTGAAAACATCAACGCACTGACGAAACACGTAAGTTGGAACGCACGTAGTGACGTCACAGGAGCGAGTGGAATGCAAACCGGAATCACCGCCATCCACTACAGCTCCGTATTGCGAAGAGTCACTTTTTATGGCATTTTAATCCTGTGACATTGATGATGCTGCTTCAAAATGTTTTTTAACCCATGGATAGGCAATAAAGAGTTTTTACACATTACACTATCCGGAGTTTTCTCTTCCCTTTGGCTCTCCCTCGGGCTGGGTGTAAGGAAGGCGGGACCTGTCACAGTACCTGAGTGGAGTGATTACACAGGAGATCCGGCACCTACCTTGGTCAGGGTGACCACTAAAGCGATATTTGGTCTTGCTACTATACAGTAGTTAAAGCGGAGTTCCGGCCTCAAAATCGACATAACCGATTTTGGGCCATCCGCTTGCTCTAGGTGACCTGAAAAACAAATGGAGGATTACGATTTTTTTTTGTCACTTACCTTATTATAGAAGAAAATATACTTACCTTTCTTCCACTTCCTGCCTCTGCGGCCGCGGCCCGCGCCGTCACTTCCGTTTTGCGATGATTCCTGGGAGCTGAACGTCATGGCTCCCAGGAATCAATGCGCCTGCACCGCCCCGCTCATCAGTTCCAGTGCGGGCGGGTCATTCCCTGCTAAACAGCTTCTGGGCAGGGATGACACCGTAAGTGACGAGCGGGGCCGGTGCAGGTGCATTCTGGGAGAAGAGAACACGGAAGAGGGCGCAGAAGAGGACGCGCTGGCTTCAGCTGCCCACACCTGAGATGGCAGCGCTGGACAAGAAATTTTCAAGGTAAGCATTTCTTCTAAAATGGAATGTACTAGCCCTGACTGTCCCGGGGGTATTTTAATCTAAATTTCACCCCGAGGTTGGAACTCCGCTTTAAGACCAACAGTAAAACTGCAGCGGACGGTCGTTAAGTGGTAACCACTTCCTGCAAACCGACGTATCTGTAGATTGGTTTGAAGAAGTGATTGCACCGGGGTGATGCTAAAGGGGTTACCCCAGTACCGTTTATTAGAGCCAGCGGCCGGCTTTCTTGTGATAACAACCGTAATTGGCCATTATCATAAGGAGGGGACATCTTCCGGTTATTTGGCTGCCAATGACGCCAATTTAAAAAAAAAAATTACATTATTCAAAAATGCCATTTTTGGCATTTTGAATACATTGAAGTGCAGTGGAGGGGTTTGGTGTCTTTTAGACCCCCTGATCCCTCCATAAAAAGTACCTGTCACTGCCTATTACTGTCACATTCCTCCCCCGATCCCTCCATAAAAAGTACCTGTCACTGCCTATTACTGTCACATTCCCCCCGATCCCTCCATAAAGAGTACCTGTCACTCCTATTACTGTCACATTCCCCCCGATCCCTCCATAAAGAGTACCTGTCACTGCCTATTACTGTCACATTCCCCTCGATCCCTCCATAAAGAGTACCTGTCACTGCCTATTACTGTCACATTCCCCCCGATCCCTCCATAAAGAGTACCTGTCACTGCCTATTACTGTCACATTCCCCCCCGATCCCTCCATAAAGAGTACCTGTCACTGCCTATTACTGTCACAAGGGATGTTTACATATCATAGTTTGTCACCATTCCACGAGTGTACGCAGTTTTAAACAGTAACATGTTAGGTATCTATTTACTCGGCATGACATCATCTTTCACATTATACAAAAAGTGTGGCTAACTTTCTAACTTTACTGTTTAATTTTTTTTAAATTCAGTGAAATTTATTTTTTCCCCAAAAAATTGCGTTTAAAAAACCGCTGCGCAAACACCGCATGACATAAAATATTCCCACAACCGCCATTTTATTCTCCAGTCTTTGCTAAGAAAAAAAAAAAAAAAAAAAATATATATATATATATACATATATATACACACAGTATCTCACAAAAGTTAGTACACCCCTCACATTTTTGTAAATATTTTATTCTATCTTTTCATGTGACAACACTGAAGAAATGACACTTTGCTACAATGTAAAGTAGTGAGTGTACAGCTTGTATAACAGTGTAAATTTGCTGTCCCCTCAAAATAACTCAACACACAGCCATTAATGTCTAAACCGCTGGCAACAAAAGTGAGTACACCCCTAAGTGACAATGTCCAAAAAAAATGCCAAATCAGCCATTTTCACTCCTCTGTGTCATGTGACTCGTTAGTGTTACGAGGTCTCAGGTGTGAATGGGGAGCAGGTGTGTTAAATTTGGTGTTATCGCTCTCACTCTCTAATACTGGTCACTGGAAGTTCAACATGGCACCTCATGGCAAAGAACTCTCTGAGGATCTAAAAAAAAGAATCGTTGCTCTACATAAAGATGGCCTAGGATATAAGAAGATTGCCAAGACCCTGAAACTGAGCTGCAGCATAGTGGCCAAGACCATACAGTGGTTAAACAGGACAGGTTCCACTCAGAACAGGCCTCGCCATGATCGACCAAAGAGGTTGAGTGCACATGCTCAGCGTCATATCCAGAGGTTGTCTTTGGGAAATAGACGTATGAGTGCTGCCAGCATTGCTGCAGAGGTTGAAGGGGTGGGGGGTCAGCCTGTCAGTGCTCAGACCATACGCCGCACACTGCATCAAATTGGTCTGCATGGCCGTCGTCCAAGAAGGAAGCCTTTTTTAAAGATGATGCAAAAGAAATCCTGCAAACAGTTTGCTGAAGACAAACAAACTAAGGACATGGATTACTGGAACCATGAACTGTGGTCTGATGAGACCAAGATGGACGTATTTGATTCACATGGTGTCAAGCGTGTGTGTGATGACAACCAGGTGAGGAGTACAAAGACAAGTGTGTCTTGCCTATAGTCAAGCATGGTGGTGGGAGTGTCATGGTCTGGGGCTGAATGAGTGCTGCCGGCACTGGGGAGCTACAGTTCATTGAGGGAACCATAAAAGCCAACATGTACTGTGACATACTGAAGCAGAGCATGATCCCCTCCCTGCAGAGACTGGGCCGCAAGGCAGTATTCCAACATGATAATGACCCCAAACACACCTCCAAGATGACCACTGCCTTGCTAAAGAAGCTGAGGGTAAAGGTGATGGACTGACCAAGCATGTCCCCAGATTTAAACCCTATTGAGCATCTGTGGGACATCCTTAAGCGGAGGAGCGCAAGGTCTCTAACATCCACCAGCTCTGTGATGTCATCATGGAGGAGGGGAAGAGGACTCCAGTGGCAACCTGTGAAGCTCTGGTGAACTCCATACCCAAGAGGGTTAAGGCAGTGCTGGAAAATAATGGTGGCCACACAAAAATATTAACACTTTGTGCCCATTTTGGACATTTCCACTAAGGGGTGTACTCACTTTTGTTGCCAGCGGTTTAGACATTAATGGCTGTGTGTTGAGTTATTTTGAGGGGACAACAAATTTACACTGTTATACAAGCTGTACACTCACTACTTTACATTGTAGCAAAGTGTCATTTCTTCAGTGTTGTCACATGAAAAGATAGAATAAAATATTTACAAAAATGTGAGGGGTGTACTCACTTTTGTGAGATATTGTATATACATATATATATATATAAAATTATTTAGAACCCCCAAACATTTTATATATATATATATATATATATATATATATATATAAAATGTTTGGGGGTTCTAAATCATTTTCTAGCAAAAAATACAGATTTTAACTTGTAAACAATATGTGTCAGAAAAAGATGGTTAAAGTAGAAAAAAAATATATAAATGTATAATAATAATAGTGTGTGACTGTGGGGGAGGGGACATTAGAGTGTAAGCTCCTCTGGTACAGAGACTGATGTGACCGTGGGGGAGGGGACATTAGAGTGTAAGCTCCTCTGGTACAGAGACTAATGTGGCTCAGTGATCTCTGTACAGCAGTATGTGAAGAACGCTCCTTACATTGATGGGCAGTAGAAATAATACCCCCCCCCCCCCCCCACTAAAAGATAGGTAAAGATTGGATACACAGTATATTCATACCTGAAGCTGTTTCCTCTGGGCTCGGTGATATCTCTCTGTGTGATACGGAAGTCGGTTATAATATTTCTTCATTGAGATTAGTTTCATATCCTCAGATCCTCCCCTCCCCCTCCTATTTCCTCCATTGTGTAGTGTGCTCAGACTTGGCTCCGTGTTCTGGCACGCAGGTCGGTGATTCTTCATAACGTGTCCACAATAAATACACAGACACCCCAACACCTACACACACCATTCACTAACGTATGAGAGATTCTTCATTCTTGAAATGTTAGTAAATAAGGTGAAGCTGGGTTCAGTGTAAGGCTCCTTTCAGACGGCTGCTCCGCTGCTTAAGTCCGCTGCGGGACTTTTTTTTTTTTTTTTCCACTGAGCGGATGACACTTGTGTCATCCGCTCCGTGTGCCCGCATATCATCCCATCCGTTTGCGGATGATATGCGGACATAATGTAAGTCTATGGCATTGCGGATGTCAGCGGATGACACCACTGACATCCAATTTTCCTTCCTTTCTGTTTTTTACACGGATGGAAAAATGGGGTTCTGTTCCATTCGTAAAAACAGAACAGAACTGAAAGGAGGAAAATCGGGTGTCAGTGGATGGTATTCCGCTGACACCCGCAGTGCCATTCACTTACATTGATGTCCGCAAATCATCCGCAAAAAAATAGGATGATTTGCGGACACACGGAGCGCCCGTGTGAAAGGAGCCTAACTATCCAATCATGTACCAGGAAGTTACACCAACATGATTTATTGCATGCAGTTGCCAGGAAACTGGTGTCCCCCCTTCCCTTAGGGTTAGGGTCAGGGTTCCCCAAATCCCTGCAATAAACCATTGCGCCCAGGGCACCCCTCCTGCCCACCCTTTTTCCCGGCCCTGATTGCATGCACTTAATTGGGTGTTGAAAGTGAAATCACTTTTCTAAAGCTGAACTCTGGGCACAAAAACTTAGATAAAAATGTAGCACTGTCCCCGTAGGGCTTGCTGTGTGATGACTTCTTGGTCCTCCCTCTGATTTCCTGCAGACAGTTACTTGGTGTACAGTTCACACATCCATTCTTACTCCCAGTTGCTCGTTACTTAAAAAACAGTCCAGGGGATTTGGTTTGGTATTATTGTGGAATTTGGATGGGAGAAAGGAATAGTGGGACTCCAACTGAACTATTCACAGTAGATAAGGACAACTCTCACTTGGCCCAGTAGAGTGCGCATCGTCCTACTAACAGCCAAAAAGTCAACTAATCCCAGGAGGCAAACGCCAACCTTTACAGGGACATGCATAGTAGTCAGAGTAGCAATAAACTAAGTCACATCCTGCCAATAGCTACGAATCTGGGGACACTCTCAAACGATATGGGCAAATCCTGCTGGCTCGCCAGGGTACCTCCAACAGCAAGAAGAGGAATTAGGATAAATATGAGACAGTCTCTGTGGTGTAAAATAAATTCTGTGCACTATTTTAAATTGGATCAACCGGTCCTTAGTCAATATTAAAGCTTGAAATGGTCCATCCCAAAGATCTTCCCAGTCTTTATTGTCCAAGTCCTGCTCCTCCGAAAGCCATGCAGTAAACAGGGTATCCATAACCTTGTGAACAGAGGGCAGTAGTGACTTGTAGGTCCCAGATAGAGGTTTTTTGAGAGCTTCATCCTGAAGGAGAACCTCCAAATCATCCTTCTCCAATCTAAATGGAGAGGATCCAAATGGGGATGCATAGGCGTGTCGGAGTTGCAGGAATCGGAAAATGAATGCATTAGGCAGTGTAAATTTATTTCTCAACCTGTGAAACGTATAGAGTGCATTCCCATCACAAATATCTGAAAGGTATCCAGTCAGGGGTGCCCTGTTCCGTTACAGTATCTGACTCCTTTAGCAGCCCATAGCCCAGGGTCTGGTATGGAATAGAATTCCAGTAACATTGGATTAAACCAAAGCGGCGTTGATGGGGACCTTTTACCCCACACTATATTGCGTTTAACCACTTGCCGACCGCCGCAATTACATATACTGCGGCGGTCAGCCCCTCACAGGCAAAGTGACGTATGGGTACGTCGCTAGCCTGTGAGGCTCTGGGGAGCGAGCGCGCGCCGCCGGATGCGTGCTCCCGCTCGGTCACGGACCCCCCTGCGCGTGTGCCCGGCGGACCCGATGTCCGCCGGGCACTCACGATCGTCCGTGACAGCGGGAGAAAGGCAGGCGGCTGATGTAAACAAAGCCGCCTGTCATTCTTCCCTGTGTAAGAATTGAGATCATACGGTTCTACTATGTAGGACCGTTGATCACTGTTCCTACACCTCAAGCCACAGCCAATCACAGTTAGAATCACGCCCCTAGGGACACACACCACCCCTCCCTCTTAAAAAAAGTTAACCCCTTCACTACCAGTGTAATTTTACAGTAACAGTGCATATCTATAGCACTGATTACTGTAGAAATGTCACTGGTAACCCCAAAAGTGTCAAAAATGTCAGTCAAGGGTCCGATCTGTCCGCCCCAATGTCGCAGTCCCGCAAAAAAAAAAAAAACGCAGATCGCCGCCATTACGCGTTAAAAAAAAAAACAACAAAAATGACAAAAATCTTTCCCTTTGTTAGTAAACGCGATCATTTTTGCGCAAACCAATCAAAATACGCTTTTTGCGATTTTTTTTACCAAACATATGTAGTATAAAACAAATTGGCCGAAAATGTTAGAAAATTTTGATTTTTACATTTTTTTGGGGGAATTTCATAAAAAAAAATGTGAAAAATATTGCTATTTTTTCAAAATTGACGCTCTTTTTTTGTTTATAGCGCATGATCAAAAAATCGCACAGGTGATCAAATACCACCAAAAGAAAGCTCTGTTTGTGGGAAAAAAAGGACGTCAAATTTGTTTAGGTACAGCGTCGCATGACCGCGCAATTGTCCGTTAAAATCACGCAGTGCCGAATCGCAAAATACCCCCTGGTCAGGTAGGGGGTAAAATCTCCCGGGGCTTAAGTGGTTAATAATGACAACATGCCAGGCCTTAATAACTGCTCTCATAGCAGCAGTAAGGGGCAGGTGAGAGACTCTCTGAACCCTGTAAAGGAGATTACGGAGGGTCTCATAGGATCCACAATGTGCAGCTTCCAATACTACTGAGGCATTTGTGTCATCAGAGATAAGCCAAGTGTGAGCATGGGTGAGCATGGATGCCAAATAGTAAGTATACAAGTCTGGGCAAGCCAAGCCCCCTTGTGTCCAAGGTCTGCATAGAACCTTCCTGCTAAATCTAGCTGGGCAGGATTGCCATAAGAAGGAGCCTATTAGTGAATCTAATTGTTTAAAGAAGGATTTTGGTAGCCAGACTGGGGAGTGCCTATGGATGTACAGTAGAACTGTGAGGATTTTCATTTTAATTAGAATTATTCTCCCAATAAGGAAAAAGGGGAGGTGTGATCAGGCTTTCAGCCTCTGTTTACACCAATAAACAACTGGGGATAAATTAGGTTGTGACAGGAGTCACTTTGGTTGGGGGGCCCGTGGAACCCAGCTTACCTTAGAGAGGTTGGGAAATCCCTGTCTCAGCTCCCTAGGCCCCTCTTATGTGTAAGTCACCCTGTGTCTATTAGGGACACAGGCTGACTAAGAAAATTATGGACTTATTGGACACAGAATATGGTTTGGATTATTCAAATGGGACAGTAATATTTGTCAACAATATATCTCAAAGAATATATGAAGACTCTGGGACTCTAGGCCTAGCTGCCTATTGCCAATAAGGCTTCACACAGACAATATATCTCAAAGATGCTAATATCAGCACAACCACCTGTCTTCCACGCATTGGAAATTATGCTGATTTGCTCCCCTATTGTTTACGGTGGGTTCTCAGTGTTTACTTATGATAATGTGTATTGTATTGCAGAAGCTCGAGGACGGAAAGTCTGCTAGTTAATTGGCTCAGGTTGATTGAATCACTGTCATCTATTAGTTACATAGTTACATAGTAGGTGAGGTTGAATAAAGACAATAGTCCATCCGGTTCAACCTGTGTAGGTGTGTGTGGCCGTAATCATCTCACATACCCCTTAATGTTCTGATCCTTGAGATGTACGTCTAAGAGTCTTTTGAAAACCACCATACTTCCCGCTGAAACCACCTCTTGTGGTAGAGAATTCCACAATCTTGTAGCCCCAACAGTGAAGAACCCCCCTCGCTGCCTGAGGTTAAAACACTTCTCCTCTAATCACATTGTATGCCCTCTAGTCCTCATGCAATCTTTCCGACTGAATAGCTTTTTTTCTATGCTGAGATCACCATTGAGATATTTATAAATTGCTATCATGTCCCCTCTCAGGCGTCTCTTCTCCAGGGAGAATAAATCAAGCGATTGCAGACGCTCTTCATAATTAAGGTCCTCCAATCCCCTAATTAGTTTAGTTGCCCTTCTCTGGACCTCTCCAGCTCCAACGCATCCCTCCTGAGGACCGGCGACCAGAACTGGGCAGAATACTCCAGATGTGGTCGAACCGGAGTTTTTATTAAAGTGGTAGGATTATAGTTTTATCTCTGGAATACATCCCTTTCTTTATGCATGCTAATATTCTGCCTGCTTTGGCAGCTGCCACTTGACATTGCATGCTATTGCTTAGTCTATCCTCTACCAGGACTCCCAGATCTTTCTCCATTTTTGATTCCCCCAAAGGTTCCCCCCTAAAGTGTATTGTGCTTTTATGCTTTTAGTCCCCAAGTGCAAAACCTTACACTTCTCCACATTAAACCTCATTTGCCATGTCATTGCCCACTCCGTTATTTTGTCCAGGTCATTCTGTAGGATATCTGCTTCATGCTGTGCAGTTATTGCCCTGCCAAATTTTGTGTCGTCTGCAAAAACTGATATAGAACTACTGATCCAGTCTTCAATGCTATTTATGAATAAATTGAACAGGGTTGGTCCCAGGACGGAGCCTTGGGGGACCCCACTTACCACCTCAGACCAGTCTGAGTATGCGCTGTTTATTACCACTCTTTGGACACGCCCTTTTAGCCAGTTCTGTATCCAAGAGCAGACCTTGCGGTCGATGCCTGCAGACCTTAATTTATAAATTAAGCGCTTGTGGGGAACTGTATCAAACGCCTTAGCGAAATCCAAGTATACCACATCCATTGGTCTCCCCCTATCTAGTTCACAGCTCACCTTCTCGTAGAATGTTAAGAGATTGGTTTGACAAGAACACCCATTTGTAAACCCGTGCTGGTTACTGCTGATGATGTTGTTGTCTTTAGCAAACTCTACGATATAGTCCCTTATCATCCCCTCCAGAAGTTTACATACTATCGATGTCAGACTGGCAGGCCTATAATTTCCCGGGACATGCCTCTGCCCTTTTTTGAATATCGGTATCACGTTAGCTTTCCTCCAATCTCCTGGTATATTTCCTGTCATAATACTGTCAGAAAAGATCAGGAACAGTGGTCTAGATATAGTCTTACTAAGTTCTTTAAGTACTCTCAGATGTACGCCATCCGGGCCTGGTGATTTATTTGTGTTAATTTTATCCAGCCTTTCCCTAATTTCACCCTCTGTTAGCCATAGTGGCAAGTCCTGTGTATTACTACTAACCATACAGTCATGGTCAGTGTACCCCTCCTTTTCCTGAGTAAAAACTGACGAGAAAAAGGCGTTCAGCACGGTTGCCTTTTCAGTGTCCTCTGTAACCATCCTCCCATCATCATTAATTATGTGTGCAATATGCTCTGCCCTAGTTTTTTTGCTGTTGATATATTTTAATAATTTCTTAGGGTTCTTTTTACTATCCTCCGCTATTTGTCTCTTAAAGTTGATTTTAGCCATTTTGATTTCGTATTTACATTTCTTATTTGCCTCCTTGTATTGCTTGAAAGCCGATACTGTGCCCTTTGATTTATAATTCTTGAAGGCCAATTTTTTCCCCTTAATACGTTTTTTAACATTACGATTTATCCAGCCAGGTTTTGCTTTGTCTCTAAATTTATTTCCCATAGGAATGCACTGCGAGATGCATTTGTTTAATATGTTCCTAAAGCAATCCCATTTTTCCTCCGTGGTCAGTGTTCCTAGGGTTTGGTCCCAGTTTACCCTTTCCATCAATGAGTACAATTTTGGAAAGTTTGCCCTTCTGAAGTTTAGGGTTCTTAAGTTCCCCACTTGCCTTGTTATATTGTTATTTACTCTAAATGTGATCATCCTGTGATCGCTAGAGCCCAGGTTGTCCTGGACCCCTACCTCCGAGATTAGGTCTGGGTCATTAGTGATCAATAGATCCAGGACTGAATTTTCTCTAGTAGGAGAATCCACCAACTGTGACATATAGTTATCCTGTAAGGTTTCCATGAATAGACGGGCCTTCCGTGAGTGTGTAGTCTCCTCTTTCCAGTCAATTGCAGGGTAATTGAAGTCCCCCAATACGATGACTGATCCCAGTTTTGCCACTTTTCCCAATAGTGATATAAATTCCAGCTCTACCTCCTCCCTTTGGTTGGGTTATAGCAAACCCCCACAATTACTTTTCTCTTTTCTTCTTCTCTGTGGAGTTCTACCCATAGGGATTCTAGCTCCATACTCATCCCTTCCGTAATATCACTCCTCTCTATTACCCTTACATTGTTCTTGACATAGAGACATACCCCTCCCCCTCTTTTTCCTGCCCTGTCCTTCCGGTACACCGAATACCCTTGGATATTGGCCAGCCAGTCATGTGAGGGGTCGAACCAAGTTTCCGTTATTCCAACAAGGTCCATTGACGTTATGGAACTACTGTCGCTGTTGACTGAGTTGGAAAATAGTATACTGAGTGGAAATAGTATACTGTTTGTGTTGGTTTTTCCTTAGATATGTTAATTATAATTCGATATACAATTTAATCTGCAAATGATAATGTAATCAGGCAACCCCTGACCTGTGTGTGATAATCTGATCAGGAGGGGGAGATCCATGCTGTATATAAATTCTGTGTGACTGTTCAATAAACAGAGATTACAGTACAAACTAAGTTGTTGGCTAGCTTTGTATGGGGCGGCTGGGAAAATCTAGTATCTATGTTCACGACTGGGAGGAAGCCATATACTGACGGAAGTCCACAAGTACAGTGTGGGTTGCGGTTCCGTTACATTGGTGGCAAGCGGTGGGATGCTTCCTGCAGTCTGGGATATCCAAACCTCCACTGGGATCCAAGGTCCAGATAGCAGAAGAGGAGAGGTACAGATATCAGCCGCCATGGAAGAGGAATTCGGAAGGAGGTTGTGAGAGATGTGGATACAGCACAGGGGACCAGTGTCAGAGTAGGTCCTGCTAGGATGGTATGGAACTCTGGAAGGAAGTGCTAGCCAGTGAGCAGCGACACCAGGGAAAAATCCTCCCCTCCTTCCAGGAAAGGTACTGGTCGCAGTACGAAGTGCGAATGGTGTTTTTGGGGAGACAACCGCACAAGGAATGGAAAGCCGAGTTAAGCAGGCTGGTCCAGGCGGAGATGAGGTTGGACGAGAGCTATAGAGCCCTCCACTGGTAGGTAACCCAAGTGTGCCAATGGACAGCAGACGACAGCCCAATGAAAGGCTTTTGCTACGGCGGCCTGGGGCTGTTATTAGAGAGGCTGTCTGAGGACCCCGACTTTGGGAGCGATTTGGAGAGGCGTTTGGAGGAAATCTTGGAATATAGAGAACAAATGCTAAATGTCTTGGAAGTGCAATGGGCACTGGACGATTTGGAATTTCTATCCAATCAAGAATGGGAGCTAGAGATTGCCTACAGACGGCTGCTAGACTCTGCTCAGCGCCGGGCCTGGGTTCCCCTTGCCTGGGAATATAAAGAAGTACCAGCTGACAGTCCAGAAATCCTGGAGAAAGATGCAGCGCTTATGGCAAGTCCAATCAGTCCAGTAGTGCTGAATGCAAATCAGTTGTCCAGGCATATGAATAAACTACCACCACCACACCACTGATCACACTGCCTTTTATCGTCCCATTGGTATTAATAGAGCATCTCATATATCACAGTCCAGGCTCATCCGGTCTCCAGATTCCACCTGCATGGATGGACGATATTCCAAACTCTTACAGGGGATGGCGATCAAAAACCAGGCAAAGCTCTCTAAAGGGGGCCCAAAGAAAAGATAATCGCTCATAGAGTAGTATTGTTAAAGAACGGAATGTTTTATTAATAGGAAGCAGATGCACTCACATAATAGCGTCTTTCCATATGAACATTGCCGGTTTCTAACCGTCAAAATGGCCGCTGCATCCCAGCGCAATGGCATCACGCAAACCAGTAACGGCCGACGCGGAGTTTTCGTCAGATGATGACGTCGTCAGGGGCGTGGCTTGTGGGCGTTCTGCGCTCCTCTATATACAACAGGACGAGCAGCATTAGACTGAAGGGCAGAAAAACCGGAATGACGCAACCGGCCCGCAATCTGGAAGAGAAAAACATCTCCAAACCCCAGCTCTCCAAATCAATGGATTTAAAGAGGAAGTAAAGTCACTTAAAAAAAAACGAGAAAAAAAAGCCCTGTAAAGAGAAAGGCATAATGAGCTAGTATGCATCGCATACTTGCTCATTATGAAGTACTTACCTTAAAACTAAGCCCCCGCCGTGCCGCCCCCTCAGCGACAGGACGGCCGTCCTGCTTCCGGGTTCGTGTCCTTGGGCCATCTGATTGGCCGGAGGCGCGATTATATCACTCCCGCGCGTGCGCGCGTGAGCCGCCGTTCACGGCATAGGTGGCCGTTCCTTCAGAGTGCATGCGCTGATGACGTCATTGGCAGTATGCACTCTAAATATCTCCTAAACGGTGCATGTTTAGGAGATATTTATAGCACCTATAGGTAAGCCTTAATATAGGCTTACCTATAGGTAAAAGTTTGTGAAGTGGGTTTACAACCTCTTTAAGCAAATCAATTCCTTAGCTCAATACAGCAAATGAGCAGTTAATATTTTGGCAATGCAACCAAAACATACACATAATTACGCAGAGCCATCTTGAGAAACCGGCATTACACAAATTAGAAATCACACCAAATAAAACACATTAAAAATCAATAAATGATAAAATGACAAATCAGCAAAATAACAAAACACAAATTGCTCATAAAAATGCTCCTAAATAAGCATAAATAAAATACATATGTGTAAAATAAAATGAGGATCGGTCAGAACTAGCTATATGCAATGAACGCATTCACGTCCCACTCGATGTTCATACCGTGTGGGGCGTATGTTTTGGCCCTATTGATCTAACGAGCCTCTAGTTTTGAAATCTCCCTGACCATATTACTCCCGCGCCAATCTGCCACAAAATCCTCGATCCCAATGAACACAGTTCCCTTGGGATCCCTATTGTGGCAAAGGGCATAGTGCTTTGAGAGACTATGGCCAGGGAAACCCTTCTGAATGTTAGCGACGTGCTCGTTGAGCCTTGTCACCAACATACGTTTGGTACAGCCGATATAATGTAAGCCACAAGGGCAACAAATAACATACACCGCATACTTAGTTGTACATGTGATGAACTGTTTGATATTAAAGTTTTTATGGGTGGAAAAAGATTCAAAAGAGGTAACCCTTCTCAGTTGGTGGGCTTTCAGCACACAGATAGGGCATCTCCGACATGGGAAAAAGCCAGTCATATTCTGGAAGAAAAAAGTAGATCTACACGGTGGATTAACAATATTAGGGGCCACTTGAAGTCTTAACGGGGGCGCTCCCCTAAAGATAACCACAGGGTTATCAGGAAGCTGCGACCCCAAGACCGCATAATTTTTCAGCACATTCCAATGTTTATGTATTATCTTCTTAACTGCGAAATGGTGATTAGAATACGTAGTGAGAAAGGAGAAATCAAAATTTCTGTTAATTACCTTATTCTTTGGGACCAATAGCTCATTACGGTCCCTGCTGCTCCAGAAATCCTGACTGAAGAATCGACAATGTGGCACAGTAGTAGTGTGCTTTGCTCACCTGCACCCACTGTTTTGGATGCGGAGGTCTTATGGCGGATGAAGCAAGTGCTGACCCACCTTGACGAACCTGTTTCTGCACAGGACGAGCTTGGATGGAGGAATGCATCTGTCCAGCTGCTCGATAAAGGTATGGGAGAAGAGGAAGCCATCTTCATTCCCCAACCACGGATTACAGATTTAACTGACTTTCATTGGAGGATGATATGGATGATAAATCACCTTCCAAAGTGTTGGCACTGGGCCCGAATGCCACCAGCCTGTGCCCTGGACTTTCAGCAATTCCAGAGACTGAGGGTTTAATAGACTTTTCTGCAGAGGAGGAACGTCCCAGTGAGCTTACAGCAGAAGAGCGGGCATCCGGGCCTTGCGCTGCTAACCTCTGCCTGCAACAACAGGTGACCAAGGAAGATGTGTGCAAGGACACTGACTTTTCAGTTTACTTCCCTGTGGAACAGTGGGAATCAGGGCCTAACATCACTGAACTCTGCCCAACATCAACAGCAGCTTCAGCCTCCTTGAGAGAAGAGGCAGCCAGCCTTTCTACTACACCACTGACAGGGACATAATATTATATTTGTCAACAATATATCTCAAAGAATATATACAAGAAATGGAACAAGTGGTGCAAGCTGTTAGCACTACATAAAAATGATAGTCCATATAGTAGCACATCAAGGCTATGATAAAGTCTTAAGGTGAGATGAGGAAATAGTCTGGATGCTCAGGGCCAGCCTGTTGGGGAGCAGAAGCGATCTCCAAACATGCAACAAACAAAAGAGAAAACAGGCGCCTCTGAGTTAAGACTGCGATTTAATATGGCAAACAAGTAATAAAAACTTACATCAAGGTAAGTATAAGCAGACAAGATGGGTCCTTCCGGTGTCCATGTGGAGGCTGGGGCTTGGAGTCATCACTGTGGGTCTGTAATCATCTCCTCTCTTCCTCTTCCTGTCTAGCAGGAAGTGGAGGGTGTCACAGCAGTGAGATGGAGGCTTGGACAGCAGGGTGAAACCGCAGTGAGATGGAGGCTTGGGCCGCACAGTGGCCGTGATGCTTGTCCACAGGATCTTCCGGCGTAATGACTGATGCGTTTCCGAGCATGCGCACTGTGGTGGGAAACCAGCGCGCGCTCCTTTTTCAAAGTCGGATGTAAAAGGGAAAGAGAAGGACCAATTTATGTGTTCCGGGACAATGCCCTATCAAGGTAAGTATAAGCAGACAAGATGGGTCCTTCCGGTCAAAGAATATATGAAGACTCTGGGACTCTAGGCCTAGCTTCCTATTGCCAATAAGGCTTCACACAGACAATATATCTCAAAGATGCTAATATCAGAACAACCACCTGTCTTCCACGCATTGGAAATTATGCTGATGTTCTCCCCTATTTTTTACGGTGGGTTCTCAGTGTTTATACCTATGATATTGTGTATTGTATTGCAGGAGCTCCAGGACAGAAATTCTGCTAGTTAATTGGCTCAGGTTGATTGAATCACTGTCATCTATTAATAGCTGAGTCGAAATAGTATACTGTTTGTGTTGGATTTTCCTTACATATGGTAATTATAATTCTGTATACAATTTCATCTGCTAATGATAATGTAATCAGGCAACCCCTGACCTGTGTGTGGTAATCTGATCAGGAGGGGGAGGTTAATGCTGTATATGAATTCTGTGTGACTGTTCAATTAACAGAGATTCCAGTACAAGCTAAGTTGTCGGCTAGCTTTGTATGGGGCGGTTTGAAAAATCTAGTATCTATGTTCACGACTGGGAGGAAGCCGTATACGGACAGAAGTCCATAAGTACAGTGTGGGTTACGGTTCCGTTACATAGGTTGTCTGAAATCCCTACTTTTGGGATTAAAATTAATCCCTATATATTTAGTAGTCATTGCTCATTGCAATGGGGAATTATGATCAGCCAACTTTTTAGCCTCTTGATCAATCTGTAAGATGAGGGATTTACCCCTGTTGGTATGTAGACCCGAAAGGGCTGCAAAATTATCTAGAATACGTAATGCTGCTGCGAGTGATGGGCCGGTGTCCCACAGAAAGAGAATCAAATTGTCCATATAAAGCGCTGCTTTGTCTACAATAGAACCTACCCGAATCCCAACTACATAATTGGATGCCCTTATTGCCTCCGCAAATGGTTCCATAGCCAGCATGAACAAGGCAGGGGAAAGGGGACACCCCTGCCTTGTCCCCTTCTGGATCGGAAAAGGAGATGACAACTTGCCGTTGTCAGCTTAATACTTGCCACAGGGACTTTGTACAGTAGATCAATCCACTTTCGAAAGACCGGACCAAAACCAAAGAGCTCTAACACTGTCAGGGTGCCAGTAAACCAGACCACACGGGGATGCAGGTAAAATAAAGCAGTTTATTGGAGCAAACAACAATAAATGCACAGCAAGAGTGAGGTAGTGAGAGCAGGAACCAGCCGAGGTCGAGTCCAGAAGCGGGTAGTCTGCAGATGCCGGGTCGTCTGCCGATGCCAGGTCAAGAGCCAGGAGAGTCATCAGCCAAGCCAGTTCATACACAGAGGAACATAGAAAACAGGAGACTGCTAGCAGAGATGCACCTTGGAGCACAAATACAAGGGCAAGGACTGCAAACCATCAAGTGATAGATATAGTCAGGTGTGCAGCATCATTACTGTGCGACACCCAGGCAGCAGGCAAGTCATAATGCAATCAGAGTTTATAAGAGGCAGCAGTCTACAGATGTCCAGAATGTCTGCCAACAGGAGGGCAAGGTAAGACCTTGACTCTTTTTGGACAGCACCTCCATTCACTTGAATGGGTCATAATCAGCAAGGCCCTCTTCCCGCAGTGACAAGTGTTATAATTCTTACCACAGCCATGAAGCAAAGCATTTCAGCCAAGGCATGTGTATACCCCTGGCTGCTACCTCTGCAGCTAAAGTGGGTAGCAGTTGAGGGATGATAAAATCCCCCCCCCCCCAACTTCATGTGTGAATGAGCGTCACCACCACACCAGTCACAGTGTTGCCAGATCAGTGTAGCCAGAAACAGTGTTCCTGACCACTGTCATTGACCAGTGTAAATCACTAACAGTGTTCCTCATCACCACAGCTAGTGTCGCCTGTGACGGAACCGACCCACACTGTGCTTGAGTGCTTCCGCCAGTATACTGCTTCCTCCAGTCTTGAACATAGATATCAGATATTGTAGCCACATATTGCAACCAAGAACTTGGCAGAACTTGTTTTAGCTGCTAAATCTGGAACCGTTTATTGAACAAACTCACACAGAATATACAGTATACCATACCAAGTCAGGTGAGCCTGATTACATTATTGTATGCAGTTGAAATTGTATACAGAAATATAATTAACATAACTAAGGAACAACCAACACAAACAGTATTCTACTTCCCCTCTAGCAACTAATAGCTGAATGTGATTTAATTAACATGCTAATTAACTCAGCACTTAAACCAGCATAGGTGACACAATGTTCACCCAGACAATGCTGTGAATAATCAGACAATAGGTGACCCAATTAACAATTAACAATGGGACAAACATGCTTAGCAGAAAACACATAACATCTCAATACAAAGATAATAGCAGGAGACCAACAGTAACTGACTGTCCATCTCCTACATGGAATATGGAACAGAGGCCAATGTGAACTGCTCTTTCAATGAACATGTATAGTTCAGAACCAAACAAACCAGGAATAGTCTTCATAGATTTCTTGAGAGATATTGTTGATAAATATGACTGTCCCATTTGAAGTAATCCAAATCACATTGTCAGTGTCCAATAAGTAGTTGTCCATCATTTTCTCTGTCACACTGTGCCCCTAATAGACACAGGGTGACTTACACATAAGAGGGACCTGGGGAGCTAAGACAGGGATTTCCTCACCTCTATAAGGTAAGCTGGATTCCACTGGCCCCCCAACCAAAGTGACTTCTGTCACACAGCCATCAACAGTGTCCCTGGTTACTGCCATACCAGTCCCAGCATCACCAGACCAGTGTAAGCCATCAACCGTTTTCCTGAACACCACCACCCCAGTGCCAGTTTCAGCAGAACAGTGTAATCCAGCAGCAGTATTCTTTATTTCTGCCATACCAGTGCTAGTGTCCCTGCTCACCACCACACCAGTCCTGAAGTCACCAGACCAGTGTAAGCTTGCAACAATGTTCCTCATTACCACCACACCAGTCCCAGTTTCTTTAGACCAGTGTATGCCATCAACAGTGTTACTGATCACTGCCACACCAGTCCCAGTGTCAGCAGACCAGTGTAAGCCAGCAACAGTGTTACTAATCACTGTCACACCAGTCCCAGTGTCACCAGACCAGTGGAATGCAGCAACAGTATTCTTGATTGCTTCCATACCAGTGCCAGTGTCCTTGATCACCACCACACCAGTCCTGCTGTAACCAGACCACTGTAAGCCTGAGACAGTGTTCCTCATTACCACCACACCAGTCCCAGTTTCTTTAGACCTGTGCATGCCATCAACAGAGTTACTGATCACTGCCACATCAGTCCCAGTGTCACCAGACCAATGTAAGCCTGCAACAGAGTTACTGATCACCGCCACCCCAGCCCCAGTATCTTTAGACCAAAGTAAGCCAGCAACAGTGTTACTGTTCCCTGCCACATCAGTCCCAGTGTCACCAGACCAGTGTATTCCAGCAACAGTTTTCTTGTCCAACGGCCACAACAGTCCCAGTGTCACCATACCAGTCTCAGTCAGCAACAGTGTTCTTGATCACTAGTCACACCATTTCCAGTATCACCAGATCAGTGTGATCCAACAACAGTATTACTGATTGCCATTAGACCAGTGCCAGTGTCACCACAGCCAGTGCAGCCATCAACCGTGTTCCTGATTGCCACCACACCTGTCTCAGTGTCTTTGGTAAAAAAATTCTGATAAGTGTATGATAATAGGTTTGTGTAAAAGTTATAGAGTCTACAAGCTAGGCTACGTATCATCGAAAATTGATCAATCCTGATGTACTGACTACCTATCTCTTTTCTTGAGGCCCTAAAATATCAAGACAGTACAAATTCCCCCCAAATTACCCCTTTTTGTAAAGAGGACAGTCGAAGGTATTTAGTAAGAGGCAAGAGGCATAGTGAGTTTTTTGAAGTTGCAATTTTTTGCCCACAAAAGTTTGTGTAATGAAGATTCCCCCCCCCCCCCGCAATATTGTCATATTAACATGTTATTTCTTACACATGGCACAGATAAACTTGCAATAACACCCCAAAAAATATTCTGCTACTCCTGAGTATGACGATACCACATGTGTGAGATTTTTCCACAGCCTGGCCACATACAGAGGCCCAACACACAAGGAGAACCGTCAGGCATTCTAAAGGCATAAATTACACATTTCATTTCCTGAGTACCTATCACATTTTTGAAGGCCCAGTGACATATGTTGATCACTGGGATGTGGCAGATGTTCACTGGGGCAGATGTGGCAGATCACAGACAGATGTGGCAGATCACAGACAGATGTGGCAGATCACGAACAGATATGGCAGATCACAGACAGATGTGGCAGATCACGGACAGATGAGGCAGATCAGGAACAGATGTGGCAGATGATCAAAAACAAATGTAGCAGCTGATCATGGACAGATGTGGCAGATCACAGACAGATGTGGCAGATCACGGACAGATGTGGCAGATCACAGACAGATGTGGCAGATCAGGAACAGATGTGGCAGATGATCATAGACAGATGTAGCAGATGATCACGGACAGATGTGGCAGATGATGTGTGCCAGATGATTATGGACAAATGTGGCAGATGATCACGGGCAGATTTGGCAGATGATCATGGACAGGTGTGGCAGATGATTACAGACAGGTGTGGCAGATGATGTGCGCCAGATGTGTGCCAGATTATTACAGACAGATGTGGCAGATTATCACAGACATATGGGGCAAATTATCATGGACAGATGTGGCAGATTATCACGGACAGATGTGCAAGATGATCACAGACTGATGTGGCAGATGATCACAGACAGATTTGACACTAGCTGGGTGATCAGTGAGTAAAAAGCAGTTAAACTTTTCAATACTCACTGAACGCTGCCTGCAAACACTGATACGCTCTCACACAGTGAGGAGAAGCAGAGCCGATCACCGTGACAATGGCTGTATTGGCATCACATGACGGCTGTGATTGGACACAGCCGTCATGTGATCAGGAGAGCCAATCACAGAGCCCTCTTGACGAACATTGTTGTGCTGTGTCCCAGGGACACAGGCACACAATATCATGCAGCTGCGTGTGCATGCGGCCGGGCAATCTCCCTCCTTCTGAAGGACGTTCAGGAACGTCAACTCAGAAAGAGGAAGCTCCCACCTGAACATATATATGCATTGACTGGGTGGGAGGAGGGTAATCAACAACTTTGGGTAAAAAAATATATATATTTTCATTATCTTTCTGCATTCTCCAAAAACTTGTGGCAAAAAAATGAAGTCTTCAAAAGACCATACCTTCCTAAAACGTACTGTAATGAAGGACATCCAAATAGACAAGATAACTCCTCTGGATGGATTTCTGTGCACAGGCTAATACATGTTCCCTCTCATGCTCACAGGAATTGGGCACTGGCTAAGTACAATACTCGCACGCATACGTACCCTCGTGCTTACTTGCACCCGCGACAGATGCTGGCGCCAAACAGGGTTTTTAAATTTGGCCAGTGCTCAGGATTAGTGCTGCTTTGTCTTCAAACTCCTGTGTAACCTGTAACACTGTGAATCTGTATCCTGATATCAGTTGCTAACCTGGCTTTTCTTGACCATTCTCTGAACTCCACTTGCACAGATCTCGGCTTGTCCCCTGACCTCCGCTTCTGTCTGCTTAATTGGCTCCTGCTTTACTTATTGGTTCCAGACCTGGTTTGTTTCCTGACCACACTCCTGCTTGTGCCCTGTAATCGATCCATCCTGGCTGTCAATGACCTGGCCCCGGCCTATTCTGCCTGCCCACACCAGCTGCCCATCTACTCACCTGCTTATTGGAGCCATCTGACGACTTCTCCTGCCCAGCGTAGACACCTGCCCTGCTGCTAGCAAAACTTACAGGCACTCGTGCCACTCTGTATTCCTGTGCCTCCTGTCTACACTATCAGGGGCCTGAGTCAGAGGTTTCTCATCATATCAGACTCTGTGTCAGGAAAGTCTTTGCCACAGCTCAGATGCAGTTTCAAGGCACATATGTATGTGCTTGCGCTTTCAAAGAACGGGCCAAGCAGTTGTGCACAGGCGTGTGCATGTGTGTTCACGAACACGGATGTGCATTCACAACAGTGCACCGGTCACCAATGCTGGCACCAAATGGCCTATTTTAAAAAGAGCTTCTGCACTGGCTAACTGCTGTTAGGTCTACAGCATTCAGGGAGTGTGTTCCTGATTCCTGTATGTGACCTAAGATCTTGACCAGGCTTGCTCCCGACTATTCCTGTCTGCTACCTGCCCTGAACCCTGGCTGGACCCCAGATTCTGCCTCTGCCAGCTGCTCCTGTTTGATCCTGCATCCATTGCTGACATTGCTTGTGACCTGTATATTCAGCTGTCTGTCATCTATGCCTGATCTGCCCACCCTTTACCGACCCAGCTCGTTTGACCCTGCATCCAGCTCTTCCAGCCTGCTACAGCTCCTTCAGGCCAGCTCGTCATCTTCAGGCTCCCGCTTCCTGCTGTGCATCCACAGTCTGTCACCAGCCAAGCCCCAAGCCAATCTTCCTATATCCAGCCATCCTGCTGTCACATCTGTCTGCTGCCTCATCTGCCTCTTGTCAGCTGCTCCTTGCTTTCCTTGTGTGAATCATTGGCTACTACCAGCGCAGACTACTGGACTGATAATAAGCGCTCTTTCCTCTTCGCTCTCTTGTGGTTACTGTGTCACCATTAGTGGCCCTCGAGCTAGAGCTGTAATGGCGATTTTCCACTGCATGGAACCGAACGGTTCGGCACGCTTTTGTGCTTTTCCACTGCTGGTACCGCATGGTATAGTGTCGGAACGGTTCGGTACGGTACGGTACGGTGGCGCTTTTCCACTGCATGGAACTGAACAGTACGGTACAGTACGGCTCTGAAAAAACAGTACCTACTCGATTGTGGTTCCAACAGGTACCATAAATGGTACCATATCCCACAATCCTTTGCATGCAGTCACTTCTAGCCACTGATTGGTCAGAGAATCCCACCCACCCCGTTGTTATCCCACCCACTTAACTTTAGTACTACTTCAGTGGAAAAGCAAACCATACCGTACCGTACCGAACCGTTCCAACACCGTACCATGCGGTACCAGCAGTGGAAAAGCAAACCGGGCCAAGCAGGGCCGAATAGAGCCGAGCCGGTACTTGCAGTGGAAAAGTGCCATTAGAGAGGCCTTCCTCTGCATTTCAGGCTCACCAACCAGGTTCGTGACACTCTGCTACCAGATACCTGATACATACATTTGGGTATTTACTCTCCAAAATATGATATTTTTTGGTGTTTCTACCGTTCTGGTGCTCAATGGTCTCTAAAAATGTGTAAGGCAGTCAAATTAGAAGAAATTAGATGAGTAATTTATGCTCCCTGGATTTTGGAACTCTCTATGTGGCTAAGCTGTGATAAAGACTGGACCATACTTGGAAGGAGCAGTAGAATGTGTTTTGAGGGGTAATTCTAAATATGTCCATGCCTTTTTTTTTGTGGAAAGTTCATACTAGTTGATAACATTGTGTAAATTATATATATTTTGATTTTCTTTCTGTATTTTATAAAAAAAAAAAAAACGTGACAAAAAATTACTTTTTCAAAAGACTCACAATGCTTCTTTGAAAATACCTTGGAGTGTTTGCTTTCCAAAATGTGGTCATTCTGTGGAAATCACGCTACAGGACCTCCAAAAATGTAAAACGTAGTCAGGAAATTAGATACATAATTTATTTCCCTAGAAAGCCTGAAGGTGCTCCTTGGATTTGGGTCCTCTCTGCATCTAGACTGTGAAAAAGTCTCACACATGTGGGACCTCCTATACTTAGGAGGAGGAAAAGAATATGTTTGGGGTTGATGTTTTTTTTTTTTTGTAAGTGCATCTATGCTGTGTGTGAAACACACCTTGGTAAAATGACAACTTGAAAAATGACAGAATGAAAAAAATATAGGGGGTGCCTAGTGAGAGGACCCTGTAGTATAGAGGGAGTGACTAGTGAGAGGACCCTGAAGTGTAGAGGAAGTGACTAGTGAGAGGACCCTGAAGTGTGAAGGGGGCACCAGCAGTTGGGCCCTGAAGAGTTAAAGTGTACAGCGTGCAGTGTGCAGTGTTAAGAGTTGCAGCAGCACAAGCAGTTACAGAGAGCTACCTCAGTCAGTGAAGGGCTGGAGGGAACTGTATACAGGACTTTTGAGTTATCCAGAGTGTCAAGAGTCAAGTCTCAGTACAGTCCAGGACTTTTTGAGCTAACCAGAGTGTCAAAAGTCAAGTTCAAACACAGTTCAGCAAGTCAGTATTTTTCAAGTGCCAGCAAGCATTGGTCGGCATCCAACCGGCGTCAAGACAGCACTGAAAGGAATTTTTTCTGCAAAGTGTCCCATTTGTACCTAGTTGAGCCAGAGGAGTATCCCACTCATTCCCTTCTCCCATCCCCAACATCAAATAAACAAAACAAACCAAAGATGCCGGAATGGTCATTGTCTCCAATCTCACATTTGGGTATTTAGCTTAAATGGGCTGAAGGTTTCACCGGTAACAATGGCAGACCCATATCAGGCCCAATGCCTGGAAAACCTGCTACAGGTGTGTGTATATATATATATATTATAGTTTACAGACTCCATAACTTTCACACAGACTAAATAATATATACTGATTTGGTTTATTTTTACAAAAGAAATGTAGCAGAATACATTTTGGTCTAAATTTATGAAGGAAAGATGGTTTGCTTGCAAAGTTTTAAAACACAAACTACATTTTTTTCCTTTATATATCAAAAATAAAAACCGAGAAGTGATAAAATACAAACAAAAGAAAGCTCTATCTGTCTCAAAAAATTATTCAAATTTAATTTGGGTACAGAGTTGTATGACTAATCAATTTTCATTCAAAGTGTGACAGCGCTGTAAACTGAAATGTAGCCTGGGTAGAAAGGGGTTTTAACATGTTGGTCTTCAAGTGGTTAACTTATCCACTCAGGGATCAGCTCAGCCTCCTCCTGTGCAGAAAAGCTCTAACCGGTACAACCTAAGTTCTAATTCCAGAAGCTTTCAGTTTCATTTCTCTTGTGCTGCCAGCGATGGCATCTGCTGATCTGAGAGCTGAGCTGGAATGTTCCGTCTGTCTGAACGTTTATACGGATCCTGTAATGCTAAAATGTGGACACAACTGCTGCCGGGTCTGTATTGATCGTGTGCTGGATACACAGGGGGGGTCTGGAGGATATTCCTGTCCTGAATGCAGAGAGAAGTTTCCGGATCGTCCTGCACTGCAGAAGAACATGAAACTACGTAACATAGCAGAAAATTTCCTGTCTGCTCAGCCAGATCAGGAAGAATTCCGGGGTCTCCTGTACTCACTGTGTGGACTCTCCTGTACCAGCTGTTAGATCCTGTCTACACTGTGAGGTTTTTCTGTGTTATAAACACCTGAGAGTCCACAAAAAGTCCCCAGAACATCTTATGTGACCCAACCTTGTCCATGGAGAGCAGGAAATGCTCCGTCCATAAGAAGATCCTGGAGTATTACTGCACTGAGGATGGTACCTGTATCTGTGTGTCCTGCAGTTTGGCTGGAGAACACCAAGGACACCAGGTGGAGATGCTAGATAAGGCTTCTGAGAAGAAGAAGAAGACACTGAGGAATGTTCTGCAGAAACTTCTGACAAAGAGAGAGGAGATGGAGAAAAGAGTCCAGAGTCTGCAGGAACACAGGAGGAAAGTAGAAGAACCAGCTGGTGACACCGAGAGAGTCACTACCCTGTTTATAGATCTCAGGAGACGTCTGAAAGACCTGGAGAAGAGAGTCCTGAGGGAGATCTCCGGGAGGGCAGAGCGGATCTCCATCTCCATCCGGGATCTGGAAATAAAGAAGGAGGAGCTGTCCAGGAAGATGGTGGACATTGAGGAGCTGTGTAACATGACGGATCCACTGACTGTCTTACAGGAATCAGACACAGGTGACTTGTGTGATACTGAGGATGGAGATAATGAGGACAGAGAGAGACATGAGGAACTCCTCCATGATGGAGGGGGTCTGGGTGTGGCGGGGGTCTTACACACAGGTTTATCTGATATAATAACAGAGATAAATGTATACTTCTATATACAGGGAGCTGCAGACATATTACTGGATGGAAACACAGCTGGTAATAAGCTACAGATATCAGATGACAGGAAAATTGCTTCCAGATCAGATAGAAACCAAAATCACCCAGAAACACCAGAGAGATTTCAAGGTACTCAGGTGATGAGCAGTCAGAGTTTCTCCTCAGGGAGACATTACTGGGATGTGGATTTTGGGGTGTCAGATGACTGGAGAGTCGGGATGTGTTACCCCAGTATAGACAGGAGAGGACAACAGCTAGTCATTGGAAATAATAACAAGTCCTGGGGTTTGGGCAGGATTAGTAAATTCTATTGGGTGATACATGATAGTAAGTCAATCTTCTTACCCGCCGATCTCTCCAGTAACAGAGTCAGGATATATCTGGATTATGAGGCCGGGCAGATCTCCTTTTATGATCTGTGTGACCCGATCCGACACCTCCACACCTTCACCACCACCTTCACTGAGCCCCTCCATGCTGGGTTATATGTATGGAGAGATTGTATAAAGATATGTGGTGGGAATCAGGGGATGTGATAACTCCACCCAGAAACTGGTGACATGACAAGGATGGGGAGTGAGATTGATTCATTGTTCAGCCAATGCTTGGAGGAAGTGCTGACTCCTTGGAGAAGTATGAGGGCTGCCATTGTAGAACATGTGTGTGTGTGTGTATATATATATATATATATATATATATATATATATATATATATACCAAAAAAATTATAAGTATATATATATGACAAGCAACACTAATATGGCTTCTCCCCAAAATAAAACATTGTATATGTGTGAAATTAATATATTTTTGGGTTGGTTAGATATAGAAAGTAACAATAATATATTGTTTTTTGCATATGCATATATATATATATATATATATATATATTTTAGAAAATGTGTGATCAAGCGCCTTATACATACACATGAGATCAATTTATATATGGGTGTGGTCAATAAAAAATGTTGCTGGTTATCTATAGACAAACTAAATAGAGACTTAAAAAAATGTAAAAAACTAGCGCAAATTCTATATAGACCCAATTCAAGCTCAAATAATTTTTATTTATTATAATTTTTTGATGGAATAATCTAATCAAACTATATTAATTTTTTTTTTTTTTTTTTTTAAATTCAACGTTTATTAGGAGAAGGAAAGGCATACAGATCAAGCAGAAGCAATGGTAATGGTCCACATACAAAATCACAGGCAAAGCAAATACAAAAAACAAACAAACAGTTCTAGTGAATACCAGTAATCATAGCACGTAAGACCACACAGCAAAACGTAACTCCCGAAAAATCAGAGAAAATTACTATGGGGAGCCCGGCCCCCGAAGAGGCCCCGCCCTCCCCCGGCATCTTCATATGGCCGAGGTACTGTGAGGGAGAGACCCACTCCGGGCATGCCAAGTCCCACCAGGCACCCAGTATGAACAAGTGTACGTATGCCCAAGGGGAGTGACAATCACAAGAAAAACAAAGAGTAACTGACTATCCCCTTCGTCTCCTTTTCACTTCTTTCACATGAAGGTGGGGAGGAACCCACCACGGGAGGGGAAAGGACATGACAAACAGAGAGAAAAAAGAAAAAAAAAAAAAAAAAGGAGAGAGGGGGGGGGGGGGACAAGAAGAAAGGGGGGAGGAAAGAGAGGAAGGATGAATGGAGGGGGGAAAGCGGGGAAGAGACGGCCACCCAGTCCGCATATGCCTAACTAGGCAACCAATGCTTTGCATTCATCGGAGAAACGGAACTCATGCCAGTAGAACCACCTTTTGAGGAACATCTCCCTATTGCCCCGGTCAGCGGCCACCAGATCTTCCATTTCGTTGATGCAGGCCACCTTCCGCAGCCACATAGCTACTGTGGGAGGCTGCGACTGCTTCCATAGAAGAGGGATACAGCTCTTGGCCGCAGTGAAAAGGAGCGGCAGGATTGATTTTTTATAGGATGCTCGCGGAAAATCATTGTGGTGGAGAAGAAAAAGGCCAGGGCACAGAGTGAGGGCATGGTCCGTGAACTTTTGCGCAATGCGTAGTACTTCCGCCCAAAAGGGTTGAAGACGGCTACAAGACCAAAAGATGTGGAGAAGGGATCCCACCTCCTCTCCACACCTCCAGCAAAGATCGGAGCAGGAAGGGAACATCTTGCGCAACCGGGCCGGAGTGTAATACCACCTGGTCAATAACTTATACCCCGCCTCCTGATATTTGGAACAGGTGGAGGTTTTGTAAGTGAAGAAGAAAATCCGTTCCACTTGGTGATCCGAAAAAGAAAGGCCCAAGTCCTGCTCCCAGCGGGTGATATACAGTGGTTTGGAGGAGGGATCAGGCCCCGTCAGAAGACGATAGATCAGAGATATGGTATGGCGTAAAGGAGCGTCCGAGACACACAGCTCCTCAAAAGGCAAAAGGCGTCTAGCAAAAGAGGTCGCAGGCGGCAGGGACTGCAGAAAGTGAGCCAGCTGCACCTTTTGCCAGAAGGACAGCGCCTCGTAGGGAGTACTGGAGAAAAGGGTTTGCCTGGATACCCACCGCCCCCCAGCGATAAAGTGTCTGGCCTGATGGAAACCTCTGGTCTTCAGGGCACGGAAACCCTGATCCAGCAGACCTGGGGTGAAGTCCTGGTTCTCAATAACTGGGAACAGAGGAGAGGGTAGAGAGGCAATCAGGCCCTCACCGCAGATCCTGCGGCCCAGTCTCAGGGTAGCCCCCACAGTCAGGTGGTCGGACACACGTTTTGGTAGATCGGAAGTGCCCCACAAGAGGGATTCCGGAGGAACATCCCCCACATTCCGCTCAATCCTGATCCATTGCTTGAGGTGGCCATGGACGTGCCAGTCCACGATCCTGGCAAGGTGACAAGCAGCGTAATACAAGGCCGCATCCGGAAAGGCCATGCCACCACCTAGCTTGGGCATGCGGAGAACCTTAAGTGAAAGGCGGGGCGGGCCCCTCACCCAAAGAAACCTACGAAAGGCTTCATTTATTTTACGCAGGAAGACCGGGGGAACAGCGATTGGAAGGGCTTGCAGAACATATAGCAGACGAGGCATGACATTCATCTTAATAATGTTGCAGCGCCCAAACCAGGAGAACATCCCCTTCTGCCACCCCTCCAAATCTTTCCGAATCCGAGAGAGAAGAGGAGGGAAGTTGCATTCAAAGATGCGGTCGGGGCAGTTGGGGAGGAAAATACCCAAGTATTTTATGTGGGAAGAACTCCACTTAAAAGGGAAGTCTTCCCGGAGGAGATTCAACAACGCCGGGGTCATCGCAACGGGCAGTGCCTCAGATTTCTGATGGTTGATCTTGTAAAAAGAAAGGGCTTCATAAGCACGGAACTCCTTCAGTAGGTTAGGCAAGGAAATGAGCGGGTTAGTAAGGAAAAAGAGAAGGTCATCGGCGTAGGCCGCCACCTTCGGCGCAAACTGTGTATTAATGCTCACCCCAGTGATGTCAGCATTGGCCCTAATAGAACGCAGAAACGGTTCCAGGGTCAAAACAAAAATCAGGGGTGACAGGGGGCACCCCTGTCTAGTCCCATTTGAGATCCCCAACGGGTCAGATAGCAGGCCATTGATCTTAACACAAGCCGACGGGCGGGAGTAAATCGCCCGGATCCAAGACATCATGCGCTGTCCCAGTCCAATATGCTCCAGTGTTCCAACAAGGAAATCCCAGTTCACCCGATCAAACGCCTTTTCGGCGTCCGTCGAGAGGAGCAGCATAGGAATCTTCCGAGTCCACGCCAAAGTCAGCAAGTCCAGTGCTTTCGTAGTGTTGTCCCTCGCCTCCCTGGAAGGGACAAACCCCACCTGATCATCGTGGATCAACTGCGGGAGCAAAGGGGCCAGGCGGGACGCTAAGATTTTGGTAAACAATTTCAAGTCGACATTGAGGAGCGAGATGGGTCTGTAACTTTGGCAGAGGAGGGGGTCCTTGCCTTCCTTCGCTAGCACAGTGATGTGCGCACGGAGTGAGTCCACGGGGAACTCCGCTCCCATTCCTGACGCATTGTAGGCAGCCAGGAAGTGCGAGGAGAGAATATGCTCAAAACATTTATAGTAAGACAGAGTGTACCCGTCAGGTCCCGGTGCCTTGCCCCTTTGTGATTCCGCCAAGGCCCTCGAGAGCTCAGCAGGACATAGCGGCTCTTCTAGTCTCTCCAGGGCGTCCAGCGGGAGGCCGGGGAGGCCCGAAGCTTGTAGATACTCCTGAATCCTAGAGCGAAAAGCTTCTCGAGCAGGCTCGGTCGTGTCAGGGGCCAGATTGTACAGAGAGGCGTAGTAGCGGCGGAAGACCTCCGCTATGCGGTCCGTAGCCTGAACCTTCTGGTTCGGGGAGGAAAGGATTTCAGGTATGAACGTCTGCGCTCTCTGCTGCCGCAGTGCCCGAGCTAATATTTTGCCACATTTGTCCCCATGTTCATAGAAGACCTTCCGGCATTTAGCTAAGGAAGCCTTAGCTCTGAAAAGGGTCAGGGAGCGCAACTGCTCCCGAAGGACAGTCAGCTCCTGAAGGACGGATTGTGCCAGGGATCTCTTATGGGCGGCCTCCAGCGACTCTATTCGAAGGAGAAGTTCGTGCATCTGGCGGGCCCTATCTCGCTTGCGTTGAGAGCCGATTTTAATCAGCACCCCTCGCATATAACTCTTATGAGCCTCCCACACCATCAACGGGGGACTCTCCGGAAGGGCATTGGAGAGGAAGAACCGACTGAGTTCAAGCTGGAGCTCCTCCATCACTTTGGGGTCCTGGAGGAGACCGTCGTTCAACCGCCACTGCCATTGCCTGGTCTCGGGGGTCCGTAAATCCAGTTCGAGAACCACAGGCGCGTGATCAGAGACCGTGATAGGGCCAATGGAAGAAGAAACGACACGACCCAACAGGGCCTGTGAGATCAGAAAATAGTCGATACGGGTATAGGAGTCATGGGGAGAGGAATAAAAGGTGTAGTCTCGGGTCGACGGGTGGAGGACCCGCCAAACGTCTACAAGGTGGAAGGCGTGAAAGCCCTTTTTAAGGCGTTTAAGAGCAGCATAAGAGATGTGGGAGGCGCCTCTCGATGCATCCAGGACCGGGTCTAGGACAAAGTTAAGATCCCCTCCGAGGAGGACCTGGCCCTCCATAAAGTCGTGGAGCTGCGAAAGTAATGGTTCGAGGCAAGAAATCTGTGCCGTGTTAGGTAAATAGAAATTGGCAAGGGTGACCGGGACAGAACCCAGACAGCCCTTCACAAAGAGAGCCCTGCCAAATTCGTCACTCCACGAATCCAGGAACGTCCACGGAGCATGGTTACTGATCAAGATGCTGACCCCTCTGGATCTGGAATCAGGCGAACAACAATGATATACGGTGGGGAATCGCCGATTGCCCAGCTTTGGGAGTTTGGCGGATTTGAAATGGGTCTCCTGCAAGAAGCCGACATGGGCTCGAAGGCGATGGAGGTCAGTCAAAATGATGGAACGTTTTTCTGGAGTGTTAAGTCCCTTAACATTAAGGGATACTATACGGATTGGGTCTACCCGGGGGGCGGCCATCTCCACCCAGGGAACGGGGGGAAGAGGGGAAAAGGAGAAAAAAAAAAAAAAAGGGGGGGGGGAGAATGAGAGGAGAGAGAGGGGGCTAAAGGCAGATGAGAGGAAGCAAAAAAGAAAAAGGGGAGGAAAGGAGGCAAAAAGCTACCGTGCCAAAAGGCACACCGAGAACCAGTCTCGAATCGCCCGAGGTTCCAAGCCCACCACCCTTAATGCGGGCGGAGTGTGGGGGTCCGCGGTCGAAAAAACCCTATAGGGGGTACGGGGAAGGTCACAACTAGAGGAGGAAAGCGGTGACCGCTCCCCGCCATTCCCAACTCGGCAGGGAAAGAGAAACACAGGGCGATAAACCAACATAATGTATGAGCAAAAGAAACTAAAAAATAAATAAAGTAAATAGATACATAAATAAACCACAGTGTTCTCTCCTTCCCTTTCGTAGAAAAAATAAAAAGACAAACAAACACGAACGTCCGGTAACCAGTATAGCAGTAGAGAACATGTCCAGGAAAAATGACCAACAATGTATACGTAGAATATTGACAGCGAAGGCCGCCAGAGACGGCTCAGTCTGCGAGAGGCACGGGCCGCGACACCGGGGAGGACACTTTGGTCCCTGGGTCTGCGGCCCCACACGCGGCACCAAGTACATCAGTACACAAGTGAGAGGACCCCATGGGGAGGGGGAAGAAACATGAAGGAGAGGAAGGGGGAGGGGGGGAGAGGAAGGGCAAAAGGAAGGAAGGGGAAGGAAGGAGGGAGTGGTGAAAGAAAAGGAGGGGCGAAGGGGGAGAGGCGTAAGAGAGGAAGAGGGAAAGAGGGGGGAGAACATGACCAGGACGGGGAAGAAGGGGGGAAGGGGAGGAAGGGGAAGGGGGGAGGGGAGGGAGGGGGGAAGGAGGAGGGAGGGGGAGGGGGAAGAGGGAGGGGGGAAGGAGGAGGGAGGGGGAAGGGGAAGAGGGAGGGGGATGGGGGAGGGGGATGGGGGAGGGGGAGGGAGGAGGAAAACGGAAGGGAGGAGGAAAACAGAAAGGGAGGGGACAAGGGAAGGAGGAATGAGGGAGGCAGGGGACGGGGAGAACCCCGAGAGTGATCCCCACATGGCAGAGGGGAATCAGAAAATACATAAAAAGGGAAAAACAGCTGCAAGAACATCCATGCCCTCGGTGCAACGCGGAGGGGCCACACCACCCGCGGGAGATAGCGGCAGAACATAAAACAAAAGGCCCGTGGTAAAATCGCGGGCCAGGTCGACACCCATCTCACACCGCACCGATGGCATCAGTCAAGTAGATATGTTGAAAAGTGCCAGGGAGCCTGGCTTAAGCAGCCATGCCACAGAAAGCGAGGACATGTGTAATCATACCCAGCCATTCCAAGACCCTGAGAGCAGTCCATCCCCCAACCCCACCCAGGAGGGGGCCCGCCACACCAGCAGGAGGAGCCCCGTGGGCCGGGGGAGAGTCCACCCCCCCACCACGCCATATAGAAGAACACCCCCTGTGGACCACAGAAAAGAAGGAAGGGAGGGAAAGGAGGGGAGGGGAGGGAAAGGAGGGGAGGGAAAGGAGGGGAGGGGAGGGGGAGGGGAGGGGGAGGGGAGGGGAGGGGGAGGGGGAGGGGGAGGGAAAGGAGGGGAGGGGGAGGGAAAGGAGGGGAGGGGGAGGGGGAGGGAAAGGAGGGGAGGGGAGGGGGAGGGAAAGGAGGGGAGGGAAAGGAGGGGAGGGGAGGGGGGAGGGAAAGGAGGGGAGGGGAGGGGAGGGGAGGGGGAGGGAAAGGAGGGGAGGGGGAGGGAAAGGAGGGGAGGGGGAAGGGAAAGGAGGGAGGGGAAGAAGGAACAGCAAAGGGCTAAATGGCAGGGAGGGGAGAGACAAGTGCAAAGGAACAGGAGGTGGAGCACAAGGTAAGAAACTGGGACACCCCCTCCACCCCTGAGAAGGGACAGTAGAGAAAGAGCAAGTGACAGTGGTCCCAGCAGGGTGCTCAGCACATTACCCCCATAACACAGACACCCCACAGCCCCACAGTAAAGCAGCACTCCACCCTCCCCCTCCCTCAGCTCCCGAGGAAGCCGTCCACGATATGCAGTTCTTGGAAACAAGCACGGCTACCTTCCCGGAGAAGCAGCATGTCTGGAGCCATAGCAGTGGGGAGCCGGGAGGCGGGACACAGTAAGAAACGGAGCAGGGTCGGTCAGCCAGCAATGGGCAGCGGTTTAGACATCACGGAAGGGGGGGGCAGCATGCATCCACGATGGCAGTCCCGGGAGAGGAAAAACAGGGGGGACAGCCGGCAGAGGGGCGGGGGGGGTCCGGAGCCGGCGGGAAGATCACGGGAAACACCGAGTACACATGCCAGTCTCATCCATCAGCGGGCAGCAAAATGCAGCGGGGTCCGGGGCAAGGGAAGGGAGGAGAAGCAGGAGCAGGGATGGGGCCATACTCACGGACCAAGGCAGTCAGTAGGTCAGGTCTCAGGGGCCGCGACCTCCGGCCCTCTGGAGCTCCCTCGGGAACGCTGAGTAAGCCGGCGCTGTCTCCGCGGCAGGGGTTGGTCGGGTCGTCCAGGTCCCCGGCGGGGGTCTCGATCCGGGAGCCACGCCAGCCAGTCCGGCAGATCCACAGGAGGAATTCCAAGAAACTCGAACAGGGCAGGTAAGTCCGCATGTCTCCGAAGGGTGAAGGACGATCCAGCTTTCCTAACCGTGAGCTGTAGGGGGAATCCCCAGCGATAGGAGAGATCCGGACGTCTAAGCCGTTCCAGTAAGGGCTTCAGCATCGCCCTACGTTGCAGGGTGCCACGGGCTACATCCGGAAAAATTTGGATAGAAGCACCATCGAACTCCACCGGTCCCTTGGCCCAGGCCTCCCTCAGCACTCGCTCCTTGACGGGGTACCGGTGGAGGCGACAGATCACGTCCCTGGGTCTGGAAGGGTCCGACGACCGGGCACCCAGGGCGCGATGGACTCTGTCAAACTCAAAGGATGCCTGGGGTTCCTGTGGCATGACGAGGGATAGAATGGCCCGTACCGTCTCCAGAAGGTCCTCGGGACCGGTAGCTTCTGGGATGCCGCGGAGCCGCAAGTTATTCCGGCGGCTCCGGTTCTCGAAGTCCTCCATTCGGAGCTGGTGGGCGGCCAGAGCGTCACTGTGGGAGGCCTGAGACTGTTCCAAAGCGGACACCCGTGCCTGGAGGTCACTAACTGTTGCTTCACCCGCCGACAAGCGGGTATCCAGCTGAGCCACTTCCCCGCCGAGCTGCTGAAAGTCCCGCTTGTGCTGTTCCGCCACTTGAGCGACTATGGCCTCCATGTCGGCCCTGGTCGGCAGCGCCCGGAGAAGAGTCCATAGCTCCTTGGTATCGCCGATCTGCACCTCCGACGGAGGATGAGAGGTAGGAGGTGCGCTGCCGGAGGCCATGGGTGATACAGACTGTGGAAGAGAGGGCCCTTGACCAGGAGAGGAGGCAGCCGGGGGTCCCAGGCCCACACGTGGTTGCAGAGACAGGGCCTTTGGTGTCGGGCTCCTAGAGTCCGGGAAGAAGGAGCGGATAGGGGTAGTCGATGCCGCCCTGGAAGACGGTGCAAGTGCAGGCTTGGTCTTCCTACGTTTACGGACGCTCATATCAGCAGATAACTACCAAGAATTGCCGAGAAGGGAGGCCGGGGAGCGGGAGCACCATGTAAAAGCGTCCTCACACCGCCATGCC